>NC_139592.1:11011454-11016454 GCF_946808225.1 Silurus aristotelis | reverse complement strand
ACCAATTAGCACTTTTTTTTAGCGAAAATATAAAATCTAATCACTTCCAGCTGCAGCTTTAAATCCCCTTATCTCATGAAGAATTTCATCTTGCAATTTACATCAAATGGCATTAAAAATAAGGTCTTTAGATGTTTTTTGTCTTGTCTATCATGCCATACAGTCCTGCTAAACGTGAGGGGACCTTGCCACATGGTCCTGTAAGCAACACATGTGATTTATTTGGCAAACAATGTGTATTGGTTTTATAACTGCTTCAGTGGTCCTCACTTTAGCTACTGTTGTCAGAACCGACACAGATGGACCAGAATGGCAGCGAGTGTGAAGGAACAGACATCTTTAATCTTAATCCGATCTAATGAAGTAATCTATTCTTAGATATTTTCTACATTCTAAAAGATAGATCGAGCAGTTTGACACATTTGAGAACATGAAGGTGGATACATGGTGGAAACGTTGCTTTCCATTACATAAATGTCCGATTCAGCACTTAGTCCACTGTGTCTAGCCATAACCAATGTTAGCAGCAGAAGCTCAGTAAACTCCCATTAAATACAAGAGCCTCCTAACACATTCCACCACCAACACAAACACAATCAGGGCTCTAAAAATATTCATTTTAGCATTTGGAAAGCAATGTGATAAATAGGTGGATTCTTTGTTGTTGAAAGTACCAGTTATAGAACCCTCAATACGTGCATTTACACATTGCGTGCCTAAATTTGGTTCAGTTCTGGTTAGTTTTACTGAGTCATGATGTCATGCTGTTGCCAATTCGATATTCATATGTTCACGCTCTTAAAAGATGAGATGCATCATATAGATAAATCTATTGCTATAAACTGTTTATTTTCTAAATGGTGCTGTGTCTAACTGTCTAAATTCACATGATCCTACAATTTCAAGCATAGGTTACTCAGTACCTGCCTAAATCTTTTCCTGACCTATGTGGTGGAAAGCAAAATACATATTGTGTTTGTAAGTGTATATTGTTCATCTTACGATAATCTTGTGGGTTGCAATACAGTAGGGATGTTAACAAAATATCCAAATTTATCTATCGAATAGTTGTAATAGAATAATAGTATCTATCGAAGTTGCCAATGTTGTGGAGCCAATAACAAGTGAATCTGGTAATGGTCAAGCTATAGTTTTGGCAAGGTGATAACGGCAAGTATGGAAATATTTGTAGACTGAAATGCATTCTACAATTGAATCCAGTTCAGGAATGTAGAGTACAGCAAGACCATGCTGCCAAATGATGTGGTCAGTAAAGAAGCATTCAAATGGTGCTAAAAGATGGAACCATAGACTTTAAAAAATGTAAAGAATTTATTTTTATTTATTATAATGGAGTGAGACCTATCAAATGTCAAGTCAAGTCAAGTCAAGTTTATTTCTATAGCACTTTTCACAACAGACGTTGTCTGAAAGCAGCTTTACCAAATTACCAGTTAAGGTGGACAATGTGTATTTATCCCTGATGAGCAGCCATGGCGACTGTGGCAAGGAAAAACTCCCTTAGATGTTATGAGGAAGAAACCTTGAGAGGAACCAGACTCAAAAGAGGAACCCATCCTCATTTGGGTGATACCAAGAGTTTGATTATAGTCTTTAAACAATACAAAACACTGGAGAGTGAGAACTAACATGAGCACTGGAATGTAAGATTATGAGTAATGTCCTTATTACAGTCTTATACAGTCATATTGAGGTTATGGAACCAGGAGCTACTGAGCAACTCATAAATACGATTATTCATGTCTGAAATAACAGTACAGGAATTTTCAAAAAAGAAGAATGGTGTGAATTACTGCATTGAAAGATCTGAAAGCTTTTAATCTAGACCCAGACTTGTTAGTGAAATTGTGGGATCTGTGTCAGTGGATCAATTGGATTCCTGTCACTGAACTTGAATTGACCTGCTGCTTCACAAGGTTGCAAAATGCTCTGCTCGAAGTTAAATTTGTGCCTTTTTTATATCATCCCTTTTTTTTTTTAAGCTCGGAGGTCCCAGCATTTCAAGGTATCAGAATCAGACCAGGTCAGTGACTAATTTTCAAGCTCTTGTCATGATCCTCTGACTCATTTTGTATTCAAGTGTTTTAATGTAGTATCATCATAATTAAGATTTATCAGGGGAATGCAGTTGAAAATTGGAAAATGGCCAGACGATTATTAAATGTTTAGCTGTCTAGATTTGTTCCTTTTAGTGTTTTGTGCATGAATGTATAGTATATACATTGCAATTTTATTTGCATTATATATAAATGTATATCATATATTGATATATTGATTTTTTCTTGTAGTAAATGTGAAAATATACCCGATCCTAAATGAGGCATTGCATCACTCTGCTGAATGACTTCACTATCATCATGTCTCTCTTGCCCTATTTCCACATTTTATGATGCAGATGGAGTAGGCACTGAAAGTTCAAGTGCCTCACATGAGGAGAGTTTTTCGCCTGCAGCTGAAAACCCTCTCCGAAAAATGTTGCAGGTATTGCATTTTCACGTTCCCAATGTGACCTTGGGCAACAAGAATATTATCACTGCCTAAGTCCATCTAAAACACCCGACAAGACACTGACACAAAACAGAGCCATGTTTAATAAATTAAAAAGAAGTATGTTTGAATGTTGTATTTTGCAAGCTGTGTGTTTAATGTTTAAATAAAAAAGCAACCTGTTCTTTCCTGCCAATAGCCCTATGGATGGCATTTGCACACTCAGCCACGAACTAAAAGGAAGTTACTTCAATCAACTAGCTCTGGGCCATACTCTCCTCTGAGTGTAGCTTATAATGGCAAGATATGCATCCTGTTCAAAGCCAAGAGGCTTGCTATTCGCTACAGAAACAACACTTTTCTGGATTTAACAGAAAGGGTGTTTGGACCCAATGCCTCTGTAGACACCAAAGGCTCTGTATGCACCAAAGAAAAAGCTACGTATGTATTATTCAGCTTTGTTGTCATAAATTGCTGCATTTGTCAAAGAGTAGAATAACATTTTTAATTCATTCTATACTGAATCACTTAAAAGATTTACCTGATGCTTGCAGTGATATTAGCATGTTTTGCTCATCAACAGGCTTTCTCTTCACTTGGGAGACGTAGAGGACATTAAGGGACTTGTCATTAAGTGAGTGTCCTTTTCTTCCTACCTTTTTATCTCACCTAATTATGCAAGCATAGAATCTCACAGAATGACCAGTGTTATAACATCACTTGTGATCTTTTGACCACAGGCTCCAAATGTCCAACACATTTTATGAGTCAGTAGGCCAGAACTGGTTTACTTTGGACAGTGTTCATATCCACTACAACTGGACCCATGAGGCTACATTCAATGCAACTGAGGTCTATGCTCCCGCAACCTACTCATACCACTGCCAGCATGTCAGCAGCCTACAGAAATATGACACCTTACTGGTGCCCAGCTCGCACACAGATAGCTCTGCAAACTGGCACATCACTTTTACAGACTTCCAAGTAAGTACACAAACCTTTGTATACAATATCCAAAATTGAAGGTATTTGCAGAAAATTGATAGTTAGTCTTTTTCCATATGAAACTACTGATATGCCTCTCCATTCCACATGCTCAGATTCAAGCCTTCAATGTGCAATCCAACAAATTTGCTTCGGCCAGTGATTGTGCAACCTTCTTTACGCCAGCCATTTTGATGGGACTCATCACATCTCTGATTCTGCTCCTGGTGTTAGCCTACGCCCTGCACATGGTAGTCCACCTCAAGCACATTGACCGATATGAAGAGCACAAAACCACTGTCTACTTCCCACGTATGCCAGAGGCTGAACTCCCTGACAAGAACAGTGTTTAGCAGCAGGGTTGACAACATGGTGCCATCTATGGACAACACACAGCTCTGCAAAGAACCAGACAGGACCCCTTCATAATCTTGCTTCTTCTGGTTCTGGATTACTGCACTGTGCTCTCAGTCTCAGTCCTGCCTAAAAATAAACTTGATTGGTTGTTGGTCTTAAGTCTTGAGACATGAGGTGAAATAATCTGCTGAATTCTGTGTTTAATCCCAGGTTGGGACCAGAAACTGGCACATCATGCTTCTCCAGGACCAGGATTGGGAAGCTTATGAAGATGGAGTATTAAACTGGATTTTTGCTGGACCAAAAATGGGTAGACATTAGGGCAGCCTAAACATGAACTGCAGATAATCTACTGTATTAATATTGAAGAGAACTGTAAGTCAATAGAAAAAGGGAGAAAAGGGAAATTATTGAAAAAGTGAAAATGTGTGCCTGTGAGTCATTGGTCAAAAATATGTTGGAGGTAACTGACGTGAATAACAAAGAAAAAAACATGTTGCGAAAGCCAAACTTGGCAAACATTTGTCAGCCTTGACAAATCACTGACAGTAAAAATGTGAATATGAAAAGTATATACGAATGAAAAAAACAATTTGTAAATGTACACTGCTTACAAAATCTACAGTAGTTTTTTAAGCAATCCAAACACTACATGTAAAATAGATTCAGATTGGATCTCGAAATATGCAGGTAATGATGTAGTTGTATAGATCATGGCTACTGATTTTAGTATTTAACAGCCTACAAGTACAAAGCCTATATCAAACATGCATAAAAACATGTTTTATTTTTTAATCCATTAATATTTAAAAATTTCAATGCAACAAATTTTTATATTAAAATACGTATTAGGCCTATTTAAAATCTTTCCTGGTCACTAGGTGGAATGTATTAGGTCTAATGTATGTACACTATTTTACAGCCAATGGTGTGTAACTATAGGAAAGTCCTGTTAAAAGAATGAAAAAATGCTGTATGATAACTCTTGTAGGTGTATACCCTCAGTATCATATTCAGTAAGCCTTTATATATCTACAAGTAACATCAGTAACTCATTACTGCAATAACCCAAAGCATGACTACAGCTAATGCTAAAAACCTTCAGGGCGGCTCTGACACTCGTGCAAATTGTTCTTTTTGTCCAAATGGAA
>NC_139592.1:10626454-11006454 GCF_946808225.1 Silurus aristotelis | reverse complement strand
CTGTGTTTGCCCAGCTATTACAGCTGACTCATGCAGGATGTGTGCAGCCTTGTTTTTCTGAATTCCAGTCACTGATTGCATCGATATCATGCAAAAAACACCATTTATGGTGTAAAGTTTGAAGCATGCAAGATGAGGTCATGTGTTTTAAAGCACTTAATAGGACAGTCTGATTTTGTGCAACCTGGTTTGAGGAGCCTACATTAGGTCGCCTACAAGTCCTACATAAGGTGAAAGAAAAACTAAACTAAAATTGCACATGTAACAATGTAGACATGCGGATTATGCTTAGTCACTGAAGTAGTGTAATGTTGTGTTAAGTTTAGGTAAAGTTCCTGTGCTGCAGCTTGGGGGTAAAGGGTGAAGAGGGAATCCAGTCGTAATAGAGACAAGGGTTTAGAAGTGACATGATGGCTTTGGTTTTTTAGGGTAAATCTATTTTGGGTTAACTTATTAATTCATGGAATAGGCCCATTTACCCACCTCAGGGGAAATTATTCTGATCTAAATTTAACCTGTGTCCAGTCTGAGTGGGAACTCTGGAAGAGGAAAGAAATGCCAGTTAATGAACCAATATAAAAATAGCATCATTACCTTTTTCCTTTTTTTGTTTTGTTTTGTTTTTTTGCTAGTTGAAATAATTAACACTAAAAAAAAAAAAAACTTATAACCTAAATCATTTCCTTCCATACAAGACATTGTTCCAATGTAAATATCTGTACAGATGAGCTGACTCGGAGTTCCATGGAGGCCAGCGAGTCTGAGAAGGTGATCCAGCACCTTAATCAGGAGCTGAAGGAAGCACATGATCAGGCCAATGCCGGCAAGCAGAAATGTGTGGAGCTGCAGGGTAAAATACATACAGGTTTTCTCTTTGTGTACAGGACTTGGAGAATATTCCTTCAACTTTTAGCAGAAGCAGCAACTTGTACAAAGTATTGGCAATCTGTAATTTGCAGCATTGTACTATGTTTCTAGTAGAGGCATGATTCAAAACTGAGATCCCATAGGACCCAGAAAAAGTTGCAGGGATATGTGTAAGAAAGGATTCCCATTCAGTTGTATTTTCAGAAAAGATAAAGATTAATTAACGTATACAACTTGTACAAGGCTGATGCATTTACAATTTCGATTCATGTATCGTCAGTAAATTAGTTATTCAGTTAACGATAATTAGTATAAATTAGTTCACTAATTTGTTTATAAAAAATCTACTTTTTTTTTTTACAATATGATAGTCACTGCATGCCATGTCATCATTTACAAAACCAAGACATTATTGTTCTCAATACAAAAGAATTCAGCAAATATGCGTGGGTGCTGATCATTCTATTTCCATATGTCTAAACTAAAAATATTATTTTTCATTAAGAAGTTAAATTAATAAAATTCTTAATGAACTTTTGAAAATAGATTATAGGTAAGTATTTTAAGTTTTAAAGTTTTAACAAGGTTTCTATAATAGTGTGTAACCTGTTACAGGACTTCTAGAGGAGGAGAAGCGGGCCAGCAAGCATCAGACAGAGGAGTCTGCAAAGCAAATGAAGATTCTTCAGAGTAAGTGTGAATGGGAGTGACTCTGTTTATGTATATTATGTTGTAGATCACATCTGGCAGGTTGTTGTGTGTGGATGTTATGTGGATGCTTCTGTTGTGTTTAAAGCTCAGCTACACAAGTTACAGGACGAAATGGAAAATCTCAGGGACCAGAAGGACAGTAATATTTTGAGTATGCAACAGGATGCACAAGCTACTCGAGAGGATATGCAGGTAATGCGGAGAAGCATGGAGAAAGCTGCAGCTGAGCGGGAGCATGAGGTCGGAACTCTAAAGGGCAACCTGGCAACCCTAACTGCTGAGCTGGAGAAATGGCAGTTTGTAGCAAATAAGTACGAACGTGAGATTGACACCCTGCAAGCAAATCACCAGCGACAGAACCAACAGCGGGACAAAGTTGCTAAACAGCAAGGTACCACTGGGACTCGAACTATACAATTTAATTTGACTGATATTGATAAGATCCATCTCACAGAATATTTAATTACTCATTTTGCTGGGCTTCAGCTGATTTTTTGTGGTTTGAGTAGATTTTACAGGAAAGGAGATCATTAAAATACTTTACATGAGACAAGTAGACTACATGAGATGCTGATTGTTGGTTACCGTAAACAGACTCAGACCGTGTAAACTGGCTTGATCCACAAATTAATTAGTCAGTAGAAAATGTGCAGTTGTGAAGGCTTAAAAAAAAAGTTTTTAGTTTTGTGTGTGTGTCTGCAGCATTTTGGTTTCAATTCAGTGCACCTACATTTTATTTTTATAGTTTTTACTGAGCATAAAAGTAGACATTTTATGTAACACTAATATTAGTGGTGACTCCTCTTTCCCCCTGTGACTGTTATGCAATTAGATTACTTGTGATGCATGTGTGTATTTTTAGTAAAGTGTGTTTCAGTCTATTATTGTGTATGTGTTTGCCTGAGTTGTTTGCTAATTCATGTGCGTATGTAATGCAGCCAGTGAACTGGAGAAGCTGAAGCAGGACTTTGAACAATTGGCTGCAGAGCAGCAGATGGAGAAGAGAAGTCTGCAGACTGAATGTGCGTCCCTGCGCTCGGAGAAAGATCAGCTCCTGAAGAAACTGCAGCAACTGGAAAAAGAGTTTGACAGGTCCATGTCAAAGAACTTTTATATCTCATTGGTTAAAAAAGAATAATTTGCTAAACTGGAACTATTCCTAAACTACACTTTGTGACAAGCTTTCAGAGAGTTGGTAGCTCAGTGTGTAAACTGTGTGTTGGCTTCTTTCAGCTGTAAGAATCAGAGTGCAGGTCTGAGCAGCATGGCAGAAGCTCTGAAGAAGACACAGGCTGAACTAGAGAAATGCCTGAGTGCTGCGCATGAGGAGCACCAGAAAAGCAGCAGTCAGCTTCACAGCCAGCTTGAGCAGGGCAAAATTAGGATCAAAGAGCTTCAGAAGGAGGTGAAAGCAGCACTCATTCATTACTTGGAACAACATTAACACGTGCACAAAAAATCCAACTTATTTTGCAGCAGGTGTTGCCTTTCTTTTTTTTATTATTATTATTATTTTTTTTATTTTATTTTTAAACCGTGAATAGGATCAAAATTTATCAGTGAATTTCACAATGTGAATTTATCAGTGAATTTGCACAAGTGATATTGCGATGCTTCTTTCGCCTTTATTTCTTTAAATGAATGAACTGGCTTAACAATAATAAGCCAGTTCATGTAATGGGTTTGTTCCTCTTGTTTGTTCTCTTTATTATATGCTCTTTTAATATTCACATTCTTATTTCTCAACTAGATCTTATCTGTTCAACTGAAATTCCTATTTGTATCTGCTTTGGAATTACATTGGTATTTCCACCTTGGATTTATCAGATTTAACAGAAAAACTATGAGAATCTGAATTTGACATTTTCTGCTTGCTTTATGGTCATGACTTCACATGGCCACTCGCCAAAGTATTTTCAAATACATTGGTGCAGAAGTTTTAACAGTGCTATAGATGGATTAGTAGCTATATGGTCCAATGCTCGAAAACATTGAGATAACTCTCTCGCAAAAAGAGAGAAGGTACAGGTGATGGAAAATAATAATAAAAATCCAGATTGCTCCATATTGTACTACATGTACAGGTTATATTTTAATTAATATTTTATGTAACTAGAATCTGCTTTTCAAAATGATCCAGCTTTATTTACTCATTGCATTGTAAAACATGCAAGCAAAAAAAAAAAATACAATAATCTGTGGGAAAAAACAAGAGTAACTGAAATAAGTAAAGGTTCACCTGTGTTGGTATACTCTAGCACCTTTTGCTTCAGTTATAGCCTTAAGTATGTTTGGATTAGAAGTATATAAGATTCTTGAGCAGAGAGACCTTGGTGTGTTACCAATGATTTTCTTGGTGACTGTGGTCCAAGTTCCCTTGAGATCATTAGGAAGATCCTCCCATGTAATTCTGGGCTGATCCATTATATGTCTCAGAATCATCCTTACCCCATGAGGTGAGATTTTGCATGGAGCTCCAGAGCGAGGGTGATTGACTTATCTTGTAATAGTGGCCTCTTTCTCACCAAGCTTCGTGCAGATGGTCTTGTAGCCCATTCCAGCCTTGTGCAGGTCTACAATCTTGTACCTGACAACCTTTGACAGCTCTTTGGTCATGCCTATGGTGGTGGAGAGGTTTGAATGGAATGGACTGGTGTCTTTTATACACATAATGAGTTGATGTCTGTCTGTCTGTCTAATCCTGTTTTGTTTATTTTTTTTGTCGGGCTATAAATCCACAAAAGGTGACTATTTTAAAAGTCAATAACTTTTCTGTACCCACTGTAGGGGTTAAAATATGCAGACATTAGCAAAAAAAAAGATTTTCAGGCGATTGTTACAGCTTTGAATTTGCTTTTTTTTTTTTTTTTCTCCCAATTTCTTTGTCTTTTTTTTTTTTTTTTTAAACACACAATATCTAACTCTCTTTCACTTTATTGTTTTCTTCCCCTGTTTCTGTGCTCTCTCAGTACGAAGATACACAAGCAGAGCTGTCGGGCGTAAAAGAGAGATGTGGGCAGGAAGAGCAGGAGAAGGAGTCTCTCAGCCTGGAACTAAAGCAGTGCCAAGCCACTCTAAAATCTCTGCAGGAGAAGAGCAACCAAGTGAGTTTTCAGTGTTCTTGTATTTCAATATAGGGTTCTGACAATAGGGACAGTTCAAGAGGAGAGTTCAAGTTACACAATGCCCCTAAAACTATTGATGTTATGACATTGTTATGTAGTTTTGATGCAAGCTTCTTTTTTTTTTTTTTTCTTCACTTTTACTTGGTTCCATTTTTATACATCTTATGTCTATTTTGCCTAATAGAAGAGAGTCGCGCTCTCGTCTCTCTCATTAAAACACCACAGCGCATCATTTCAGTTGAAACCAGTCGGTCTACCCAGGTTGATTTTTGTAATATCCCTTGCCCCCTTCAGCTGTCTTTATTGCCGCCCATCCTAGCCGTAGTCATCGGCCTTGTCCTGGCTTTGCTGTATTGGTGCTTCGGCCCATTGTGGTAGACAGGTACACAGTGCTTTTGTCCCCTTGCCTCCTATTTCTACGCTTTTGGATCCTCCGTGTTCAGCCTGCGCAAACTAAAAACCTCTGTCCAGCACACACTAACCGATCATAGTTAAAGTGCTTGTTTTTGTGATTTTAAGTCTGCATAGTGTTGAACAGACACGAGTCTCTAACTTCTTGTCATTATAACAAAATTCAGTGTCTTTACTTGTAGACTGCTCCTCTTATTGTTCCTAACAACTTTTAATCAGTGTTTTGCTCTGTTTCCATTACTCAGTGTATGGTGTGCTTGCATGCGTGCGTGTGTGTGTGTGTTACAGTGTAGATTAATGTTCTCTGACACAAGAGATAATGCTGACTTGAGTGTTGTCTATGTCTTTGCTGTTTCAGGAAAGATGGATCAGGTGGATGCCTGTCGCCGCTGTAACAGTTGCTGTCACAGCCTATGTGCTCACAAAGATTTCAACCTGAGTATTTTCCACCTATATACATATAGCACTAAATAACCACACAGACATATCACCCTTTCAGGGTAAGAAGGTGTGATATGAAATGTAGTTCAATTATATAGGGGAAACGGATCTACATCAGGTCCAACCCCCTAGCAGCTGCAGTGTTTCTGTGAAGGCGAAGACTTTTAGACTTTAATATGTCTAACTGTTAGTTTTCTTCTTGCAAAATGCCAAAACATTTGTATTATAGATCATTTGCCTTACTTAAGTCATGATGATGAGTCCATTTACTGATTTCACCATTATCCTTGGCTATCAAAAACCTGCTTTCAATATTTACTTTAATAATTCACTATAGTAAAAGCAATAATACTTCTGAAACATGTACTCACATTTGAAGTCTTGCACAGAATGAAAACGGTTGTTTTATCAGTTTTCTTCTTGTTCTAATGTCATGTCTTGTTTATATAGTTGCAAGGTCTGACCTTAAACTTAATTTAAAATTTAAAAAATGTTTTATGCACTGTGTCAATGTTCTAGAAATGTTTAAGTATTAAGGATTAACCAATGTACTGCACTTAATGTTAAGAGCACTTGTTTGTTTCAGAGAGACACTTAAAGTGATGTTACTTGTACAGATGTTTGCTAATAGACAGATATTTAAGAGTGGTTGTTAAAGCAATTAAACAGGAAAATTAATAGAAATAAAAATTAACGTGTGTGTGTTAATGGTGTTTTTCATGCTCATATTTTGCCTCACATAATACATTGAAGTTAATTATTTTTAAGGACAAAACCAAGCTGCCTTTAGCTACCCTGGCGTTTGGTATCATATACCATGCAGCAGTACCACAGCAGAATATATTACAAACAGAACTCCTCATATAAAAGAACAATATTTACTTATTTATCTTTATTACTTTATTCTTACATTTCAAGTAAGCGAGAACAACATTTATTCTTGACCATGGCTGTGACCAATGGTGAAGTCCTTACAGTAAAATAAACACTTCAAGCACGAACTTGGTTTGTGGTATACTTATTGACAGCACAATATTTAAAACAATATAGTTAGAATATAATTGAATTATGTATTTATAGATTTTGCACCTTATATTTATGCATCTTTTGCTATAAGTGCATGATCAAATGAATGGTTTTGGTGAAGGGATCAATTACATCATCTTTCTAAAATAATACTAAACTATATCAGCAGGCTACAGCCTTAAATATGAGCTTCTGTCATGTGTTAGGGATGACTCCAATGATGTAAGAGGGTCGAAGGGCACAAGCACATAAGTGACCCCCTTGTGTGATGAAACCTACTCGAGTGCATCAGTGAAGCGCAGTGAAACAAAGGAGCTGAGTGTGCAGGAGTGCAGCTGCAGCCTCAATTGGATGCCTCCTCTGGTCAGATGTATGGCCATGTGGGTCACACGGGACATCGAAATAAGCGGATCCAATGTAGAACCCGAGGGACTGCTGAAAACCAAACTTTCACATTTCACAGCCGACAATAATCCATTTAATGTTCATTAGTTTAATTTTCCTCTTAAGAACTTTAGTTTTTTTGTTGCTGTCTCTAAAATAAAAGTTCTGATTTCAAATTAAAATAGATTTATTTTTTTGCTGTCCCCCCTTTTCTCAGAAATGGATTCGTCTAACGTCATCAGCAGAAAAGCAAACGTGGGGAGGATTGTGAAAAGTTCAGCGGCAGAGTCTCTGCTTCATCATCGGTGCAGCACATCATCAGGTATCCTTCACACTATCACTTTGCAGGGCTGTGAGGATGATTTATATATATCTCGGAAAAAAATCATAGACCGGCGTGGTTTATAACTGGTGTTAACGCAGTGAATCAGTGTTGTGTAGATTGTTCTAGTTGAATCAGTGTTTGCTTGGTTTTGATATACGCTTCGGTTCAGGCTGATGGAGGAAAAAACTTTAAAGAAAATGATCGAATGTCACTGTCTTTATAATTAACAGTAGTTTTCTTTTATTATTATTAATTATGTCCATGCTGTTTTGTCCTTCCGTAGTTTTGCTATAAGGAGGAATAAATGAAGGATCCACTGAGTAAAGTTTCCCTAATCAAAGGAACCTTAAGCAGCTCCAACACCAACAACACAACAAATATCTCAAGTGTGTTCATGTTTAACTGCATATTTCTACACATTTTTCGAAATCACTGTGAAGACGCGAACTTGCAATCCGGACTAATATTCTATTAAGGAAATTGGCGAAACTGCGGAACTGAATTAAATAGACGGAGAATACCGAGTGCCGCGGAAGAAAAACTCGCGTGGCAGGTGCGCGCATGCGGAATCAGAATGCAGTGAGATTTGGAAATGCAATCATTTTAGTGAGTTGATGATGCAGATTTAATGCACGAGAACTTTCTGTAAGAAGATGGTGCACGCTGGAAAGTTAAAGAAGTAAACTACTGCGAGTGGCACGCACGAGAGGGAGAACGCATCAGTAAACGGTCACCTCAGGGACACTGATGGTATGACGAAGTCTCTATCAAAAGACTAATTGCCACTAAAATCGGTGCTATTTGATTGGAATAATATGCAATATGGAGAATAGTTGTGTATCTTGTTTAATATTTAAATGCACGTTACGTAGTTTACGTTCCTGAAGAAATACAAAGTGCTGACGTACCACTTGTTTGTTCAAATAGTTCACTTGAAGTAGTAATGCTCTGCTTAAATAACCATAGAAACAAGCTAGTATGCAAACGAACAGTTTGTTCGACATTAAGACAGTTTGTATGAAAATTATTTTATTTACATTGGGTTTGTTTACAGATAAGTGAATGTCTATTTTCATTATCATTATTTTATTTATTTATTTTTTTTTTTTGTGTTACTCCTTTACGGTTGTCAACCTAATTCACTCTACTTGAGATGAATTGAACAATCTCTGTAAAACTTGCACGAACGACCAAATACAAGAGCTGAAAAATTATTTGGAGCTGTTCCCTGTGTCCCCTGTAGTTGATTATTGCTCTTCTCGAGTTAGAAGCAGATACTGATGTGTAAAATTCCCATATAATTTGACAATACTCACCACTGAGGAGATTGTAAACATTATTGTTTGTGTAATGGTATTGTTTTGTATACTGAGAACTCTGCACTGAACTGTGCTTTCATTCAGCATGGATGTAACACAATGCAAGGGCTGAATTCCAATCACTGATTGCATCGATATCATGCAAAAAGCACCATGGTGTAAGGTTCAGAGCATGCAAGATGTGGTGATGAGGTCATGTGTTTTAAAGCACTCAATAGGACAGTCTGATTCTGTGATACCTGGTTTGAGGAGCCTACATTAGGTCGCCTACAAGTCCTACATAAGGTGAAAGGAAAACTAAACTAAAATTGCACATGTAACAATGTAGACATGCGGATTATGCTTAGTCACTGAAGTAGTGTAATGTTGTGTTAAGTTAAAAATTATCTTGCACTCCATTCTGATCTAAATTTAACCTGTGTCCAGTCTGAGTGGGAACTCTGGGAGAGGACAGAAATGCCAGTTAATGCAACAATATAAAAATAGCATCATTACCATAAAAATAGCATCATTATCATTAAACTTCCCCCCCCCCATTTTTTTACTTGTTCGTCTCAAAGAGACACTTAAAGTGATGTTACTTGTTCAGATGTTTGCTAATGGATTGTTACAGCAATTAAACGAAAATATTAATAGAAATAAAAATGTGTGTTCGTGTTTTTCATGCTCATATTTTGCCTCACATAATACATTGAAGTTAATTATTTTTAAGGACAAAACCAAGCTGCCTTTAGCTACCCTGGCATTTGGCTTCATATACCATGCAGCAGTACCACAGCAGTATATTTTACAAACAAAACTCCTTATATAAAAGAACAATATTTAGATATTTATCTTTATTACTTATTCTAGTCAGGGTTGCAGTGGATCCCGAGCCTGATTCAGAAATTGTTCTGGATGTGCCAAAATATTGCAGCTTGAGCTCTGACAGTTCTCATCCAAGGTCCCTGTGAGACGCAGCCTTTCTCACTGTGCATCTCTTTACTTTGAGCTCTTTAGTGCCATGTCTCCAAGTCTTTGCTGAATTTTATTAGTCAAACTTCAGGTGCAATGTACCTCCTTATAGTTATTCCTGATACTATTACTGATCTTTATGAAGTAGTGACAAGTATAAAGGTTGGTTTTTTTTTTTGTTTTTTTTTTGACAAGAATACAGGATCATCTCCTTAGATAAATGTCTGCTTCTGTGACAGATGGTAGTGAAATGGTGCTGGAACACAGGGAGGTGCTAGAAGGCATTTCTGGCTCTTTAATAAAAGGCATCCTGTTCAGGCACAGGTTCTAGACATCACCTGGATAAACACACATCTCAAAAACATGTTTTCTTTCAGAAACATTCATTTCTGCCACTACTTTCAGACCTTATGTAGTATTTGTATGCACAGATTTGTTTGGGATGTTTTCTGTACTTATAAGGTATGAAGAATGTGAGCCAATATAATCATGTTAATATTATTGTGTAATAGGGGTTTAACATAAATGCTACTTTTTGTGCATTTAATTAATATAAAATATTTTAAACATAAAAAGGCACTGATAGAACACAATATACCACATATGATGATGGATCTTTTGGGATATTCTCATGTTATTTTTAACATGAGGATATAAGTTTAAAGTGGTAAATTCTAAAGAAGCGCTTTTACAGTAATATGTTTTAATTTTTATCTGCTGGCATATTCACTTCTTTTTTACATGCTGACTATAATTTTACATTCTGCGCTTATGCATTCTGCTGTAAAATATTCTCAGCCTTATTAATCAAAATATCACATTTAAAACACACCAAAATACTAATACTAATAAAAAAAATACTGTGTTTGTCTACTTGTGACTAAATAAAAGTTCACGTCAGTATTCCACTTTGTGCTCAGGCCACTACAAACGCTCCTCTAGTGGCACGATCACGCCAGTAGATGGCGCTAATTTTTGATAATCAGCAAGCTATTCTTACGTTATGCATTTTCTATTGTAAAATTTGTCATAAATTTATTAAGATCTCTTGGACATTATTTTAATTGCATGTTTAGTATCACATGGTCTGTGAAATTGGAATGCAATTTGTTAATTTATTAAATGTATAAATGTCTGGTCACCGTGTACAGACCCCCAGGGCCCTACGCTGATTTTCTTCATGAGTTTGCTTGTTTTCTCTCAGACCTCTTGATCAGCTTTGATAAAGTGCTGCTTGTAGGAGATTTTAATATTCATGTAGATGATGAAAACGATGCCCTAGGATTATCATTTGTCGATTTACTAAACTCTTTTGGAGTTAAACAAAACGTCACCAGACCAACCCACCGTTTTAACCACACACTAGACTTAATAATATCCCACGGAGCAGACGTCACTGATATAGATATTTTACCCCAGAGTGATGACATCACAGACCATTATCTCCTACTGTACACACTACCGGTGGAGCAGATTAACCGTGTTTCACCACGGTATCGACTTGGTAGGACTATTATTCCAACCACTAAGGACAGATTCATAAATAACCTGCCTGATTTATCTCAGTTTCACATTAAACCCATAACTGCTGATCATCTTGATGAGATGGCGAACAACATAGACCTTATCCTCACTAGCACTTTAGACACTGTTGCCCCCATCCGGTTAAAAAAGGTTCGAGAACAAGCACCTGCACCTTGGTATAATAGTCATACGCATGCCCTAAAGAGAACAACACGTAATCTGGAGAGAAAATGGAGGAAAACTAAATTGGAGGTATTTAGAATTGCGTATAAAGACAGTATGCTTAGCTACAGACAGGCGCTAAATGCTGCTAGAGCTGAACACCTGAGCAAACTCATAGAAAATAACAAAAACAACCCCAGGTTCCTTTTCAGTACAGTCGCTAAATTAACAACAAATCAGGGATCTGAAAAATGTGTTCCATCACAGTTTAGTAGTGAAGACTTTATGAATTTCTTCACTGAAAAAATAGATAACATTCGAAAAACAATTGTGGCAGTTCAACCTCTGACAGCATCTCCCGACACAATCGTACTTACAACCCCACAACTACACTGTTTTACATGTATAGGACAGGAAGAGCTGTATGATGCTATTATGAAAGCTAAATCAACAACATGTCAGTTAGATCCAATTCCCACTAAACTACTGAAGGAAGTGTTATATACAGCTGGTGAGCCTCTTTTAAATATTATTAACTCCTCACTATCGTTAGGTCATGTCCCTAAATACCTCAAGTTAGCAGTTATTAAGCCCCTCATTAAAAAACCTAATCTGGATCCAAGCACGCTATCGAATTACAGACCAATTTCAAATCTCCCATTTATGTCTAAGATTTTAGAAAAGATTGTCGCTGCCCAGCTATGTAACCACTTGCAGGAGAACAATATCTTTGAAGAGTTTCAGTCAGGTTTTAGGCCCCATCATAGCACAGAAACTGCTCTAGTTAAAATCACTAACGACCTGTTTTTAGCTTCAGACCAAGGCTACATCTCCCTATTAGTTTTACTATATCTTAGTGCTGCGTTCGACACTATAGATCATGATCTTCTCCTCGATCGCTTACAGAATTACATCGGTATTCAGGGACAGGCATTAAGCTGGTTTAAATCCTACCTGTCCAATCGTTACCATTTCGTAGATTTAAATGGAGAGCTATCCAGGATAATGCTAGTAAATTATGGCGTGCCACAAGGGTCAGTTCTGGGACCCCTGCTTTTTACAATATACATGCTTCCATTAGGAAATATTATTAGAAGGCATGGAATTAGCTTCCATTGTTATGCTGATGATACCCAGCTATATATTTCATCCAAACCAGGCGATACAGCTCAATTAGCTCGCATAACTGAGTGTGTTGAAGAAATAAGAGATTGGATGACCCATAACTTTCTGCTATTAAATTCTGATAAAACGGAGATTTTGCTCATCGGCCCAAAAAATAGTACACAGAAGCTCCAGCATCTCAGCCTGCATTTAGACGGTTGTTCTGTAACTACTAGTTCAACGGTAAAAGACCTGGGAGTTATTTTAGACAGCAACTTATCTTTCAAAAATCACATCAATCAAGTTACAAAAACAGCCTTCTTTCACCTTAGAAATATTTCTAAGCTAAGAAATATGTTATCTATATCTGATGCAGAGAAGCTCGTCCATGCGTTTATGACCTCTAGAATAGACTACTGTAATGCATTACTAGGTGGATGTCCTGCATCATTAATAAACAAGCTTCAGTTAGTTCAGAATGCAGCAGCAAGAGTTCTTACTAGGTCAAGAAAATACGATCATATAACCCCAATCTTATCGTCCCTACATTGGCTTCCTATTAAGTTTCGAATAGACTACAAACTACTGCTACTCACTTATAAAGCACTAAATGGTTTGGCTCCCATGTATCTATCCAGTCTCTTAACACGCTACAATCCGTCACGCTCCCTGAGATCTCAAAACTCTGGGCTTCTAGTAGTTCCTAGAATAGCAAAGTCCACTAAAGGCGGTAGAGCATTTTCACATTTAGCTCCTAAACTCTGTAATAGTCTTCCTGACAGTGTTCGGGGTTCAGATACACTCTCCCAGTTTAAGTGCAGATTAAAAACATATCTTTTTAGCAAAGCCTACACATAACACACATCACACACATCACATCATAACCTTGTGCTCCAGAACATCTGATCACATGCACATTATCAACTTGTGCTGTTAATATCATGAACAGCAGCTACGCTAATTCCTCTCCACTGCTTCTCTTTCTCTCCCCATCCCGAGGCATCCTGAGGTTTGGCCAGCTCCAGTCACGTCCCACCTCGTGAAGATTATGGACCTATGGATGATCATGGAGAAGTAGATGCCGAGTGTTTAAAGGCCCTGGCATGGAGAAGCTGATGCTGGATCTATGATGATCACAAATTGTTCTGTATTGTTGAAAGATTTATGACCAAACTTTTGATGTCACCCATATGAGGATGGGTTCCCCTTTGAGTCTGGTTCCTCTCAAGGTTTCTTCCTCATATCATCTAAGGGAGTTTTTCCTTGCCACTGTCGCCACGGCTTGCTCATCAGGGACAAACGCACACCATTCACCTTCACTGTTGTTTTCTGTAAAGCTGCTTTGAGACAATGTCTGTTGTGAAAAGCGCTATACAAATAAACTTGACTTGACTTTATCCTCTAAAAATGGCAATAATGAGTTAGTTTAACAGCTCCTTCTATTTACACCTCTCAGAATTACCAAATAGTCCAAACCTTGCATTGTATCAACAGTGTATGTCTGGGAGTGACTGAACCAGTGAATGCACCAAGTCCTGCAGGGTGGTTGATATATTCTAACACCTCCAACCAGTGAATCACTCCTGTTGGCTATATATCTCCAAGTTAGCACTGCACCCAATCTAATATATTTTATTGAGAAAGCAATGCCTTACCAGCAAGATAGAGCATATCGTTTTCAAAACTAGAGGAATTGGTTAGTTTCAGCAAACTCAAGGGAACTGCCACTGTGACTAAACCCAATTAGTGAGTGCAATAATGTCCACCACATGTTGAGGTGACAGCTTGGCAATAATTTTCTGGGACTAGCTCTGTGCTGATGAATTATGTGGCCTGTTTGAATGTTAAGAAGGAGTTCTTTATTAGACAGAGAAGTGTAATGTGAGAGAGGAAAGTGAATTTGTTCCTTTGAAAAAGGAACCAGTGGTTCAAAGATGGCAGTAGCTTGATGCGTCTGGCCAACAGTATAAACACTAGATGCACAAGATTTTATTTAATGATAGGCCATAGAGTAAAATTTGATTTGGAATATTTGTCATTGGACGATTACTGTCAATAAGAATCTGTATTTAGGGTGATGGGACTGAATCAGTTCTGTTGTTACGAGTGGTGGACAAGTAACAAGTGAATGTAATTTGTTACTGTACTTAAGTAACTTTTTCACATATCTGTACTTTACTTAAGTATTTTCATTTGGGGAGACTTTTACTTTAACTTCACTACTTCTCAAAGTCAAATACAAAATCTTACTTTTTACTCATTTAGTCTTCCTTATTATTTATGAGTGAATTAAAATGTTATTATTACTATTATTTATATAATTTATATATATAGGACATTATTGCAGTAGGAACAACAGACTGGTTTAGGGTGAAGGTAGTATTGCATCAAGGTTCCGCTCCGAGCCTTTTCCTGTTTGCAGTGGTGATGGACAGGTTGACGGATGAGGTCAGACAGGAGTCTAGGACTATGATGTTTGCGAATGATATTGTTATTTAAAGTAGGAGCAGGTTAAGAAGAGCCTGGGGAGGTGAAGATATGTGCTGAAGAGAAGGGGAATGAAAGTCAGTAGGAGTAAGACAGAGTACATGTGTGGATGGGAGGGAGGGCAGTGTAGTGGTGCGGTTGCAGGGAGAAGAGGTGGAGAAGGTGGAGGAGTTCAGGTACCTGGGTTCAATATTGCAAAGTAATGGAGAGTGTGTTAGAGAGGTGAAGAAAAGAGTGCAGGCAGGGTAGAGTGGGTGGAGAAGAGTGGCAGGAGTGATTTGTGATAGAAGGGTATATGCAAGAGTGAAAGGAAAAGTTTATAGAACTGTGGTGAGACCTGTGATGTTTTATGGTTTAGAGACAGTGGCATTGACTAAAAGACAGGAGGTGGAGCTGAAGGTAGTGGAGCTGAAGATGTTGAGATTTTTACTGGGAGAAGAGACGGGATTAGAAAGTTTATTAGAATGACCGCGCATGTAGGACGTTTTGAAGACAAGATGAGGGAGGCTAGATTGAGATGGTTCGGACATGTGCAGAGAAGGGACATTGGGGTATATCGGTAGAAGAATGCTAAGGATGGAGCCACCAGGAAGGAGGAAAAGAGGAAGGCCAAGGAGGAGGTTTATGGATGTGGTAAAGGAAGATATGCAGGTAGTTGGTTAGAAAGAGGCAGATGTAGGGGAGGGGGGTATGGAGAGACGGGTTATCCACTGTGGCAATATATATATATATATATTATCTCGGACATTATAGCTATAATAAATCATAATAGTACTTTGGATACTTAAGTACATTTGAAGGCAAATACTTTTAAAAATTTAAATTAGAGAGGACTTTTAGTTTTACTCGGGTAATATTTGACCTTATGTATCTTTACTTTTACTATGTACCACGTTACTACAAAGTACATGGTTTGTGTCCTTCGACCACCACTTTATAGTCTTTAAACAATACAGAACACTGGAGAGTGAGAACTAACATGAACACTGGAATGTAAGATTATGAGTAATGTTCTTTCCACACTCTTATACATTTATTTGAGGTTATGGAACCAGGAGCTACTGAGCAACTCATAAATACGATTATTCATGTCTGAAATAACAGTACAGGAATTTTCAAAAAGAAGAATGGTGTGATTTACTGCATTGAAAGATCTGAAAGTTTTTAATCTAGACCCAGACTTGTGAAATTGTGGAATCTGTGTCAGTGGATCAATTGGATTCCTGTCACTGAACTTGAATTGACCTGCTGCTTCACAAGGTTGCAAAATGCTCTGCTCGAAGTTAAATTTAAACCTTTTTTATATCATCCCTTTCTTTCTTTCTTTCTTTCTTTCTTTCTTTCTTTCTTTCTTTCTTTCTTTCTTTCTTTCTTTCTTTCTTTTTTAAGCTCTGAAGTTTTTTAAAGGTATCAGAATCAATCGGTGACCAATTTTCAAGCTTTTGTCATGATCCTCTGACTCATTTTGTATTATATACTTTTCAAGTGTTTTAATGTAGTATCATCATAATTTAAGATTTATCAGGGGAATGCAGTTAAAAATTGGAAAATGGCCCGACGATTATTGAATCTTTAGCTGTCTAGATTTCTTTTTTTTAGTGTTTTGTGCATGAATGTATAGTATATACATTGCAATTTTATTTGCATTTTATATATATATATATATATATATATATATATATATATATATATATATATATATATATATATATATATATATATAAATGTATATTATATGTTGTAGTTTTTTCTTGTAGTAAATGTGAAAATATACCCGATCCTAAATGAGGCATTGCCTCACTCTGCTGAATGACTTCACTATCATGTCTCTCTTGCCCTATTTCCACATTTTATGATGCAGATGGAGTAGGCACTGAAAGTTCAAGTGATATACACAGATATTTACTCAGACAAAAATTCAAACGTGTGTATGCATTTTAGTTTATTTATTCTTGACCATGGCTGTGACCAATGGTGAAGTCCTTACAGAAATTTAAAGAAACACTTCAAGCCCGAACTTGGTTTGTGGTATACTTATTGACAACACTATTTAAAACCATATAGCTAGAATTATGTATGTATTTATTGATTTTATAGCTTATATTCATGCATCTTTTTTTTTTTTATAAGTGCATGATCAAATAAATAGTTTTGTTAAAGGGATCAAATACATCATCTTTCTAAAATAATACAAAACTATATCAGCAGGCTACAGCCTTAAATATGAGCTGTCTGTCATCTTTTAGGGAACCCAGCCATTATGGATGCACAAGCCAGTGCACTCTTAGTGCCGGTCCCAAGCCCGGGTAAATGGGGAGGGTTGCGTTAGGAAGGGCATCCAGCGTAAAAACATGTGCCAAATCAAATATGCGGATCACAAATGAGAATTTCATACCGGATCGGTCGAGGGCCGGGTTAACAACGACCGCCACAGGTATCGTTAGCCGACAGGGTACCGGTGGAAATTGGGCTACTGTTGGCCGAAGGAGGAGAAGGAGAGGAGGAAGACTTCTACAGAGACGGCAGGGAAAGGAGCAGTGTAGGAGAGTGGAGGTTCAGGTTGGTACTTTAAATGTTGGTACTATGACGGGTAAAGGGAGAGAGGTAGCTGATATGATGGAGAGGAGAAAGGTAGATATGCTGTGTGTTCAGGAGACCAAGTGGAAAGGGAGTAAGGCCTAGAACATTGGAGGTGGATTTAAACTGTTTTATCATGGTGTGGATGGAAAGAGAAATGGTGTAGGGGTGATTCTGAAGGAAGAGTACAGTAAGACTGTAGTGGAGGTGAAGAGAGTTTCTGATAGGATGATGATCGTGAAGGTGGAAGTTGAAGGGATGATGATAAATGTCATCAGTGCCTATGCTCCACAAGTTGGCTGTGAGATGGAGGAGAAGGAAAAATTCTGGAGTGAATTAGATAAAGTGGTAGATGGTGTACCTAGGAAAGAACGATTGGTGATTGGGGCAGACTTTAATGGGCATGTAGGTGAAGGGAACAGAGGTGATGAGGAGGTGATGGGTATGTATGGTTTTAAGGAGAGGAATGTGGAAGGGCAAATGGTGGTAGATTTTGCTAAAAGGATGGAAATGGCAGTGGTTAACACTTATTTTAAGAAGAAGGAGGATCATAGGGTGACGTATAAGAGTGGAGGAAGGTGCACACAGGTGGACTATGTGCTATGCAGGAGATGCAACCTGAAGGAGATTGGAGACTGTAAGGTGTTGGCAGGGGACAGTGTAGCTAGACAGCATCGGATGGTGGTCTGTAGGATGGTTTTGGAGGCGAAGAAGAAGAGGAGGAGAGTGAGGACTGAAAGAAGAATAAGATGGTGGAAACTTAAGGAGGATGAGTGTAGTGTGAGGTTCAGGGAAGAGGTCAGACAGAGGCTCGGTGGTGTTGAAGAGGTGTTGGATGATTGGGCAACTACTGCAGGAGTGATGAGGGAGGCAGCTAGAAAAGTACTTGGTGTGACATCTGGAAATAGAAAGGAAGACCAGGAGACGTGGTGGCAGGAGTACAAGGAGATGCGGCAGCAGGTAAAGAGGGATGTGGCGAAAGCCAAGGAAAAGGCATATGAGGAGTTGTATGAGAGGTTGGACACTAAGGAAGGAGAAAAGGATTTATACCGATTGGCCAGGCAGAGGGACCGAGCTGGAAAGGATGTACTGCAAGTTAGAGCAGTAAAGGATGGAGAGGGAAATGTGTTGACTTGTGAGGAGAGTGTGTTGAGAAGGTGGAGGGAGTATTTTGAGCAGATGAATGAGGAAAATCAGAGAGAAAGAAGGTTGGACGATGTGGAGTTGGTGCAGCAGGATGTAGATAGGATTAGTAAGGAGGAAGTGAGAGCAGCGATTAAAAGTATAAAGAGTGGAAAGTCTGTTGGACCAGATGACATACCGGTAGAAGCGTGGAGATGTTTAGGAGAGATGGCAGTGGAGTTTTTGACCAGGTTGTTTAACAGAATTTTGGAAGGTGAGAAGATGCCTGAGGAATGGAGAAGAAGTGTGCTGGTACCGATCTTTAAGCATAAAGGAGATGTGCAGTCTTGCAGTAACTACAGGGGAATTAAGTTGATCAGTCACACCATGAAGTTATGGGAAAGAGTAGTGGAAGCCAGGCTGAGAGAAGAGGTGACCATCTGTGAGCAACAGTATGGTTTCATGCCGAGGAAGAGCACCACAGATGCCTTATTTGCTTTGCGGATGTTGATGGAGAAGTATAGAGAAGGTCAGAAGGAGTTGCATTGTGTGTTTGTGAATTTAGAGAAAGCGTACGACAGAGTGCCAAGAGAGGAGTTGTGGTATTGTATGAGGAAGTCAGGTGTGTCAGAGAAGTATGTGAGGGTGGTGCAGGACATGTATGAGGACAGTGTGACAGCAGTGAAGTGTGCAGTAGGTACGACAGACTGGTTCAGGGTGACGGTTGGACTGCATCAAGGATCGGCCCTGAGCCCTTTCCTGTTTGCAGTGGTGATGGACAGGTTGACGGACGAGGTCAGACAGGAGTCTCCCTGGACTATGATGTTTGTGGATGATATTGTGATTTGTGGTGAGAGTAATGGGAGCAGCCGAAAGAAGAAGAAGAAGAAGTCATCTTTTAGGGATGACTCCAATGATGTAAGAGGGTCGAAAGGCACAAGCACACAAGGGACTGCTCAAAACCAAACTTTCACATTTCATTACTTTTATTTTTCCTCTCAAGAACTTTAGTTGTTTATTGCTGTCTCTAAAATAGAAGTTCTGACTTTAAATCAAAATAGATTTATTTTTTGCTGTCCCCACTTTTCTCAGAAATGGATTCGTCTAACGTCATCAGCAGAAAAGCAAACGTGGGGAGGATTGTGAAAAGTTCAGCAGCAGAGTCTCTGCTTCATCATCGGTGCAGCACATCATCAGGTATCCTTCACACTATCACTTTGCAGGGCTGTGAGGATGATTTATATATATCTCGGAAAAAAATCATAGACTGGCGTGGTTTATAACTGGTGTTAACGCAGTGTTGTGAATCAGTATTTGCTTGGTTTCGATGTACGCTTCGGTTCATGCTGATGGGGGAAAAAACTTTAGAGAAAATTATCGAATGTCACTGTCTTTATAATTAATTGTATTTATTTATTTATTTTTTTTTAAATAATGTCCATGCTGTTGTGTCCTTCCGTACAGTGTCCGCGCCAAGAGCGGACCTTGGGGGGCGTGGCCACTTGAGTCACTGTGCCCCCTTACTTCTCAAAATAATAACGAACTTGATAATTTAAAAAAATGTTTACAAATGGATTTTTTTGCTACCCTTGCAGAATATTTCGTGCCCAAACTGCAATGCAGAACGTAAGTTCGCAACAAATGGATAGACCTTGTTCTTCAAAAAATTTTATTTCTCCTCTTGTCGTCTGCAGCTCTCCTTAAGGTAAGATGCCCTTTTGCTTTAGTAGCTATATTTGTTTATATGCTGGTGGTTAATTTGCGTGTGTTTTTGTGAGTCTTGCACTTTAGAGTTATGATAAATTATAGTTTACAGTGAGTAAAACGTTGAATATTTTATGTTTATTAAGGTGTGTAACTGAAGGGTCCACTGAGTAAAGACCAACACCAACAACACAACAAATATCTCAAGTGTGTTCATGTTTACCTGCATATTTCTACACATTTTTCGAAATCATCACTGAAAAGATTGTAAACATTATTGTTTGTGTAATGGTATTGTTTTGTATACTGGTAAAGAGTTGAGAACGCTGCACTGAACTGTGCTTTCATTCTGCATGGATGTAACACAATTCAAGGGCTGAATTCCAGTCACTGATTGCATCAATATCATGCAAAAAGCACCATTTGTGGTGTAAAGTTTGGCAAGATCAGATCATGTGATTTTTTTAAAGCACTCAATAGGACAGTCTGATTCTGTGCAACCCAGTTTGAGGAGCCTATGTAACTGGTGGCGTTCGGGTCTGACCGGTGCTCGTGTTCTCTGCGTTGTGTTGTGGAATGACGAGGTGTTACAACAGGGTTGCAGCAGTACTGGAGAGTTTATTGTCACCAACACTCAAACAATTCTGGAAGGAATAAAATAAGGAAACAAAATAAACGTGGCTACTTCGCCAGCTTTACCACCTCTCCTCAGTATGCACAAAGTAAACTCATAAAGCACTGATACAAATTTCATTAAACAATCATTTATTAAAACATTAGAAATGACTGTACCTGGATGAAATATAGAAAGAAACCAAATAAACGTGGCTACTTCACCAGCTTTACTATGCACAAATCAAATTGTAGCTATTAACTCGATATCGTCACTAAGCCTAATCAAAGCACACACTTATTTGGTTTGCTGTACTCAGAAAATAAGACGCTTAATCCTCCCCATCCATCCACAAATCACAAATTACATTAATAACACTTAACAATATTTGAACACGTCATAAATTAAATGTAAATTTTTAAAACTTTTTTTTTGCAAGTAATCCGCTAACAGTTTATCTCTCCTCAGTATGCACAAAGTAAACTGATGAGTCAGCGCGGGCTTCCCGGATGACGTAATGACATAGCACAGCTTAATCGCGAGAGATAACACTTCCGCTAAAAATAGAACTAATCAATTTAAACAGGACGTAAAACATGTTAAACAAATTAAAGCAAATAAAACAAATAGGAAGGATTATTATTGACATGCATATATTTACATCGTAAATATACATACATGAAGATTAACATAAGTCACACCTAGATTAGGTAGCCTAAATAAATCCTACATAAGGTAAAAGGAAAAATAAACTAAAATTGCACATTTAACAATGTAGACATGCGGATTATGCTTAGTCACTGAAGTAGTGTAAAGTTGTGTTAAGTTTAGGTAAAGTTCCTGTGCTGCAGCTTGGGGGTAAAGGGTGAAGAGGCAATACAGTCATAATAGAGACAAGAGTTCAAGTTTAGAAGTGGCTTTAATATTTTAGGATAAGTCTATTTTGGGTTAATTTATTAATGAATGGAATAGGCCCATTTACCCACCTCTGGGAGAGGACAGGAATGCCAGGTAATGCACCAATACAAAAATGTTTCAATGTAAATATCTGTACAGATGATTAGGAGCTGAATGAGGCACATGATCAGGCCAAGGCCAGCAAGCAGAAATGTGTGGAGCTGCAGGGTAAAATACATACAGGTTTTTTCTCCGTGTACAGAACTTGGAGAATATTTCTTCAACATTTAGCAGAAGCAGCAACTTGTACAAAGTATTTGCAATTTCTTCCTGTCTCTGTTCTTACACACACTTAACACACACAATATCTAACTCTCTTTCACTTTATTCTTTTCTTTTCCTGTTTTTGTGCTCTCTCAATATGAAGATACACAAGCAGAGCTGTTGGGTTTAAAAGAGAGGTGTGGGCAGCTAGAGCAGGAGAATGAGTCTCTCAGCCTGGAACTGAAGCAGTCGAAAGCCAATCTAAAATCTCTGCAGGAGAAGAGCAACCAAGTGAGTTTTCAGTGTTCTTGTATTTCAATATAGGGTTCTGACAATAGGGACAGTTCAAGAGGAGAGTTCAAGTTATGATGATATTATGTCGTTTTAATGCAAGCTTTTTTTTTTCTTCAATTTTACTTGGTTCCATTTTTATACATCTTATGTCTATTTTGCTTGATAGAAGAGTCTGCATAGTGTTGAACAGACACTAGTCTCTAACTCCTTGGCTGCTCCTCTTATTGTTCCTAACATGCGTTCAGACAACTTTTAATCAGTGTTTTGCTCTCAGTGTCTAGGACTCATTTCCATTACTCAGTGTATGGTGTGCTTGCATGCGTGCGTGTGTGCTACAGTGTAGATTTATGTTCTCTGACAAGAGATAATCCTGACTTGAGTGTTGTCTATTTCTTTGCTGTTTCAGGAAAGATCGATCAGGTGGATGCCTGTCGCCGCTGCTGTCACAACATATGTGATCGCAAAACTTATAGACAAATTTTGTATACATTTTTATGAATGTATTAAGTAAAAAATTGTTCATGTTTTAATGTTATGTATGTTTAATGTTTGGTTTGCTTAATTCTTAAAATAAAAATTTTTAATAAGAATGAATGTTTGTGTTCCATTTTTTTATTTATTTATTAATTTAATTTTAATTATTTAATTTTTCCCCCCAACTCCTCTCACTTGTTTTAAATAAAATTTTAAACAAAGGGTAAAATTAAATTTAAAATTAAGTGTTCGGCTATTTTAGGTCTAACCTTTGTAGCACTTCCCCTTTACTTGGTCAGGGAAGAAAGGTTGCCTCCGCCGTGCATCACCGCAAGGGAAGCCAACCATTCAGCTGTTTCCCTGGCACTGACTGAGACTGGACTTATACACCTAGGCTCTGAGTATTACAAGTATTACAAGTCCAGTCTCTGTGCATTGTCAACCTGAGTATTTTCCACCATATACAGTTGTTTGAAAAAGTTTAGGAGCCCCTGACAATGTCCATGATTTTCATTTATTAACATTAGGGTGTTTGGATCAGCAATTTCATTTTGATCTATCAAATAACTGAAGGACACAGTAATATTTTAGTACTGAAATGAGGTTTATTGGATTAAAAGAAAATTAGAATCAAAACGAAATTAGACAGGTGCACCCTTGTCATTTTGTTGATTTGAATACCTGTAACTACTTAGCACTGATTAATTGGATCACACAATTTGTTTGGTGAGCTCATTAAGCCTTGAACTTTATAGACAGGTGCATCCCATCATGAGAAAAGGTATTTGAGGAGGCCAATTGCAGGTTGTTGTTCTCTTTGACTCTCCTCTGAAGAGTGGCAACATGGGGGTCTCAAAACAACTCAAATGACCTGAAAAGAAAGATTGTTCAACATTATGGTTTACGGGAAGGCTACAAAAAGTTATTTGCAGAGATATAAGCTGTCAGTGTCCACTGTGAGGAACATAGTGAGGAAATGGAAGACCACAGGCACAGTTCTTGTTAAGGCCACATAAAATATTAGAGAGGCAAAGGCGAAGGATGGTGAGAATTGTCAAAAACCGCCCACAGACCACCTCCAAAGACCTACAACATCAACTTGCTGCAGATGGTGTCACTGTGCATCGTTTAACAATTCAGCGCACTTTGCACAAGGAGAAGTTGTATGGGAGTTATACGAAAGAAGCCTTTTCTGCACACACGCCACAAACAGTCGCTTGAGGTATGCAAACGCACATTTGAACAAGCCAGCTTAATTTTGGAATAAGGTGCTGTGGACTGATGAAACAAAGATTGAGTTATTTGGTCATAACAAGGGGGCATTATGCATGGCGGCAAAAGAACACAGCGTTCCAAGAAAAACACTTGCTTCACAGTAACACAGTAAAATTTGGGCGAGGTTTCATCATGCTGTGGGGCTGTGCGGCCAGTGCTGGTACTGGGAATCTGGTTAAAGTTGAGGATCTCATGATTCCACCCAATATTAGCAGATTCTTAGCAGAATAATGTTAAGAAATCCGTCACAAAGTTGAAGTTACGCCAGGGATGGATATTTCAACAAGACAACGACCCAAAACACTGCTCAAAATCTACTTGGGCATTTATGCAGAGGAACAAGTACAATGTTCTGGAATGGCCATCCCAGTGCCCAGACCTGTATGTCATTGAACATCTGTGGGGTGATTTGAAGCAGGCTGTCCATGCTCGGCAACCATCAAACCTAACTGAACTGGAGATGTTTTGTAAGGAGGAATGGTCCAAAATACATTCATCCAGAACACGTAGTAACGTCCGTTATTTCTGCTAAAGAAGCGTCTTCTAAATACTGATTTTTTTTTTTTTTTTTTTTTTTTGGGATGCCCAAATTCATGCACCTGTCTTATTTCGTTTTGATGCATATTGCGCATTTTCTGTTAATCCAATAAACCTCATTTCACTACTAAAATTTTACTGTGTCCTGTTATTTGATAGATCAAAATGAAATTGCTGCTCCAAACACATAAATATTTATAAATAAAAATCATGGACATTGTCAGGGTTTCCTAAACTTTTGCATACAACTGTATGTGCTCATAACAATGACAAACTGAGTATTTAAGGTAGTAAATACTCAGTTTGTTATTTTTATGAGCACATACAGTTGTATGCAAAGGTTTGTGATTTTTAAACAATGTTTTATGTTTTAAAAAATGTTTTAATGTTCTAGAATTTTGGTTAAGTTTGGTTGCCTTAACACTTAAAATGTACTGGACTACACGAAAATTTTAATATAAATAAAAATGAAAGTGTGTGTTAAATGGTGTTTTTCATGCTCATATTTTGCCTCACATAATACATTGAAGTTAATTATTTTTAAGGACAAAACTAAGCTGCCTTTAGCTACCCTGGCATTTGGCATCATATACCATGCAGCAGTACTCAGGTCAGACTGGGCATAGAATATAGACAGATATAATTGCCTATTAGCGCAGCCCACTAATATCATAAGAACCTGCGTTGGCCTTTTGTGCTGTCTTTAGCTCTTTACCAGTGAACCAGCATGTCCTGACCATCCAGTCCTGATGCCCACTGGGATCAACTAGAGACCTGGTTGAATGCCATGACTGGTACCCTTCTGCTTAATGCTACTAGTGACCTGCAGAATCTGAGTGCAAAACGGCTTGGTGATAACCTGAGTGCTGCAAAGGGGGATGAAGCAACTCCAGCCTGGAACAGGAATCATCAGCACTGAGGATCCAAGCTGAGGAGGCTCAGAAGGACTCAGCATGTGCTCACGGTCAGCTGAACCTGCTAATGGCAGAGACTCAAAAACAGTGCAGAATGGCAAATGGGAAAGACCCAGATCTGCAGGAGGAAAAAGATAAAATTTGAAAGAAGTTAGAATGAAGTATTAAAAATGGGTGCAATGAAAAACATTTCACTTTATTGCCTTAAAAAATTTGAAAATTCAGAGAAATATCATTACTATTAATATCAATATCATTATCATCATATTGTATTGCAATACAAAGTTAAAAAATAACTGGTAAACTGAATACCATCCAGTATCCAAAACTATCAGCTTATAAACCGGCTATCAGGAAGTATGATTCAAACTAGCTATCAGTATTCATAAAATCCACTGTTGGTCGACCTTTAGTTATAAATATAGCCTAATTATTTGTTAAATTCACCTTTTAAGGGTTACCAGTTTCTCTGTGCATTTACATCAGGCCTCATATCAGCTTCAGTTAAATATTTTTTGTCTCCCATCACGAAAGTCAAAATTACATTTGGAAGGAATGTTTACAGTGACCAATGACTTACTCATTGTCAGCATAGGCTGTAAGTGTACAATCTAAAAAATTATAATATATATATATATATATATATATATATATATATATATATATATATATATATATATATATATATATATATAATAATAAACCTATACTTTAACAAACAAACAACAATTTCATTTAAAACATTACTTACACTTAACATGACTCACAGGTTGGATTAACAATACAAAAGCTAGAATGAGTGGCAGAATAATTCTGTAATAAAAAATAAGCGAATCATTTTGTAACACACAAAAAAAATTACTATGGGTTGACCGATGGTTTGAAACTTTACATATATATGTTTCAGGTTTACACTTATAATTCCTGTTAACTTACCTTTCAAAGCTTTGACAACATCATCATCAAGCACTACATGAGTTTTCTGGGGAGATGTCCTCTGCAGCAGGCTGTTCTCAAATTCCGTTCTTCCATCATTATCTTCTTGTTTGCCGTCAGTATCCAGCACAGCCTGTGTGTGTTTCATTGGATACAAGGTTAGAATACCAGGCTCAACACCACCGATTACAGTGCATCCGGAAAGTTTTGACAGCAGGGCTGTAACAATTCCTCGAGTAATTTGATTACAAAGATTAATTTGCCTCAATGCTTCAAACACAGAGCACTGTGTTCCCACGGCCCATTATTACTGACTCAAAACCTGCTAAACTCAGTAGCACTCTGGACAGGTAACACTACAGACGCTACAAAATGAAAAAAAAATGGAAGAACAGAGAGAAAACAAAGAAAACGCCAGAAAGTTTCCAAAGTTTGGGATCATTTAAAATTAAACATAAAGAAAACTCATCATTCTATATTTTTATTTAGCAGTGGTGCAACGGATAAAACTCATGGCTCATTTGATAAAACAAAACTCATGGTTCAGATCACATTACGGTTTTTAAGTTTTCGGTTCAGCCAAAAATTGAAGGAGACAAATCGAGTTTGCTTGCAATTTATAATAAGAAAAGTTACAGCAAGAAAAAGCTCCCATACATGCGATTTGAATGATGCAGGAGGATTTTCAAGTTCTTCTGCTCTTCCACTTGCCGCTGTTGTTGGCTGATTAACACGTCCCGTTCACATGAACACATGTCTGCTCTGTGTAATTACTTAAAAAGCAATATGGGCAGGGAAAAAAAACGTCTTTTATTCTGCGATCGTCAAAAATTTGTTATCTGTACAAATAAGGGATCAACTGTTAGCCGTTACACCCCTATTAGTTATATACAGCACGTTCAAAAAAGTCCTTCCGCTGTGGTCGTGTAGAAGAGGTTGTGGAGCACGTATTTTAAGATGGCGATTAATACACAGATTCGGTTTGTGGAACATTTTAAGCAGCTTTTTGCGTTAAGAAGGGCATCCAGCGTAAAAACGTGCCAAATCGAACATAAGTACGGATGATCCGCTGTGGCGACCCCTAATGGGAGAAGCCGAAAGATTGAATGAGAACGTTTAATTTCATTAAACGAGTAATTTTCAATGGCTTACTTTACTTTACACTGTGGAGGGACTTTTTTAAACGCACTGTATTTGTATTTTGATGTAATATGGCAATTAAATGCACTAAATGGGTTTCGTTTGCACCAACATTCTTCAATAAACATGTAGATTTTTCTAAAAAGAAAACCAAATGACTTGTTAATTATAAGAGACCTGTCTTATTTTCTCTCCCTTATTTAGCATTGCTCTTTAATAAAGAAAAACTACTTAATCCAATTACTTGATTAATCAATGGAATAATCATTATACCACTTAATTACTAAAAGAAAAAATCAATAGAACTGCCACCTTAACGTGGTGGAGGGGTTTGAGTACTCGAATGACCCTAGGAGCTATGTTGTCCGGGGCTATATGCCCCTGGTAGGGTCTCCCAAGGCAAACAGGTCCTGGGCGACGGGTCAGACTAAGAGCGGTTCAAAACCCCTTATGAGAGATACTACATCAGGGACCGTGACGTCGCCCGGTATGGCGCAGCCGGGGCCCCACCCTGGAGCCAGGCCCGGGGTTGGGGCTCGTATGCGAGCGCCTGGTGGCCGGGCCTTCCCCCACAGGGTCCGGCCGGGCTCAGCCCGAAGGAGCGACGTGGGGCCGCCTTCCAGTGGGCTCACCACCTGCAGGAGGGACCGTAAGGGGCCGGTGCTAAGAGGATCGGGCAGCAGTCGAAGGTGGAGGCCTCGACAACCCGATCCCTGGACACGGAAGCTAGCTCTAGGGACGTGGAATGTCACCTCGCTGGCGGGGAAGGAGCCTGAGATTGTGCGTGAGGTTGAGAGGTTCCGACTAGAGATAGTCGGGATCACCTCTACGCACGGCCTGGGCTCTGGAACCACACTCCTCGAGAGAGGATGGACTCTTTACAACTCTGGAGCTGCCCATGGTGAAAGGCGTCGGGCTGGTGTGGGTTTGCTTATAGCCCCCCAGCTCAGCCGCCATGTGTTGGAGTTTACCCCGGTGAACGAGAGGGTCGTTTCCCTGCGCCTACGGGTCGGGGATAGGTCTCTCACTGTCGTGTGTGCCTACGGGCCAAACAGCAGTATAGAGTACCCGGCCTTCTTGGGGTCTCTGGGAGGGGTGCTGGACAGTGCTCCGACTGGGGACTCCGTCGTTCTACTAGGAGACTTCAATGCACACGTGGGCAGCGACAGTGACACCTGGAGGGGCGTGATTGGGAGGAACGGCCCCCCTGATCTGAACCCGAGCGGTGTTCAGTTATTGGACTTCTGTGCTAGTTACAGTTTGTCCATAACGAACACCATGTTCAAGCATAAGGGTGTCCATCAGTACACGTGGCACCAGGACACCCTAGGCCGCAGGTCGATGATCGACTTTGTGGTCGTTTCATCTGACCTGCGGCCGTATGTCTTGGACACTCGGGTAAAGAGAGGGGCGGAGCTGTCAACTGATCACCACCTGGTGGTGAGTTGGATCCGATGGCGGGGGAGGAAGCTGGACAGACTCGGCAGACCCAAGCGTACTGTGAGGGTCTGCTGGGAATGTTTGGCCGAGCCTCCTGTCAGCGAGATCTTCAACTCCCACCTCCGGCGGAGCTTTGACCAGATCCCGAGGGAGGCCGGAGATATTGAGTCCGAGTGGACCATGTTCTCCACCTCCATTGTCGAAGCGGCCGCTCGGAGCTGTGGCAGTAAGGTCTCCGGTGCCTGTCGAGGCGGCAATCCCCGAACCCGGTGGTGGAAACCGGAAGTAAGGGATGCCGTCAAGCTGAAGAAGGAGTCCTACCTGGCCTGGTTGGCTTGTGGGACTCCTGAGGCAGCTGACGGGTACCGGCAGGCCAAGCGAACTGCAGCCCGGGTGGTTATCGAGGCAAAAACTCGGGCCTGGGAGGAGCTCGGTGAGGCCATGGAGAACGACTATCGGCTGGCCTCGAAGAGATTCTGGCAAACCGTCCGGCGCCTCAGGAGGGGAAAGCAGTGCCCCACCAATGCTGTTTACAGTAGAGGTGGGGAGCTGTTGACCTCAACTGGGGATGTCGTTGGACGGTGGAAGGAATACTTCGAGGATCTCCTCAATCCCGCCGTCACATCTTCCATTGAGGAAGCAGAGGCTGAGGGCTCAGAGGCGGACTCGTCCATCACCCAAGCTGAAGTCACCGAGGTAGTAAAGAAACTCCTCGGTGGCAGGGCACCGGGGGTGGATGAGATCCGCCCTGAGTACCTCAAGTCTCTGGATGTTGTGGGGCTGTCTTGGCTGACACGCCTCTGCAGCATCGCGTGGCGGTCGGGGACAGTGCCTCTGGAATGGCAGACCGGGGTGGTGGTCCCTCTTTTTAAGAAGGGGGACCGGAGGGTGTGTTCCAACTATAGGGGGATCACACTTCTCAGCCTACCTGGGAAAGTCTATGCCAGGGTACTGGAGAGGAGAATACGGCCGATAGTAGAACCTCGGATTCAGGAGGAACAATGTGGTTTTCGTCCAGGCCGTGGAACACTGGACCAGCTCTATACCCTCTACAGGGTGCTGGAGGGTTCATGGGAGTTTGCCCAACCAGTCCACATGTGCTTTGTGGATTTGGAAAAGGCATTCGACTGTGTCCCTCGCGGCGGCCTATGGAGGGTGCTCCGGGAGTATGGGGTCGGGGGCCCTTTACTAAGGGCTGTCCGGTCCCTGTATGACCGAAGCAGGAGCTTGGTTCGCATTGCCGGCAGGAAGTCAGACTTGTTCCCGGTGCATGTTGGACTCCGGCAGGGCTGCCCTTTGTCACCGGTTCTGTTCATAATTTTTATGGACAGAATTTCTAGGCGCAGCCAGGGGTCGGAGGGTGTCCGGTTTGGTGACGACACGATTTCGTCTTTGCTCTTTGCAGATGATGTTGTCGTGTTGGCTTCATCAGACCAGGACCTTCAGCATGCACTGGGACGGTTTGCAGCCGAGTGTGAAGCGGCTGGGATGAGAATTAGCACCTCCAAATCCGAGGCCATGGTCCTCAGTCGGAAAAGGGTGGCTTGCCCACTTCAGGTTGGTGGGGAGTTCCTGCCGCAAGTGGAGGAGTTTAAGTATCTTGGGGTTTTGTTCACGAGTGAGGGAAGGGTGGAACGGGAGATTGACAGACGGATCGGTGCAGCTTCTGCAGTAATGCGGTCGATGTACCGGTCTGTCGTGGTGAAGAAGGAGCTGAGCCGCAAGGCGAAACTTTCGATTTACCGGTCAATCTACGTTCCTACTCTCACCTATGGTCATGAGCTCTGGGTCATGACCGAAAGGACAAGATCCCGGATACAGGCGGCCGAAATGTGCTTCCTCCGCAGGGTGGCTGGGCGATCCCTTAGAGATAGGGTGAGAAGCTTAGTCACTCGGGAGGAGCTCGGAGTAGATCCGCTGCTCCTCCACATCGAGAGGGGTCAGCTGAGGTGGCTCGGGCATCTGTTCCGGATGCCTCCTGGACGCCTTCCTGGGAAGGTGTTCCGGGCGCGTCCCACTGGGAGGAGACCCCGGGGAAGACCTAGGACACGCTGGAGAGACTATGTCTCCCGGCTGGCCTGGGAACGCCTTGGTGTCCCCCCGGAAGAGCTGGAAGAAGTGTCTAGGGAGAGGGAAGTCTGGGCATCTTTGCTTAGACTGCTGCCCCCGCGACCCGGCATCGGATAAGCGGGAGAAGATGGATGGATGGATGGAAAAATCAATAGCAGAAGACATAATTCACAGCACTTCCCTTTTTCCACATTTTGTTGTGTTATAGCCTTGTTTCAAAATTGATTCAATTATTTTTCTCAAAATTCAACAAACAATACCCCATAATGACAATGTGAAAGAAGTTGTGTACATAAAATGTACAAAATTAAAAATCACACACACAAGTATTCACAGAATTTGCCATGACACTCAAAATAAGCTCAGGTACATCCTGTTTCTACTGACCATCCATGAAATTCTACAACTTGACTGTAGTCCACCTGTGGTTGATTGGACATGATTTGGAAAGGCACCTGTCTATATAAGGTCCCATAGTTTGTGTATGTCAGAGCACAAACCATGAAGTCCAAGGAATTGTCTGTAGACCACTAAACAGGATTGTATCAAGGCACAGATCTGGGGAAGAGAACAAAAAAGGTTCTGCGACATTGAAAGTCCCAGTAAGCACAGTGCCCTGATCATCCGCATGGAAGAAATTTCACCAGGACTCATCCTAGAATATCCTAGAAATCCTAGAAATTTCACCAGGACTCATCCTAGAATAAACCACCCGACCAAACTGAGCGATTGTGGACATTGTGACTTTAGTCAGGGAGATGACCAAGAAACCAATGGTTACTCTGAAAGAGCCCTAGCTGTTCCTCTGTGGAGAGAAGAGAACCTTGCAGAAGAACAACCATCTCTGCAGCACTTTACCAATCAGGCCTGTATGGTAAAGTGGACAAACCGAAGCCACTCCTCAGTAAAAAACACATGACAGCCCACCTGGAGTTTGCCAAAAGGCACCTGAAGGGCTCTCAGACCATGAGAAACAAAGTTTGAACTCTTTGGCCTGAATGGCAAGTGTCATGTCTGGAGGTAAACAGGCACCGCTCATCACCTGGCCACTACCATCCCTAGAGGGAAGCATGATGGTGACAGCATCATGCTGTGGAAATGTTGAACTGGGAGACTAGTCAGGATCAAGGGAAAGATGATTGCAGCAATGTACTGGGACATCCATGATAAAAACCTGTTCTCTGGACCTTTGGGGCCACGGTTTTTCTTCCAACAGGACAAAGACCCCAAGCATAGAGCCAAGATAACAAAGTAGCTAAAGGAAACTCTGTGAATGTTTTTGAGGGACCCAGACAGAGCCCAGATTCGAACATGATTAAACATCTTGAGAGATCTAAAAATAGCTGTGCACTGAAGCCTCTCATCCAACCTGACGGAGCTTTAGAGGCAAAAAAGAAAGGGAGAAACTTTCCAAAAATAGATGTGCCAAGCTTGTAGCATCAAACTCAAAAAGACTTGAGGCTTTTATTGTTGCTAAAAGTACTTCAACAAGCTATTGTGCAAAGGCTGTCAATACTTATGTACATGCGATTTTTTTCTATTTAATCTTTTTTGGAATGAGGCTGTAACATAACATATTGTGAAAAGTGAAACGCTGTGAATACTTTCCAGATGCACTGTACATTATATTTGTTTTCTATTATTAAACAGTAAAGAAACCAGAGAGAATTTAAGAGAATGTATGTTAATCACTCTGGTTTATTTCAAAATATGGTATTTCTAATTGAACTGTCTACTTCGACTCTATAGGTCATGCAGAATTTGTAATATTTACCTCTTTTGCCAATACTTAGGAAAACCAGATGTCCATCAAAACATATTATGCAAACAGCAAATAACAGAGTGACAAAATCACTGCTTGAATTTAAAGAGGTCATATAAGGCAACTTTGTGTTCGGCAAATCACAATACACTGAATCACTAGCCAATCAGAGCACACTGCAATTTTTGAAAAGAGGGACATGTTTTAGAATCACAGATTATAAAGAGCTACATTAATGAGCAGTATGTGTAAAATAAATGTAAAGCATGCTAAAATATATTACACCCAATACACATAATAATGATCCTTGTAAATAGCATCATATGACCACTTTAAACATTTGTTTCCAGTCTGAATAAAAAAATCAGAAGTTAGACAATTGGAATGGAACATTTTGCTGCTTTAGAAATCTTCTTCTTAGACAAATTGACAGCTAACCTTACTCTATTAGGTCAAATTTAAGAAATTTGCTTACTGCTCTATTCCTTGATCTTCTCTGTTCTGAAACAAGTCAATTTCAGTGTTATCCAAGTCATCTGAAAATGGAGTGGAGGTAACAAGAGCTGTTTTTTTCCTGTGCAACATCTGGAGGTCTCTTTTAAGTTGGTCTCCCATTGCAACATTAGCAGCATTTTGAGATAATTGCAGTTGTGGTTGAGATTTTGAGGTACTTGCGACCTTAAAAACAACATGCACATTTACAAAATTAACAAAAAGGAAGGAGGAAAAAGGCAAACAAAATATTGCTGTTAAACAGTACAACAATCCTGAATAGAAGATAATCGCAAACCTTTACAGCCTTAATAGGTTTTTTCCTTGCTGTGTACTGGTCTTCCAGGTGTCTTCTCCTCTCGTAAAAGCATCCCTTTTTACAATTAAATCTTTGTACACATCTGCAGTTACAAATATATATTAATCAAAGAAAGGCATTATAGCTGTCAGACTGGGCTGAATGAACATAAACACCAATTAAAGGTATATTCCACCCAAAAATTAAGATTCTGCAATCCTTTATTTACCCTCATGTCAATACAACCGGAATGCATTTATTTGTTTTCATAAACACAAACATTGAATAAAAAAAAAAATATATATATATATATATATATATATATATATATATATATATATATATATATATATATATATATATATATATATACTGTATATTATTTTAATTTATTGGAAGCTAAGAGGTTACAAAACGACTTGACATGGGAATGGAAGCATCCAAATTGTATTGTATATTCCGTAAAAACAGATCTCAACATTAATGCTTAACTGTGACAAGTGAATTTGTTTAAAATGGCAACTAAAAGAGTACGCATGATTTGCCTGATTAAAAGATTTTTATGCAATTACATTTTGTATACATTATTATAAATAATTGAAATGGATTCATAATGGTATTCACGCTAAGGAAAACGGTGGTCAGTTATGCTATAGCAATGTTATAGCCGTTAACGTCATTAATTTATGAGTCAGCTAACATTTTTAAATGCACACATGCACTATACACATAGGTTTTTTTTTTCGTGAAACCAGCGTAAACATAAAGTTGGACTTTCTATAGTTTATCAATAATAAACTTACCACCAAGAATGAGTATTTTTGCTGCCAGTATCTTTGCGTGTCCATGTCTGCTTCGACTTGGCAGACGAACCTTTAGGTAGCCACCTTGACTGCTAAGTTGTTCGCGGGATTTGACCTGGTATTCCACTCGTCTGTGCTCTGTATCGGTGCTGTCCACCTTTAAGAGGTCCAGGTCAGGGAAGTAAAACAAAGCAAATTTGAGAAATGACATGATTTCTGCTCAAATATCGCATTCGATGCCCGCTCAATATTGCCTTTTTTAGTTATTTAACCTTGTGGTGTTTTTTTGGGCGGGGCTGAGGTGGAGGAAAAATTACCTCACTACGTACATCACGAGCTGCCCGTCAGGTTGCATACTAACATGGCAAACGTTAGCAAATGCACATACTTATACACAGACCTGACACATAACATGGGTCTGTTCACTGCTACCTTTCCGTTTCTACACTTGCACTTATGACAAACTACACACAGTGTTATGTTTAGTGTCTGGTCGTTAGCTAGCAGCTAGCTAAATTAGCAGCTAGCTGTTATACCAATTGTCAGGCTGATGGACAGGACGCGGAAGCGGAAATAACTCAATCATGGTTTATTTAGTCAGTTCAACAAAAAAACACTCACAGTTGCCGTGGCGAGAAAACAAACAAAGAATATCCGCTCGAGACGAGTAATCCAAAACGAAACTAAGAGTCCGAAAACGAAAGTAAACTGCAACGGCAAAGAGTAATCCGCACATGGACACAGAGTCTGGAAACAGAACCAGCGGGCAGATGACCAGCATGACAATTCAAGAACCGACAGCCTGTGACTCGAGAACGTGAGTTTATATAGTCTATGCAGAGCATGATCCCTGCATGATCCCTGCGGGGAACCTGGGGACGAGCCGTCGACCTGAGGAGGACCTGGGGGCGAGCCGTCGACCTGAGGAGGACCTGGGGTCGAGCCTTCGACCTGAGGAGAACCTAGGGGCGAGCCTTCGACCTGAGGAGGACCTGGGGGCGAGCCTTCGCCCTGAGGAGGACCTGGGGGAGAGCCGTCGCTTTCTGTGGAGCCCGGGGGCGAGCCGTCGCCTTCTGTGGAGCCCGGGGGCGAGCCGTCGCCCTGAGGAGGACTTGGGGGCGAGCCGTCGCCCTGAGGAGGACTTGGGGTGCAAGCCTTCGCCTTCTGTGGAGCCCGGGGGCGAGCCGTCGCCTTCTTCGCGGCCAGGCGGCGGTACGACGTCCACTTCGCGGCCAGGCGGCGGTACGACGTCCACTTCGCGGCCAGGCGGCGGTACGACGTCCCCTTCGCGGCTAGGCGGCGGAACGACGTCCCCTTCGCGGCCAGGCGGCGGAACGACGACCCCTTCGCGGCCAGGCGGCGGTACGACGTCCTTTTTGCGGCCTTTGAACGGGGCTGAGCTCTCTTGGGGACTCTGGAACGGGGCTGAGCTCTCTTGGGGATTTTGGAACGGGGCTGAGCTCTCTTGGGGACTCTGGAAAGGGGCTGAGCTCTCTTGGGGACTCTGGAACGGGGCTGAGCTCTCTTGGGGACTCTGGAACGGGGCTGAGCGGCGCCCTCGGCGGAACTCTGTGGCTGAGCGGCGCCCTCGGCGGAACTCTGTGGCTGAGCGGCACCCTCGGCGGAACTCGGTGGCTGAGAGGCGCCCTCGGCGGAACTCGGTGGCTGAGAGGCGCCCTCGGCGGAACTCGGTGGCTGAGCGGCGCCCTCGGCGGAGAAGCGCTCTCGTGACGGGTCTGTGGCGGAGAGGCGCTCTCGTGACGGGTCTGTGGCGGAGAGGCGCGTTCCTGGAGACACTGTGGCGGAGAGGCGCGCTCCTGGAGACACTGTGGTGGAGAGGCGCGCCCACGGGAACCTCGAAACAGGGCAGCGCGCTTGTAGATGTTCGGTGGCGGCACGGACAGCTCGTGGGAATGCTGGAATGCCATGGCGCGCTCGCAGACGCTTGGAGATGGTGCAGAGCATCCACGAGAACCCCGGAACACAGCAGCGTGCTTGTACAGATCCAGGGGCAGAGCCGTGTGTCCGTGAAAGCCCTGGAACGGAGCCTCGCGTTCTTGGATGCACCGGGATGGAACCGAAAACCTGGGAGAGTCCTGGAACGGAGCTGCGTGCCTTGAAGAGCCATGGAACAAAGCCGCATGCTCTGAAGAACCTTGGGATGGAGAATCCAGAACCAGAGCCGCGCACTCTGAAGAACCTTGGGACGAGGAAAACCTTGAAAACCCCTGAACCAGAGCTGCTTGCCTTGGAGGACCTTGAATCGGAGTCACGTGCTCTGCAGAACCTCAGAACGAAGCATCTTCATCCTCAAGGGGACTCGCGTGGAGATCAAATTTTATCTGGAGTCAAAACATAATGAGATTCCCAGAACTACAGATGATCGACGCTTGAAGAATCTGAATAAAAATAATGATGTAATACTTAATTTTCTTTTTCTTTTTTAAAGTAAAAAATTAAGCAAAATGTTTTTTCCCAGTTTTTTAAGACTATAGCCACCTGTTAATCTGCAGTAAATTCTATATATCACTACTTTTTTACTGTGTATATTCCTGATATGTATTGCAACATAATGTACTTGCACTGCTATACACAGGATGTAAAATATGTTTGTCAATTTCTTTCTTTGCAGAATTCAGTCCGAGATGGTTACAAAAACCTTTTTTACAGTAAATTGATGATTATTGGAACGTAGTTTACCATTTTGTATATAATGGCCTAGTGAAAAACAGCAAAAGGAAGAATGCTCAATATTCTGTATACAGCCTCAAGTTTACTTCACCTAATTTTCTAAGGAAATGATAACAACACCTTGATTAATAATTGAATAATTTAGCTTCCTGTTAATTGCACAAAAAAATGAGGCCTTCATGGAAAATCACATTGTCCATTATTCTCAGTGCCTGAGACCAGCAAAAAGATGGAAATGGAAAACCAAGTGCAGGTAATAGCTGATTGAGTAAGTCTGCTTATCAACATCAGTTTCATGTTTCATATAAATATAATGTGTGTCTATTTACGTAGCATAATGTAACTTCATGAAGTTGTAAATTAATTTTTAAGATGAAAAACAGTCATTTATTATTTGGACTTGCAATTTCATGATATGTATCTTGTTTAGAGTGTTAATGATCTGATTAATAATGATGGAAGATGGCAGCCTCAACAGAGCAACTTGTGTCAGTCTCCTGAGAGCCATCATGAAGAACCAAACATAAGATCTCAGGTAAATACATCCACAATTTAAACTAGATGGTTTGTGTCAGACTACTGACTACTGAAGATCTTAAGTTTCCTATCTTGGCTGTTAATTTATGTTTTGGAATTATAAAAGAGACTTATGCTTATTACTATTATTACTATTATTATTATTACTAGTAGTAGTATTAGTATTAGTAGTAGTAATAATATTATTTATTTATTTATTTTGTTTGTCGTCTTTATTTATTGTACATTTTGCATATGTAGAGAGTTGCACATGGACCATCTTATTTTAATAAATCATATGAATTTGTTACAAAGACATACTGTACTACTGTATATTCTACAGATAATTAAAGACAGGCCAGATATTGTTTGTGGGGCACACCTTGACCAAAGCACTGATTTGCAACCAGCACCTCAGACAACTCAACGAATCAAGGTCCAAACTCAAACACGTTGCAGGTATTGCAGTATACATAATACGGCTTTGTATGGATCATGTGTACCATCCATATAATAATTATATTGAAATAATACTCTGTTTAAAATTAATAGAATCTAATTCTAAGGATGTTCAGTTGGAAGAACTGTTAGAAAGTCATTGAAGTGCCTGTGTTTTGTAAGTGCCTTTCTATTTACTGCTTTCCTTTTTTTTTTTTAGGTGTCAGAGAAGGAAGAGCTCCTTTATCCAGGAGCACCATCTCCAGCGGACAAAGTTTGCTTCTTTTGATTCTTTCATTTTAAGACACAACCTCACAGGAACAGCTCTAGAAGACCTCCTCAAATTGTTTAATGAACATTTCCCAGCATCAGTGCCAGCTACTTCTTACCTGTTTGATAAGGTGTATGGGTGGTAGGGACAATATGAATCACATTTCTATTGTTCTGGATGCACAAACTACATAGGTATTGTTAACAGTCAGATGCAGTGTTCTATATGTCACATGCCATTCGATTTATACACAAATTAAAAAAAATGGCTTATATTTTCTTGTTTTGAATTTAAAAATTAAACACATTCTGGAAAACACCAAGAATACAATAGCAAGAAAAATGTCCACTAATGGCATTATCGAAGACATACATTCAGGTGTGGAGTATGTAAAGTTGAAATGTGATGGTATCCCTGTTTTCAATAGTTCCAATTGTCAGCTATGGCCCATTCAGTGCCAAATTATAGAACTTAATCCAAAAGAACTGAAAAATTATATCTGCATACCATGTTTTTGGTTTGGAGAGAAGAAACCAAACATGACAACTCTGTTAACTCCATTTGTTGATGAGCTTCTAAAGCTGGAGCAACATGGAATACAATGAACAGACACACAGAACCAGCAACATTCATCTAAGGTGCATACCCTGATCTGTAATTTAGATTCAGTGGCTCGTTCACAAATTCGAAACACAAAACGGTTTAATGGAACATATGGCTGTAACTTTTGCTATTATAAAGGTGGGGTTTCATACCCATACATAAGTCCTGAACCTCCTCTCAGATGTGAATTTGAGCATTTTCAGCATGCAATGGCTGCAACTCCTCAGCAGGATGTTATGGGAATTAAAAGTCTGTCCTCTTTAATGAAGATCAAACTTTCAGATGGTTAATGGGTTTGTGCCTAAATACCAGCACAGTGTTTGCCTAGGAGTAACATGGCAGTTAATGACATTATGGCTGGATTCCATTAACGATGATAAACCGTGGTACATTGGCACAAAAACCAATGTAATTAATAAACAGTTACTAGCCATCCAGCCTTCAGTAGAGGTAACTAGAGTCCCACGTTCAGTTAACGTAAATATTGGAAGGCATCTGAATGGAGATCTTTTCTTCTATTTTATTCTTTACCAGTGCTTTATGGTATTCTTTCCAAGAAACTTTGGAACCATTTTTTCCTACTCGTTTTTAGTATTTATATGCTGCTTCAGGAAAAGATACAAATGGTTGACATAGACAATGCAGAGAAGCCACTGAAGAAATTTATTATGGAGTTTGAGAAGTTGTATGGCAAAGAAAATATGATATTCAATGTACACTTGATGATACACATTTCTGCAAGTGTGAGAAACTGGGGACCTCTGTGGGCCACATCCACATTTTCATTTGAGTCTTTTAATGGCACACTTTTTAAGTTATTTAATGGAACAACACATGTCCAACAACAGATTGCAAAGAGACTCCTCAAATGGAGAGACCTTACTAAAAAGGCTGACAAGTATATGAAGAATGCCAAAGACACAGTCAAACAACTGTTTTCTGATATGCAGAACAGCAAGCAAGAGACAGATAAATCACCATAACTGTCAGAGAACGTTAGGGTTTTTGGCAATCCGCATCCAAAGACCATTCCAGTACACCACATAACCGCTATAGAGGATCTTTTTGGTGTCAGGGTACAGCAGTACTTGTGTTATAAGTGTTTTATTATCAACAGTGTGCTTTATCACTCAGAAACGAACAGGATAAACATTGAACACAATAAATGTGAAAAAAAAACCCTGACAGGAATATTATTCCAGAACAAATAAAATTAAACTTCAAATAACTTAAAATATTTTGATCTCCATAAAAATATCTCCAGTCAAACACCAGACGTCTCACAGCTTCATCATGCAGCTCTTCAGAAACTCTCCCTCCGTAAATAACCGGCTGATGGGGTTCTGATTCTCCTCTGCTTTCACACCAGCTTCACTTTCTGATTTTGCTCTGGTGAAAAACGTCAGGTGAATTGTCAGATTCTTCTTTAACTCTTCTACTTTCTGGATCTTCTGCTCTTCATTCAGGTTTTTCAGCTTCTCCTGGTGTTTTGTCTTCTGGTGACGTCTAAGATTCAATTCCTTAATTACAGCCGCAGTCGCTCCACAAATAAGACACACGTGTTAACAGGTGTTACACCAGAATCTGTGAGCATCGTATGTTGTGACCATAGAGGGCGCTGTTGCTAAAATGCAGCTTAAAATAGATCGTCTAGAGAAGTTCACTACGTAAACAGCGTAAATGCAAACATCGGCGTCCACTGTTCATTAAATGTTGTTGCGAGAACGCGCCTAGCGCCGTGCACGTTACCTTAAACGCGCGTGCAGAACGTCGTGCTGCAAAGAAACAGTTGCATGCGCCATGAACTAAAGATTCATTTACAGTACATAAAAAAACTAAGCTATTCAAATGCTTTTGATATTTAAAAAAAACAACTATAATTGTTATTTATTAGTTAAAGCTAATAAAATGTAGTGAGATGCGGATGCTTTAGACTGTTAATTGTATGTATGTATGTATATATATATATATATATATATATATATATATATATATATATATATATATATATATATATATATATATATATATATATATAAAATCACACACAGGATTATCACACCTGGACACATGTCTACAAGTGTTGGACATTCAAAACAACTGCCAACATGCCCAGGTCTGGCCGTTCAAACAAGTTCACCACGAGAGCAGACCGCAAGATTCTAAAAGTAGTCACCAAAAACATTAAAATGTCAGCATTGGACCTACAGTAGGCTCTTGCGTCTCTGGATGTGAAAGTGCATGCCTCTACAATCAAAAAGAGACTACACACATTTACTCACAAGTGTAGTCACCTTTGTGTGAGGTGTGCAAGGAGGAAACCTTTGCTGTCTATGAAAAACATGAAGGCCAGACTGAAATTTTCCAGAACGTAAACAAAGAGCCTCTTAAATGTTCTTTGGACAAATTAGTCTAAAATTTTATTATTTGGACACAGGAACAGAGGACATGTTTGGTTAAAGCCCAGATCTTAATTTCATGAGATCCTGTGGGGTGACTTGAAACGGGCTTTATAGGCAATAAAACCCCTCAAACATCTCACAGCTGAAATAATTCTGTGTTCAGGAGTGGGTCAAACTTTCCTCATAGCGATGTCCAGGACTGGTAAATGGCTACAAGAAGTGTCTCACTGGAGTTATTTGAGCCAAAGGGTACCTTTTAGCAGGTAGGGTGTCCTAAATTTTCCCTCAGTTAGAATATGCATTTTTTTTTATATCTTTTGTTTAATGAGTAAAACAAGGTTACTTTTTGTTGTTTACTTGCAATTAAATAACTTTCTTTAAAAATTTTTTTTAATAAAGATTAGACATATATACGTAATATATTTGTTAATATTTAATGGGGATGTCTTAATTTTCTCATATGACTATATATATATATATATATATATATATATATATATATATATATATATATATATATATATATATATATATATATATATATGGGGTATGGAGACGGATGATCCGCTGTGGCGACCCCTAATGTGTATATGTATATGTATATGTATATGTATATATATATATATATATATATATATATATATATATATATATATATATATATATATATATATATATATATATATATATATATATACAGTGAGGAAAATAAGTATTTGAACACCCTGCTATTTTGCAAATTCTCCCACTTAGAAATCATGGAGGGGTCTGAAATTGTCATCATAGGTGCATGTCCACTGTGAGAGACATAATCTAAGGGGGTCAGAATTCTAGCTGATAGACAGGTGTTCAAATACTTATTTGCAGCTGTATCATACAAATAAATAGTTAAAAAATCATATATTGTGATTTCTGGATTTATTTTTATTTTTTTAGATTATGTCTCTCAAAGTGAACATGTACCTACGATGACAATTTCATAGATATTATAATATAGTACATTATAATATCTATGTATAATAAATCATAGTACTTTGGATACTTAAGTACATTAAGTACATTTGAAGGCAATTATTTTCACTATTTTACTCAGGTAATATTTTACCTAGTGTATCTCTGCTTTTACTTACAGTAGGTACATGGTTTGTGTACTTCATCCACCACTGGTTGTTACATAGAATGTATCTGTTGACATTATTATACAGAAGAGGAAGGTTGTAAAGAATAGATCAGATCAAATGCTGAACTGGGTCATAGTGATCTACAGGACCTTTGTAGCCAATCTGCTTGTCCATGCTTGCTTTATACTTCTCAAAATTACAAAACACACAATTTCATCCTGTGAGACCACCGGTGACTCAGTGCAGGAATTAATGGTAGGCATGTGGTTCAAATTGACCTGCTTGTGCTGTGTCATTCTAACTTAAGAATGCACCACCAGCCCAAGCCACAGAGAAAGCTAGCTTTTAAACATGGTGTATGGACAACCTTGTAACACACAGACGGGGGAACTGAAAACAATCATTTTGGAAATAAGATTGTTTTCAGTTCCCCGGTCTATGTGTTACAAGGTTGTCCATACATCATGTTTAAAAGTTATCTTTCTCTACCTAAATGCACTACTATATAACATTTTATAAAGTAAAAAAAAAAAAAAAAACATAGATCTAAATGCTGTTTGGGAAATATAGGCAAACATTAGTTTGGGTAAGTAATTGCCCATAAGAGCCATAAATATTTCTCAAGGTCTATATCCCTGTATTTATTCAAATACAGACATCCAAAAGTATAGAATTTCTATTGTTTTTGTGAATGATAATAGTTAAGCTTCATTTGTCTTCAACTGGGCATCTAATGTTTTCACATTCTACAACAGATGCAAACTTTGTTTTGTTTTTTTTAAATCCAACTCACTTAACAGCCATAGTCATATGTTCTACTGACTATTTTTTATTTTGCTAAAATATTAGGGTTGTTTTTTATTACTGGTGTAAAAATAATTACTGGTGTGTTAAATTTTCCTTGTGTCTATATTTCTAAATGCCTATCATGCTTTAAACATTGGTGTAAAAGAAGAATATGGCCATCTGAACCCTGCTCATTTTTCCATGTGAACTGTTCTGATCTAATCAATAAAATTTTTTAAGCACAGCAACACTAGGAACTGCTGCCTACATTTGTCTCCTGTGAACTCAGCTATTTGTAGCATTCAAAGCATATGAAACCATTCAACGGCACAGATAAAAATAAGAAATTATGGGATTTTAATGGAATGTTCAGCTGTTATCCAAGTGGGGTCCTGCTGATAAGTTGTACTGAATCCAGTCAAACAGGAAAAATACAGGACAAGTAAGTTTATGATTTATTTTCTCTGCAGTGAGTTAATGCTTTTACATGTCAGTGTGTGTGTATGCCTGTGTGTGTGTGTGTGTGTGTGTGTGTGTGTGTGTGTGTGTGTGTGTGTGTGTGTGTGTGTGTGTGTGTGTGTGTGTGTGTGTGTGTGTGTGTGTGTGTGGTGGTGGTGGTGGGAGGTGTATATAGTTGTAAACTCTCATCAGGCTGGGTGTGTATATCTTTGTTAACTCCCATGAGGTTACTCTATAACATGACACATTAATCATTTGCATGTGTTATTTTTTGGCAAAAAATCTGGGTTATATATTGATTAGTCTGAGATATGCAAGCAAACCCTTCCCCATCATCAATCATCTGTTAATCTGAATTTTGGTGCTTGCACTAGAAAATAAAAAAACATATTGTAGCTTTTATGATGACTCCTAATTCTTTCAATATTAAATGTCTGGAATGTGTTTTGCTACATTCGCTTTGTTTTATGGATAGAGTTCTTCTTGGCTGCAGTTAACTGTTCAGCTGCTATGGATCTGGATGAAGTGACCTTATTTGCCATTGCTGTGGGCATGCTTGCTGTTCCACTTTTAGTTTTCATGGCAATCTTCATGTTGTGGCCTTCATCACTCATCAAGGTTTATTTCTGGTAAATAAAACAATTGCACTGTAAGCTTGTATTTCATTTGTACATTCACAATCAGAAACATTTATTATTATTATTTGTTTTAATAAACCTATTACAGATTTAGTATTTTATTGATCTTGCATGCTGTAGTCATACCACAGACTGTTATACAAAGTAAAATCTGGCACCCTTATTGATTGATTTATTTTTTTAAAAAAGCCTTGCAAATGCTGTATGCAGAATTCAATTACAAAAGTTTTTTAATTCAGCAAAGGTTTTAAGTAGAAACCACTTTTCAGCTAGAACTCATAACCATTCAACAAACCAAAATGGTATTAAGTACGTATTTAGTGCAACTTGAAGAATTTTTTACTCTTTTAGCGTAATTACAGAATAGTACACCGTTTAGGAATAATATACTTGTTGATATAGTCTTGTGAAGGTGGTTCTTGAATTGTTCTTTAAGTTTCCTTTGGATTCAATGCATAGTTTACTAAGATTGTTGTACATTAAGGACTTCCCTAGAACGAAAGAGAACTTGGATCTCTCTTACAGTTTTAAGCCTAGCATTCATAAAAGTTGTTTTTAGACCTCTTGGTCGTTCACAAAGGGTTACATGTGCTTTTGGGTTTTTATGTGCGCTTTTGGTGTTTTAGATCTTTTAGGTGTTTGTGTGTTTTAGTTACTGTTCAGAAAGCATTCAGTCTAAGAACCCATAACTGTTTAATTGTATATGTATATGTGGTTTTAGATTCTAAACTTTTTCATTTTAATTAATATTTTTAACTGTGTGTATCAATACATATTAACATATTTATTAACATACTCTTGAAAATCTATTCAAGTTTTCATGTACTTATTTTTTTTTTTTATTATTATTATTTTTGCTTGCTAGGTATTGGAGGCACACCTTGGGTCTGCAGGTGTACCATGCTGATTGTGGAGGATATCGGTTTTGTTACTCCTCCAGAGGGAGGCCTGGTGTCAGGCCATCCATCCTCATGCTGCATGATTTCTCTGCACACAAAGACACATGGCTCTCTTTGATTAAGGTGTGTTATTCAGACTTGCACCTTTACTGAAAACAAAGATCCAAGGTAATACAACTTTTTTATCCATATTGTATACAGTACCTTCCCAAACACTTACACCTTCTGTGCGTGGACATGCCAGGACATGAGGGGACCACACGTACCAGTGTAGAAGATTACTCTATCCAGGGACAGGTTAGGAAAATACACCAAGTAAGCATGTTGGAAGTGCCATTTTTGCTACATTTATAATAAATTTATTATGAGAACAAGACAAAAGGGGCAGAATGGAAATGTTTTACTGTTATTAAGGAGTAAAAACAAAAAATGATACACTGAATCAAAATATAACTAAAATTACATTCAATATTTTGTGCTGTGACAATATACATATGAGAAACAATTGTATATACCCACGTTCAATTAGCTACTAAAATTTACACAAGTTATCTAGTTTATTGCTCTGTTTAGATTTTTGAAGGTGAACACTGAATATAGTACCTTTAATTAATGCTTTAATGTCCAGACTATAAACTTTAAACAGCCTGTAATTGATCTGCACAGTTTACTGGTGTTTCTAAGTTTGTAGAAAGAATTCATCTGAACCGGAAGCCGTTTCACTTGGTGGGCACATCAATGGGAGGGAATGTAGCAGGCGTGTATGCAGCATGCTACCCTTCTGACCTCTGTAGTATGACACTCATCTGTCCAACTGGTTAGTCTATTGCAAGTTTATATTGGTTTATATCATATAAGGCACATGCATGAGGCTTAAGTACTAGTTCTATAAAAAGAAACAAAATTTTATTAAACTATTATTAACACTATTCCGTAAATTTGATGATACTGTATATCACATAGGTTACCTATTACTCTTCCTCATTCCACCCATCCAGGTCTAAAGTATCCTTCCAAGAGCAAATTTGATAACCACGTGCATGAGCTGGAGCTCAGTGAATACACATTGGGCATCGCTTTCATTCCATCTACGCCACAAGAGATGGAAGAAATGCTGAGGCTCTGCTCCCATGTACGCTTCAAAGTCCCCCAGCAGGTACCCATTTCCTGGATTTTGAGGGTAACCTTTATGTGTGTTTGGGTTAATTTGATGTTCAAATATGCCTAATATTATACCATTTGCAACATTGTAGATTCTTCAAGGACTGGTAGATGCACGACTTCCACACAATGACTTTTATCGTGAAGGTCAGTGTGGAAGCACTGCTCTGTCTTTGCTTTGTGATGCCATTTAAATGTGTATATTTACTGTATATCAATATACAATGTCTTTGTTTCTACTTTTTTAAATAAAATCTTAGTTTTTATGGAGATCATGAAGGAGAAGTCTAAATATGCTCTGAATGAACACATGCACTTGATAACCACCCCTCTTCAAATCATCTGGGGAAAGCAGGACCAGGTAGGTGTGCACATGAAGCGCACATGAAGTTGTTATGTAATATCGGATGTTCTACATTTGTATTTAGGGTGTGGCAGTTTATATCATGAATGATATAGAGGAGTTCTTTGCCTGAGCATAATGTATTTATTATTACTGCAGTAAATTGTTAATTTGCTGTCACTATCTTTGAAATTATTCAGAAGACATTTTGACACTATTATATTATTATAATTATCCCTAAATTGTGATATGATATATTCATACTCATTATACCTCCCAAACTCTAACTCATGAAATCCATAAACCATCTGCAGGTAGTAGATGTATCTGGGGCATGTTTGCTGGCTGAAGCTTTGCCGAACTGTCGTGTGGACCTACTGGAAAATTGCGGCCATTCTGTAGTGATGGAGCGACCCAGACACACTGCCAAACTCCTCGTAGAATTCCTCATCTCTCAGCAGAGATTGCCGACTATAACAACCAAGAAGACATAAAAAGCCTACTTTATATACAAAACATTCAGCTAATCCTTAATGTTCTTGTTTTGCCCGTGCAAAGGTGCGGCATCTCAGACAAAGCAGTAATATTATAGCATTATGATCATATTCATCCCTTTTTATTTGTAAAATAAATTACATTTTTAATGCATTAAGCAATACTTTTGGATACTGTATGTCTGTATGATATAGCTATGCTCCTCAAAATGAGGCCTGGTGACTATAATGGATTCATAAAGCATAGATGGAAGGAATGTTTGTGAATTAAAAAGCTCTAATTTAATAAATATAATGGTAGACATTTCCTAATGTTTCAGTAGTTAATAGGTTTATAAAATAAAACTGTGCTACAATCCTAGAAGTATCAATGGAAGTTTGTTCTATACTGAAACAAACCCATGCCTGTGGGATGGATATATATATACCAGTACTGTATAATATATATATATATATATATATATATATATATATATATATATATATATATATATATATATATATATATATATATATATATATATATATATATATTATACAGTACTGGTATACAGGTTTTGGGCAGTTTTGAAAAAAATGTGAGCAGGATCAAATCTAATCAATATTTGGTGTGACCACACTGCACATAGTCAGGGATTTTGTAGAATCAGCATCATAATACATTTTATATGTAGGTTGAAACACAGTCATTAAATTAAACAGAAACAGTTGTGTAGGATGCTTAAAACTGGGTGAGAAACAGTCAGACTCTGCCAATAGGGTGACATTATGGAAGTAAATTTCATGTCACAGGTCATACACTATGACAAAAGCACAGCAACAATTCACAGGGTACTTTTAATGCATCAGCATGATTTCGCCCAGACAAAGATTTCAAAGCAGACTGGGGTTTCAATATGTGGTGTTCAAGCTATTTTAAAACTGTGATTTTGGGGACTGTAGACGTAGTGGTTGGCCAAAGAAACTTAAAAAGACACATCATGCATACTCTCCTTTGACATCATCGGAAGATGTCCAGCAGACTAATTTACAGAAAACTGTTGATTTCATTTCTATTTTATAAATTGATAACGAAACTATAAATATAGTGTATATTGTGTATTTTAGTGGCAGGCCATGCATTTGGCCTTCAGAAGGGATTTACCCAACTTAATCCACCTCTTAATACCACCACTATCATGTCGCAATTATAGAAATTATTATAGAGAGGCATTTCACATATGGAGGCTGAATACCATTTTACTAAAGCAAGCTCCAAACCAAAATTGTGCCACCTACATCATCTGGAGCAGTCAGAACCAATATTTTTTATTAGTGTTTGGGTCAGCACTGATGTATATATATTTTAATAGTGTTTGGGTCAGCACTGATGTGTGTGTGTGTGTGTATATATATATATTTACACTGTTTGGTCAAGATTGAATTTACTAAAATGACTTTTCTATTTGTTTAGTTATTCAGTTCATAAATGAGTTTTTGTGTGTAATTACTTTGGGGATGTTTTATTATGTAGAGTTGTATTATATAGAGAACAATGCGAACTTGAATAATTTAGTAGTAAAGCTCCTCTACACAGACTCGTGGGCATTTTATAGAACAGATGTATTGTTGCAGTTACCCGGATGTTCAATTAACATAAGCGGCGGGTGTCACGTGACTGCTGACTCCGCTCGGCTCCATGTCTGTATGTTGTGCGGTGGAGTCACATCCGGCTACGACCTGCATGCTAACACTGTTCTCCGCTAACAGGTAAGAATGTGTTCGTTTCACCGCCTAACAACGAGGAAAGTGTGCTTTTCTTTTATTGATTTACCGCGAGTCTATTTAGCCGGTCGCTGTGCAGGGAGGCTTGATGCTACTAGTATTAGTCATAACGGGCTATGGACATTATCATGCAGACGTATTGCCACCTTAATCATTCATTATGGTGCTATTTAATGTATCGGATCTATAAATGAACTACACAATAACCAGCGATGGGTGTGTTTCGGTTTCGGGATGTGTGTTTATCAGATCCTTTTCTTCATGTTATTAGCTAAATAATGTTATTCGCTGCGCTGCCTGACATGCTAATGTGCAGTTTTCTCATTGCTTCTGCTTCTGTTACTGTTTTCAGATCACCTGTGAAAGTGAGTCATATCTCAGTTTGTAAAGGCTTATAATCGGGTTGTAATCGTACCATTCTTTGCAGATCTTTCTCTGTGAGCCTGACCAGTTTACCAAAGTTTTAACAAATGGATAATGGAGACTGGGGGAATAGGGTGAGTATGGTCTTGACTGCTATATGTTTCTATAAGCCCATTCTTTTCAAGGTGGACTGTATCTGTGATTTTGCATCCTAATTGCATTGTAAATAATATTTAAAAAGATAATACAAGGTATTGCAGTAAAGCAACAGTATAGATTAAGTTCTTTTTTTTAACCCTTGCTTGAAGCTCATATACATTTTGAAGCCTTGTTATTAGAAATTAATATGAATACACACATTCTTTACCTGGTGAATCCTTTGCTGTGTGTGTGTGTGTGTGTGTCTGTGTGTGTGTGTGTGTGGGGGGGGGGGGGGTGTTTACAAGTGTATTTGTGTAGCTGTTGCTGAGGATTTATAACTCTATTTACTTAATGTGCACGTTTGATCAGGCACACAGAGCATGATGTGCACAGTGTATTTATATGAGCCGGATGTAATACTGAGATGTTTAAGAGCCCCATTTATTAGATTTATGCACTGGCATGTGAGTAGCATATCTATCACTGCTGTGCTAAGAATGGCCCACCGCACAAATATTATATTATATAGTAAGGTAATAACATAAGCCCAGTCTTGGTCATATGGCAGTACAAGGTGGGTGACAAACTACATATAACAACAGATGGATAACAGTCACTAATTAAATACCCCATTGTGCATTCATGTAAGGTGTACCTCATAAAAGAGCAGATGAAACATCAACGTAGGTTTGTTTTAATAAAAAGATGTAGATGTTTATCAGATGTTCTTGAGACAACTTTAGTAGGCATTTTTTATATTTGTCTTCACTGATCCGCTTTTATTTTTTTCCTAGATGACTCACCCAATCACCTTAAATGTCGGCGGTCACCTCTACACCACCTCGATGACAACACTTCAACGGTACCCCGACTCTATGTTGGGTGCCATGTTCCGCGGTGACTTACCCACATCACAAGATGCTCACGGAAACTACTTCATTGACCGCGATGGCACTCTGTTCCGCTACATATTAAACTTTTTGCGTACATCTGAACTGACTCTGCCAGTTGACTTCCTGGAGATGGATCTCCTGCGTAAGGAAGCTGACTTTTATCAGATCGAGCCCTTAATCCAATGCCTCAGTGACCCAAAGCCACTGTATCCTCTTGACACCTTTGAACAGGTGTTGGAGCTGTCCAGTACCCGCAAACTCTCTAAGTACTCAAACCCAGTAGCTGTTATTATCACCCAACTGACCATAACCACTAAAGTCCACTCGCTGCTCGAGGGAATCTCAAACAACTTCACCAAGTGGAACAAACACATGATGGACACTAGAGACTGTCAAGTATCCTTCACCTTTGGACCTTGTGACTACCATCAAGAGGTATCTCTCAGGGTTCATCTCATGGACTACATCACTAAACAGGGCTTTACAATTCGAAACACTCGAGTACACCACATGAGCGAGCGTGCCAATGAGAACACAGTGGAGCACCACTGGACTTTCTGCCGGCTCGCTTACAAAGCAGAAGACTGACAAAGCTAGAAACTGTGCTAAACTGCTCATGCCAATGCTATAATCTAATTAAGCTGCATATGTTTTGTTGCTTATTGTGTGACCAAACTCAGTAATGAGGAAAAGGGAAAATAATAATGTTATAGTTATCAACCAAATTGTTTTATTCTTATTGCAGTTTTTTATATATATATATATATATATATATATATATATATATATATATATATATATATATATATATATATATATATATATATATATATATATATATATATATATATATAATGATCATTCCAGGTGGTGTCAAAAAGTCGATGTGCTGTAGACCACTGTCGGATCCAAAATATATGCAGACACCTTTTGGTCTATCATGTAGCAAAATATTTCTTCATATAGTCACACTAGGTTAAAATTTGACAAAGAATTTGCAAAGCTGAATGCATGCATGTTCTGTAGCTAAAGTATTAAACTGTTGTGTCAAATTAGACAGCTTTCTTTGTTTTCCTTTAACACTAAATACAAATTGTCCACATTTTATGTGGATGCTTTTTGGCCTTCTTTCTTTGCAAGTTATTATATAAATTAAAACGTTCTCTACAACAGTCCTTGTCTGTCTATCAGCTAAAACACAGTGGTTTATGTACATTTGAATATGTATGGTTAGTGACTGTAGACCATCACCTATTCTTGTAAACATTAATTACTTTTTTAATTAGGACAGCAGTGACAATAAAGGTTGACTGTGATCTTTGTGTGACAATGTTGCTAAATGCTTTTACTATATTATCACAAAAAATCTCATTTGACATACAGTGAGGAAAATAAGTATTTGAACACCCTGCTATTTTGCAAGTTCTCCCACTTAGAAATCATGGAGGGGTCTGAAATTGTCATCGTAGGTGCATGTCCACTGTGAGAGACATAATCTAAAAAAAAAAAAATCCAGAAATCACAATGTATTATTTTTTTTTTTTAACTATTTATTTGTATGATACAGCTGCAAATAAGTATTTGAACACCTGAGAAAGTCAATGTTAATATTTGGTACAGTAGCCTTTGTTTGCAATTACAGAGGTCAAACGTTTCCTGTAGTTTTTCACCAGGTTTGCACACACTGCAGGAGGGATTTTGGCCCACTCCTCCACACAGATCTTCTCTAGATCAGTCAGGTTTCTGGCCTGTCGCTGAGAAACACGGAGTTTGAGCTCCCTCTAAAGATTCTCTATTAGGTTTAGGTCTGGAGACTGGCTAGGCCATGCCAGAACCTTGATATGCTTCTTACAGAGCAACTCCTTGGTTATCCTGGCTGTGTGCTTCGGGTCATTGTCATGTTGGAAGACCCAGCCTCGACCCATCTTTAATGCTCTAACTGAGGGAAGAAGGTTGTTCCCCAAAATCTCGCAATACATGGCCCCGGTCATCCTCTCCTTAATACAGTGCAGTCGCCCTGTCCCATGGGCAGAAAAACACCCCCAAAGCATGAAGCTACCACCCCCATGCTTTACAGTGGGGATGGTGTTCTTGGGATGGTACTCATCATTCTTCTTCCTCCAAACACGTTTAGTGGAATTATGACCCAAAAGTTCTATTTTGGTCTCATCTGACCACATGACTTTCTCCCATGACTCCTCTGGATCATCCAAATGGTCATTGGCAAACTTAAGACGTGCCTGGACATGTGCTGGTTTAAGCAGGGGAAACTTCCGTGCCATGCTTGATTTCAAACCATGACGTCTTAGTGTATTACCAACAGTAATCTTGGAAACGGTGGTCCCAGCTCTTTTCAGGTCATTGACCAGCTCCTCCCATGTAGTTCTCGGCTGATTTCTCACCCTCCTTAGGATCATTGAGACCCCACGAGGTGAGATCTTGCATGGAGCCCCAGTCCGAGGGAGATTGACAGTCATGTTTAGCTTCTTCCATTTTCTAATGATTGCTCCAACAGTGGACCTTTTTCACCAAGCTGCTTGGCAATTTCCCTGTAGCCCTTTCCAGCCTTATGGAGGTGTACAACTTTGTCTCTAGTGTCTTTGGACAGCTCTTTGGTCTTGGCCATGTTAGTAGTTGGATTCTTACTGATTGTATGGGGTGGACAGGTGTCTTTATGCAGCTAACGACCTCAAACAGGTGCACCTTCAATTTTATAATAATAAATGTAGTGGAGGTGGACATTTTAAAGGCAGACTAACAGGTCTTTGAGGGTCAGAATTCTAGCTGATAGACAGGTGTTCAAATACTTATTTGCAGCTGTATCACACAAATAAATAGTGTAAAAATCATATATTGTGATTTCTGGATTTTTTTTTTTTAGATTATGTCTCTCACAGTGGACATGCACCTACGATGACAATTTCAGACCCCTCCATGATTTCTAAGTGGGAGAACTTTCAAAATAGCAGGGTGTTTAAATACTTATTTTCCTCACTGTAAATAACTAAACAACAGTGGACAAATATTGCCTGTAGAAAAAAAAAGTAGCATAATGGAACAGCAGCTTCATGGTTTTTAGTTTTATTCTGAGCTTGTGTCCATTTTCTGTGTGTTCTCTAGCGTGCATGTATGTTTCCTCTGGGTACTCCAGTTTTCTCTCTGAAACATACTGGGGTAAGTGGATTGGCTATAAGAAATAGCCTGAATTTGCACATCCAGGGTGTATCCTAGGCTCGCTTCCAAAAAAATAGGATCTGGATCCACACTGAGACCTCGACTAGAATAAAGTAGATCGTTATCTAACTGCACAGCTGTACTTTTTACAGATCTGCAGTACCTGCTGGGCCAGGTAAAATGATTTTTGGCCTACATTTAATAACTATGTTGAAATAATGTGCACCTGTATATTATGGACGCACCTAAATCAAAAAGGCCAGTGCCTGTAGGTACAGAGCAGGTGTACATACAGCAAACAGCTCTTTTCTCTGGGGTTTGATTGTGTAAATACCAACCAGGCATAACTGATATTTTGTATTGCTGTACCAGGTGAAAGGATTATCAGGCTACAGTCGGTAACTGTATTGAAATAACGTGCACCTCTATATTATGGGAGCACCGGATTAAAATGCCCATTGTCCGTACAACGCAGGTGTACCTAATAATATGGCCACGCGTGTACATACAGCACAAAAGCTCTTATCCAGGGTTTTCTGTTGATTTGGTTTGACCCAGCTTGATTTGCCCCCTCTCTAAAAGTTCCACTTGGTACAATCGTTTTAAATAGCTTATGAGCATGCGCAATGCCGTGAACGACCCCGCCATGTTGTCCTGTCATGTCAGCCTACAGTAACATGCATGATATTACAAAACGAGGGAAGGACGAGTCAAATGTCACATTTGGACTCAATAACAGCGCAGAGTTTTTGAAGCACATGTGTTTACTCCGATCTGACGTTTAAGGAGGCAACATGTTTAAAAAGAACAAAAACGTTAAGTATATTTTAAGTCTTTTTCCAGGGAAACGACGCTTTGGAATTTACCGGTTTTTGCCCATTTTCTTCTGCATCGGAGGAGTCATGGAGTGGGTCATGATCAACGTGCGAATAGGACGAGAGACATTTTGTAAGTAATTGTGTTGGCTTAAATCTCTTAACATGTGAACCTTAGAACCTCCACTGCAAAAGGAAAGGATTTGGGCTGTGTGTTTGTGTGTCTGTATAATAAAGATCAAGAGGTCTGTTTGCTGCAAATTTGGTCTAAAAGTCACATTAATGAACCCCAGAAATTGTACTCAGAACTAATCAGATGTTTGTTTTTCTGTTCAGATGATGTCTACAGGAGAAAGCGCTCTGAGAGGGAGTACCAACAGAAAATTGAAGATTGAATAATTGTACTTCCTGAATCAGAACCAAAATAAACACTTTCACTCCTCCAAATATGTGCATTCGAGTTGAGCGATACCAACATGCAGCAAGACCATAGCCAAATGGATTTATGAGTACTAAAAGTGAACTGCATTGTACTGCTTTTCAAAAGGCCAGAAGAAAGTTTTTTTTCCCCAACATGTATTTAATAAAATTTTACATAATCTGATTTATAGCACATCAGTTTGGCATAATCATTTTTAAATGTCATTTATCCACAACTTTACCAAATTCATGAAATCAGTGGTTTACAGGTATTGCATCTTTCCATGCACTAATTTTTACCTGTGCTATTTTCTTTTTTCATGCACCACATGCTTTTAAAATATTGCCTGATACATATAGCACAGATGGTTTACTCTTCTAACACTACTTAATACAGTAGTTTGATGATTTAGATATTTTCTAAACACAAAGCAAAGTCAGGACAAAGCTTTGAAAGCCTTTTTCAGACATAAAGGTGCTTGGAATAATAACCAAATATGGTCATATTATCCCCAAGTGCCAGTTAGAACTGCAGAAGGAGTCCTCTCTCTACAGTTCTTCTGGATCTTTAGCTTACTTGTAGAGACCAATTGGAAGAGATCTTAGACAGATAAAGCTGTTTGGATGCTGGGCAAGTATCAGCGGGTTCCCATCAAGTCGCACCTCTGCCATGTTGTACCTGATGTAATGTGTGTCATTGCCCTTGCAGAAAGTTTCATCCGTCAAGGTGGTTATGTTGTTATTCTGCATGAAGAAATAAAAGAGCATTCTTTTCTTAATGGGTAAAACCTTATTTGTTTGATGTCATATAATATTTCAACCCATGGCTATAATAGAAAAATACAATGTAATGTATTTAATTGTAATTATTAAAATGGATTTTAATTTAATTTTACTATAAAATCATTCACCTTTTTTGAGTTTCTGTAATTATTTGTGTTCCACTGATTACTTGTATTAGAATATTATATTATATGTAAGTCTTTTTATAAATAGCAAATACACTTAAATTTAAGTTTTCTATCTTCAGAGCATATTTGGTTGCAGGTTTTTGTTTTAATCGAGCAGGAGTTACACCTGATGCCTCCTGTTTAATAAATTAATCTGTGTTTTCAGTAAACTCAGGCATGTCTTCTGCTGGTTGGAATGAAAATCCATTTCCACACTGGCTCTTTCTGGATAAGACTGAACAGCCATGTTGTAGTGCATGCATAGTTTCAGCTATCATATACAGTGTTTCTATAAGTATTCACCCTCACAAAGTTTTTTACATTTTGTAAAATTACAATTTAGGGTAGATTTCTTTTTCTTGTTTGTGTGGAACACTTCAAGGTGCAAAACATCTAAGTCTCTATCGTCTGTGCATACTTGGGTCCTGATTTTTTGCCAGTTTGTGCTTGGGTTGGATGTGACAAGCAATTTCTTGGTCCTGTCTCAGATTCTCAGTGGCATTGAGGGGTCAAATCTTTGGCTGGACCATTCTAAGACCTTCAGTTTCTTGGTTTGGGACCAGTAAAATTTAGCTTTTTGATATGCTGAGGGTGGTTGTCCTGTAGACTGGGAATTGTTTTCTTTTGTCATTATGCTGTATTTTACCCATTTACCTTGCTCTAAACTCAGACTAGAGTCTCTGCACATAAAAAAAAAGCATCCAGACCACACAATACTACCACCACCGGGTTTCATTGTGCAGATTGTTATGCGAAATGTTGCAGGCTTTCTGGCAAAAAAGTAGTGACAAGAATATCAGCCTTGATTTTACTGGACTGAAGAAACCTTTCCCACATGTTTGCTGATTCTTTAGTATGCCTTTTGGCAAATTTTAGTTTTCCATAAAACCCTGCCATGTGGACTGTCCAGGCTAAGTTACTCCCATCTGACCTGTGGATCTCTTTAGATCCTTCAAAAATTCGCTTTCACAACACTGGGGATGAATACTTATCTATAAATAATTTTACTGTTTTGAAAACTGTTGGTTTTTACTTATAATATTGTATAATGGTCTCGATTCATAGCATATTTTCCTATTTAATTTTATTTTAGTTCTGGGTTGTGAAATTACAAAATAAGAAAAAGTTCAAGATAGAGATTAATTGAATAATTGTGTAAGGCACTGTATGACAAGGACTTTGTGCTTCAAAGAATTAATATCCACATGCTAAATTGGTGCGTATCAATGTCGACATTCTAATTGATTTCCCTTGCTACTGTCACCTTAAGATTTGTCATATAGATATATTTATTCTGCAAAGAAATCTAGATTTTTAAATTCAAACAAGTAATCTAGTTCAGATCATATTACTGCTGAACAATGATTAAGCATATTTATGTATGATTATGTGGTGAAAATTGAACGAACATGAAGATGCACAACATGCAGACTCTCAGGAAGTGGTGGAATAGCCTCCAATTCATTGTCGCCAAGGTAGAGGTATGCCAGTTTTCTGAGTTTCTGTAATTGCAAATGCAAACAATAAATTATATGCAAAATGTTAAAAGGTTATAAAGGTGATATTTATTTGTAGAATACTTGCACATATTTATCAAATTTTTGCCACCTTCAAAACAGTTGATCTGATGCCTTTTGTTTTAAGACGATTGTGATTGGCATTGAGTGAGATAAGCTTTGGGGGAAGCATTGGTAGTTTAATTAGTTTGTTCTCAGCTAGTGTTAGTTCTTCCAGTTGTTCCAGTTTGGAGAAGGCTCCATCCTCAATTTCCGTAATGAAATTGCCAGTCAGATCAATCCTTTTCAGCGTGCCTAGAATACATTTACATATAAACAATCAAAATCATTTTTAATATAATGCTGAAAATATACTTTTGCTCTCCAAGGTTCTGCTAGAAAGGTGTAGTGACTTTTTGCAGTACATACTGAGTGAATTAGACATCTGGCTAAAGACTGGAAGCTTTAATCTATCTTAAAATAGATATATTAGCAAGAGCTGTGTGCTGGCTTCAGATATCACTTCTTGGAAATTATATTTCAATCATTATTCTGACTATACTGAATCAGCCCCCCCAAACCCCCCACCCCCTTGTATTTCTCCTTACCAACATCAGCAAAGTCTTTGTTGGTGATTTTTTTTATTTTGTTGAAGCGTGCATAAAGGTATGTGGTTTCCTTTGGCAAAGCTGGTATTGCTGTCATCTCTGGAGTGACCTCTTCACAATACACAGATCCAGACAAACAGACACACAGCAAGCAAGTAGGAAGATCTAGGGGAAAATCATTGAATTAATCATAAATACTTCTTTAACGTAAATATTAATACTTATTTAGGTGTTTTAAATGTGAATTGATCAATCACCTGCTTCTTTTTTCTCTAATGCTGAACCTTCATCGTTTCCATTATCAACACTTTCATAATCTGGGACTGTATTGACCATTTCCTTGAATGAAGTCCAAACAAGAATTAATAAAAGAATATAGAGGAATTTTCTTGTATATCCTTCATTTAATATGCATAGAGTTTCAACCATTTATTTGTTTTTTTGCTCAGTTCTAGTATGCTTATAACAATACATTGCAACAGATTGTTTGTTTTAGAATAGGTATGTAGGTTGCACTGTCTACTGCATACAATTGTTTAGACCAAGATTCATATTGTCTTGATGCAGTTTTATTTCTAAATCAGCATGTGAATTATTGAGGAAAATAGTTTAAAGACATAAGATCATATAATCTTTTCTTCTTTAGGCACAATCTGTAATCTTTCCAGAGTAGCCAAATGCATCTATTTAAAAACTTCTGTTTAAAATCAGTTAACCTTTGTTAGGCTTCTTACCTTATAATCTTCCATGTCCACCAAGCTGGTATGTGGCTGCACAAGAAATTCCTTGTTTTTAAATTCCATTTGATCATTTTGTGCTGTTGCACATAATATCCATGGTACAATCAGAAAGGAGAAAAAACAACAAAACAACATCCTCAGGTCCATTTTGTACAGTTCAGACGTAGTGCTGAAGAGACAATGACTGTGTTGCACTGTGTCTGAAATTAGAGCCTTTAAAGTAATTTTGTGGAGGCCCTGCCTATGAGCTAAAGAGTCTGTGAGACAAACCTTAACTCACTGTGTGCTGCTCTGTGGCATGTCAGGTACAGACATTCTCAAACATGTCCTGTTTTTAACATGAATCCTGAGTTATAAAGGATATTATATATATATATATATATATATATATATATATATATATATATATATATATATATATATATATATATATATATATATATATATACTGTATGTATAAATGTATATGGTGTTTGCTTTATACGGTATGTATAAAGCAAACACCAGATGCTCTCAGGAAATTACAATAGACTGATTTATCTGTGAATGTTCTTAGGATCTAGACACAGATTATCCAGCAATGAATCAGAAATGAAAGCCTATTGATTGTCATAATGGAGGGAAAATCCAAGAGAAAAATGTATTGTTTCTTTTAATAGAGAGCAGTGAATGAATTGGTGTTTGTTTTTTTAAGAAAATAACTTTGTTTAAAAAGAAATCTGTTGAAGAAACAGAACTCTCACAGTGGAAATAAAATACCTTGAGTTCATCAGGAAATTACTTTTAAATCAGGAATCTTGGCCTGAAGTGATTCAAATGCAGTGGAATTTAAGGCTTAGAAAACATTGTACATGAAAATAGTGACTCTTTGGATTGAGTGCAGTGGCAATAATAATTTAATGGCCATACACTTTGTGACTAAAAACACCTGGTTCCTTTTTGCAACAGCAGTTTATTTGTAAATGTCACTGAAAAGAGTAAAAGGGAGGTAATGTCTTGTGCTTTAGAAGGAAAATCTAATTTTAAACAATATTTTATTAATATAAAGTTCATAAGCCACTGAATTCCTTGCTACACAATGCTTTTGGAGAAAGTCTACATTTTAAACGTATTTTTTTTAGACACCATTTCCTTCAATCCTCTGCTGATCCACAAATCTGATAGATTCAGCAGATCAAGTCACAGCAAACAAAGAAATAAAAAATGAAAGATTACTTAGTATTAAAAAAAACCCAATAGACTTTAAAATGATTCTTCTTTTTCTGCTCCTGGGTCTTGTTATATAACTTAATGGGAGGATTCAAGAAAAAGTAACAGGAGGCAAGTGATACAAGCTGTCCCAGACCCAGAAACCTTTGGTCCAGATATTTTTCTCCTTGCAGTACCTGCATCATGGGAACTGAGAACTCATGAACAGATGTGAAAGTTATAAAGGAAAGTCTGGCTGACTCAGCCTGCATCGTAGTGAACCTATCAATCATTATTGTTGGTTAAGTGGCTACTTAGCTAAAAATCCAAATGATAAAAAGCAGTTCTTAATCTAAAATTAATAATAAAATTAATTACAAAAATGAAACATTTTATTATTCTGACATACATAATGCATATTTATACAAATCAAATTGCAAAAATGCATCTGAATTGAAAAGCAAAATGGGCTGCGGGTTTCTGATGTAGATTTGACATTGCATGAAACAGAAAGGGATATATCAAGGCTTTAGCCTTTGAGCCTTTAGAAACATTTATGTTCTAAACAAGGGATTGCATTTACATGAAAATGTCAAGATTACAGGTACAATGTGCTGCACAGGTAATTAGCCCAAGCTGTACATCATATTAAAGCCCTTTAAAAACTTTGATTGTTTAATTCTCACTTCAACATCTGTTAGAACAATATTTAAAGCAGGTGTTGAGGACTTGTGCAGAACACAAACGAGTCCAATTTTAACAATGTCCATTTTACCAATATTACCTCTGTAATGCCAATAGCACAGGCAGCTTTGCCTAGCGGAGTCCATTTTGTGGTTCCTGCACAAACATCTGTAGCCACACCCTCTGCAAGAAATTAGTGGAAAGCCAATAGAAAGAATAGAGACAAAGGGTACAATTTTTGTTTTTATATAAAAATGAGTACATGTGTTTAGATACCATACTTATACAAAAAATAAGTAACCTACTTATTATTAAGCAATCACACTTAACACAAGCATTTTATTAAGTTCTGTTTATGCTGGTTGCTGTCATGTTGCAAATGCTGAGTATTGTGTTTTAAGTTGGTTTGGCCATTAATCTGTTTCTTATTTGAGAACATAAAGGTGGCTGCAAAGTAGTATCAGTTAACATGGTCATATAAAATAGAAGTGCAATGCTATATATTGAACCTGCATTCTCAACTGTATTAGTATTCAGTACTCACAAAACTGAATTGTCTTATGTAAACAGCTAATGCCCATTACAGATATAATTTTTTTTTAAGCATCCATAATTGTTTTATTGTTCATTGCATGCCTACAAAACGATGATAAGTTGGTTTTGGTTATCTAGCTATGAAGAATGGTACCAGCGTTACATACTGTCCGTCTATACACTTTATTATTGTTTGTTTAGGTAGTTACGGCCACTGAGCTAGCTTCCATTTCCAGAGAGTTCTCTACAAATACTGGCTTTTGTTACAAAAGGTTTTAGTCTTACTCCCACATCTCAGATCTACACTGTCTAGTTTTGCAACTAATCATCTCCAACCTGATTTTAAAAAGACAAAATACATTCAAAGATCCTGCTTTGGTCTGTTCCTTTTGGTTTAAAGCCCCTTTACTTTTAAAAAAGGTTTCATGTACAGCTCCTTTATGAGGCCAAGAAGCCTAACTAATCTGTATAACGATAACACATGTAATTTAACAACTTGTAGAAACGTGAATGTCTAGCAAAGGTGGAAAACACAGTGATTAGGTCGTCATGTACCAAATAGCGACTCCTGCAGGTAAAAAAGCTGAAGTGATGAAACTGAACTTTAGTACGAGAGCTGGATATCCTGAGCAAACTGGTGAAAGAATTAGCAGCGGTAAAGAGTTATATTATCAGCTATATTACAAATCAACCAGAAAATAACAAAAATGCTTAAAAGCAGCACCTGTAAAAAAATAAAAATAAAAAAAATAATAAAAAAAGTAATCAGGGGTGTTGGAATAAAGTCAGGGAAAACACTGGTTACTGTTCAGAATAAAAGACTTACCAGAGGAATTCTGTAAGAATAGTATCTTATTAACTAAACAAAGGACCAGGATTTGAGGCAACTTATGTAGCTGTGAATACAGTGTGATTACCAGGTCTGAGAGTAACAAGTCTGAACAAAGTCCCTCCTTGTCATTGGCAGGCTGTGCATCTCACACCTAGGCTTTCAGTCGTGTCCTACCTGAGTCAATCCACATTATCATACCATCATTATGACGCCATTGTTATAGTAACCATTAATACTATAGAGCACTATGGAATAAAAAACAGCTATTAAATAACTTTAAAGGCCTTATTGCAAACAGATACCTTTGACCCCAGAAACGTGATTTGATGGCTTAAATCGGATTACATAGAACCTCCAATGTAAAATCACACTCGCGGGTGTAGACGAAGTGGTTGGCCAGGAAAACTAATGTAACAAATGAAAGACACCATCATGTTTACGTCCTTTCAGCATTGGAAGATGTCCAGCAGTGCCGTCATCAAAGAACTCACGGAAACCAGTGGGACACAGGTATACCCATCTACTGTCTGGAGATGTCTCTCCAAAAGTGGTCTTCATGAAAAAATTGTGGCCAAAAAAACATACCTCCGGCATGGAAACAAGGCTAAGTCAACTATGGCAGCAGGTGCTCTGGAGTGATGATCTTTAGCAAAAATCAAGTAATTTGACAAACAGCTGGACAGCGGTACAAAGAGTGTATCCCATTAGGGGGTCGCCACAGCGAATCATCCGTCTCCATTCCCCCCTGTCCTCTATATCTGCCTCTTTCAAACCAACTACCTGCATGTCTTCCCTCATCACATCCATAAAGCTCCTCCTTGGCCTTCCTCTTTTCCTCCTTCCTGGTTGTTTTTTTTCTCAGCATTCCTCTACTGCTATACCCCATGTTCCTTATCTGCACATGTCCAAACCATCTCAATCTTGACTCCCTCAACTTGTCTCCAAAAAGTCCTACATGCTCACTAATAAACTCATTTCTAATCCTGTCCATCGTCGTCACTCCCAACGAAAACCCTTCAGCTCTGCTACCTCCAGCTCCACCTCCTGTCTTTTACTCAAGTCCTAAAAAAAACTTTTTCTTTCACTCTTACAGATACCCTTCTATCACACATCACTCCTGCCACTCTTCTCCACCCACTCTACCCTGTCTGCACTTTTTTTTTCACTTATCTAACACACTTTGCACTGTTGACTCCAGGTACCTGAACTCCTCCACCTTCTCCACCTATTCTACCTGAAACCACACCACTCCACTGCCCTCGCTCTCATTCACACACATGTATTAGTCTTACTCCTAACTTTCATTTGCCTTCTCTCCAGCACATATCTCCAGCTCTCCAGGCTCTTCTCAACCTCCTCCCTACCCAAACCACAAATATAGTGTATTAGGAAAATAAGGTTATTAGCTTCAAAATTCACTCCAACAAATTGCCCAATAGACGTCTGTGTCGCTACAAAAATGCATTACTGTTTGCACTGGGAGGCGATTGGATTGAGTGCATATGTTTCTAATAAGTAGAAGCAACAGTTGTACAGCCAGTGCTGGTTTTAGAAGCAGTGCTCCTCCCTCTGGATCTCAAGCCCAATGGGTGGATCCTCTTTCGCTGAATCGGTCACCGTTTTAAAAACAAAACAGCTTCTCAGGAAGTCAAGCTTCCAATTCATCAGAACCGCTAAAAACCATTCAGCTGTCAGGTATAGTTTTGCTTCTGCCATATCCGATACTTTCAGAGATGTCTTAATGAAGTGAGGGGGTGATAAAAACTTTGGAACTTAGTTTTAAATCACAAATGTCATGTTGTATTGAACAACATTAAACGCCGGTCCAGCATTGTCTATACTTCTTATAACCACACTGAGATATCGTCTGGATTTTATAAGACAAGGGTCTCCAACCACTGGGCCGCAGAGAAAGAAAATAAAACACTTTAATTCGTATTTTATCTCTGTTTTATTGATTTTCGCATATTTCGAAAGACGACCACTTCCTCCTGTGCCCGCAATTGTTTCAGTCGCAGTTTTTGTTCTATATATCGATAATATATTTGTTCTGTATTTGGATATGAAGCTCCCACTGATTCTCCATAATGGTGTGATGAGTTACATTTGTATTATTTATGTAATATCGACATTAATAATTAAATCATTTAATATGTATAATTGTAATATAATATGCAAATGATTGTGGTGCACAAAAAATCTTTTAGGGACCGCTATTGTAAGTAACATTACACTTTCTTGTTTATACAATTGTAACAGTAGTTTTGGTAACGTCGTCAATGAACAGGGCAAGCAATCATTTCCAGGAATATAACTTTAGGCAATCAATATGAAAGCTTGTAAGTTAAAGAGGAAGAAGGAACGCCATTCACAAGAATGTTGCTGATCTAGTAAAAAGTGTTATAAAATGAGTAGCTTTTTCATAACCCTTTTTTTTCCACTAGTAAAGGAAAAAATGTCACGCAATATTATGTATTTTGTTTATATAACTGTTGTATGAAAGTAATTTGCATTACCAGTTGTGTGGTTCTACAAAATTGCTGTCATGTTATTAATTTCTTGTTAACTCTTGCTTCTGAGTTATTGCTTAAAAAATACACGAGTAACCTATAACATTAAAAGCAAAGAATTGTGTAGGCAATCCTTGTGCCAACAAAACAGCTCTGAACCATCTAGGGAAGGACTCCTAAACCTCTCAAGTGCCATAGTATTTGGAACTAAGACATTTAAAACAGATCCATTAAATTTTGAAATGTGAAAGCCAAGTCAACACTTTGAAATTGCTTCTCAAACACCTTCATTTTTAGCACTGTGACAGGGTGTGCATTATCCTGCTAAAAGATGCCACAGCCATTAAGGTATACTGCTGTTGCTTTGGAGATACTCTGATCCAGTTGTCTAGCCATCAATATTTAGCCCTTGTCGAAGTCTCTCATATATTTCTGCTTTCTGAACTGGCTGTTCACCTGATGCCCAATATATCCCACCCCTGACAGGTGCCATGAGTAGGGGTGTCACTGATTAAGGATTTACATAGTGCAGGGATCGGCAACCCGCGGCTCTTTCATCCATCTTCTGCGGCTCCCTGTGGCTTTGGAAAATAAATAATGAGTATTTAATTAAAATGTAATTTTATTTTAGTTCGTTAGTTTTTAAAATGGTATTCTAAATTTAAAGATTTTGGTGATCTTGTAAAATCTAAATAAAACGTGTTAAAGTTTTTTTGTCGCTTTTCATATGCGTCACAACCGCTAATGTGCGACACCCACCGGCACGCGACTTCTTAAACTTTGGTTGACGGCACACAGAAGAGGACGGCATTTTTGGTTTGCTGCCGGTGGATAATTTATGTTCGGCGTTCTTTTCATAAATACAAGAAGGACTCAAATAGACTGAGTATTTTACTTGAAAGTAACCTTCAACCCAATGTCTTTTTTTTTAAGGAGTTCAAAATTTTTTTGTTGCATGCAGAAATGTAATTTCATTCTCTCTGCAGTTCATTGATTTCATAAATGCAACACATTATGGTTTGATTATACATAGCATAAAGGCAAAAAAAAAAAAAAACGTTACATGTAGTGTTATTTCAATTGAAATGTCAAAAGGGTTTTGTGGCTCCCAGTGTTTTCTTTTCTGTGGGAAACAGGTCCAAATGGCTCTTTGTGTGGTGAAGGTTGCCGACCCCTGACATAGTGGAATCAGCATTGTCAAGTCTTGCCTATAGTCAACTGATAGTAGAATTGTGTGTGTGTGTGTGTGTGTGTGTGTGTGTGTGTGTGTGATTCCTCATAACATCACATGAAAAAATAAAGAAGAGCATGCATTTCACATGTTGGCAAATAAAATTAAATCTAAATTGCCTGTGTGCGCACACTCTAACTACAGCACAACATCAATGCATCAAAAAACAATACAAGATTATTTTAAAGAATAAAATTAGAACAAGATATACATAACCTTTACAGAATATCCCAGATATTGTTCAATATTTAAATCCATGCTGCCAAGCATGTGTCGGTCATGGATCATGGAAAGCTAAACTTAAATCTGTCACGGGGTAGTTGGATTTATTCATGCTCACTAAAAAATATTTATTACAAGCTTTTTTCTTTTCACATTATTATTTTCAGCATTATCATAATAGGCTGTATAACTGTATAACTTTTTTGGGAAAACCGGTAGTTGTAGGTGAAATCAGATGATTAGCACCCCCATATAAGCAAAATGGCATGATCCTTGTTTCATACCACCTCTGTAAATATTTAACTGCGAGACTGGTAGTGAAATCAGGCTCCTCCTATCAAAGCTTTGAATCTTTGCGGTCACCCCTAGTAATGAGATATTCAATGCTATTGATTTCACCTGCCAATGATTTGAATTTTATTGCTGATCAAATATGACTTTCATATTAGATATGACTTCTGAGTTTCCATCTGGCTTGTGCTCCCATTGCGGCAGGGCTGCTTGTGAGTAAATGTTGGTAAGTAGTGTAGAAGTTAACCTACATGCATCATTTTAAGACATGAGGAAACTGGAGAGCAATGGATTCCACTGTAACCACAAACATAAGGCAAATGACCAATCTCTGAGTTCTATTAAGGACAATAACAGCAAAGATGGAACTTCTCTCTTTCTGTCTCGCTCTCTTTCTGTCTCTCTCATTTTCTTTCTCTCTCTCTTTGAAGGTCACTATGATTTTTTCACAATCCCTGCTCTTTTTATTCTCCCTCATTGGACCACTGGCCTGCCATGCATTCAAGATATGTGCCTTCAATGTTCAAAGTTTTGGAGACTCGAAAACAACAGATGGCAAGATTTTGTACATCCTAACACGGGTAAGGTGTACTTTACAGCGTGTGATGTACAACATGGCTGTTTAATGCTTTAAAGTATAACAACAGTGAGTAGTTAAAAAGATAAATACCAAATAACAATAAGATAAGCACAAAGTCAATGGAGTTATGTAGTTTAAGCTTGTAATGTACTTTTATATATGGATATAGATTGCAAGTAAAATATCTGCTTTTGTAATGTGTGAATATAGTGCCAGTGAGGTTAAAAAGCCAGTTGCCATATTTAGATTAAAATGTTAATTTTGATTTTATTTTTGGTAGATTGTGTCACGCTGTGATGTGTGTTTACTTCAAGAAGTCAGAGATCAGAAGAAAACAGCCATTCCACGTCTGCTTGATAGACTCAATGAGTAACATTATCTCATTACACTTTCAGTCATTCAAATAACTCGGCACATATGTGACGTAACATATTGTTATCTGCATATCATACACACAAAGGATTTTTTTGGAAAATAATAAAGACAAGCAAATGGCTACTCAAACACAAAGAATGTGATTTGATCCCTCTTATTTTAGCTATGAATCACCAAATTTCAAAAGTAATCAATACCATATTGTCTCTATTTCAGCTATAAAAGGGGTCAGCAGTATGACTATGTGTCCAGTGAGCGTCTTGGCAGGACACAAACCTATCAAGAGCAGTATGTCTTTGTATACAGGTAGGATATTTAATTTTGACTACAGATTGTGAGTACTGTATGGGCTTGTATGCATTATCAGTAGTTTTTTATAAATTGATTTTTTTAACCAAGCATGGTTTTCATTATCTCCTTCTTCTCTGCTACAGGACTGACTCAGCCAGGCTACTAGACCAGTATCAGTACCCAGACACACAGAAAGGAGACGAGGATGCTTTTGCCAGGGAGCCTTTTGTAGTCCGCTTCAGCGCACCTAAAACAGGTAAAATTTTATTCTCTATGGTATGTTTGTCACTGATTGTGAAAATGTTTAAGAATCAAACAATAATGTGCTCAAACTGGGTGTAAATACAGATACAAATAGTAGGTATGTTATTTGTTTTTTAATTTGTTTGTTTAGTTGTGTTTTAGGATGCTTGACATGATTGAGACTAGTGTTTCTACATCAGGACTGGGATAACAACAAAAGGTTTTCAAATATGAAAATAGAGAGACAAGCAAAAATCATGGTGATTTGTTCCTGTTCTAGCTTGAGTCATGGTGCTTTACATTAGGCTATTTAGAAAAAGAGAAAAGTACATTTGTTTAAACAAACAAACAAAACACCCAGAAATATAAAAACACACATTAGACATCAGAGAGACTAGATTGACTCTAATGACTATAATCTGTTTGTGTGATTTCTTTAAGTTACTTTTATGACTGAGGATCCGTAAACTTCTAATGAAGTATTGTTGACAGCATACTGTATGTTTTTATGGTAATTACTACATTTTTGCATTGTTTTTTAGTGATTGGTGAGTTTGTTTTGATCCCAATGCACACCTCCCCTAGTAATGCCACCAAAGAGATCGATGAACTCTATGATGTTTTTGAGGATGTTAGACAGAGATGGTTGACTGAGGTGAGCTACAGTTCATAAAGCACATAAAAGCTACTTATTAATAGTTTTTGAAATGTTTTTCTTATCACCACTATTCTTATAAGGACATAATGTTCCTTGGTGACTTCAATGCAGCTTGTGGATATGTGGCTAAGAAAAACAGGAAGAAAATAAGGCTGTATTCCAACCCTTTTGTCTGGTTGATTGATGATAAACAGGACACTACAGTAAGAGGAACCACAGACTGTGCATATGACAGGTACGCCTTTTTCTACAACCCCAATTTCATAAAAAACAGAATGCAATGATTTGGAAATCTCATAAATCCATATTTTATTTCACAATAGAACATAGAAAACCTATTAAAGGTTTCAACTGAGGTAATGAAAAAATAAGGTAAAAGGAAGGGGCAACAAAAGTCTGGAATAAGTAATTGTTATTAAGATTAAACAGTTTTGCAACTAATTAGGTTAATTCACAACAGGTTGGTAAGATGAATGGGTATAAATTGTGTATCTTAGAGTCTCTCAGAATTAAAGATGGGCAGAGCTGCACCAATCTGTGAAACAATTTCAGAATAATGTCCAACATTAACTTGCAAAACAATTTAATATCTCATCATTTGCAGGTTTCAAAGAATGTGGAGAAATTTATGTGCACAAGGGAAAAGGGCGAAAATCAATATTGAATGTCTGTGATCTTGGTGCCCTCAGGTGGCACTGCATTTAAAGAGTTATGATTCTTTAATGGAAATCAATGCATGGGCTCATTAACGCCTCCAGAAATCAATGTCTATAAACAAAGTTTGCATGACATGTCATCCAGAAAATGCTGGTTAAATCTCTATCATGCAAAGAAGAAGGCATACGTGAACATGATCCAAAAACGCCGCTATCCTCTCTGAGCCAAAACTAATTTAAAATATACTGTTCTGTGTGGAGAAATGTTCTGTGGTCAGACAAATTAAAATGTTTATTTATTTTTTGGAAACCATTGACACCACGTTCTCCAGACTAAAAAGGAGAGGAAACATCTAGCGTTTTATCAGCTGTCATTTCAAAAAGCCGCATCACTGTTGGTATAGGAGTGCATTATTTGCTGTGGAATGGGCAGATTGTAAGTTTGGAAATTCTCCATCAATGCTCCATCAATGCATTTTTTTTGGGATGGCTATATTTGAGCAAGACAATGCTAACTGCATACTGAATCTATTACAATAGCATGACTTTATTGTAGAAGAGTCCGGGTGCTGATCTGACCTGCCCGCAGTCCAAAAAATTTGAGCATAATTAAATGAAAAATACAACAAAGGACAGTCAGTACTATTGAGCAAGTAGAATCTTGTATCAGACACATATGGGACAAAACTCCTCCGAAAACAACATAAACTGGCCTCCTCAGTCCCCAGGTGTACAGTATATGAACAGAAGATGTGATGCTATACATGGCCCTGTCCCAACATTTTTTAGACCTTTTGTAGGCATCGAATGTGAATGTAAATAACCTTATTTTCTTTTGATATTCTAAATTTACATTTGATATGTTTTTTGTTTATTGTGAATGGAATATGGGTTTATTTAATTTACAAATCATTGCATTTTGTTATTATTTACATTTTACACAGTCTCACAACTTTTTTTGAAATTTGGGTTGTTTTTTTAAGAGGTCCATTGTGTAATCCAGGTTTGGTAACTTATTGTCTGTTGATTTTTGATGCCACAGGATAGTCGTGCATGGAGATACCTTGCTTCGAGCTATAGTGCCCTTCTCAGCACAACCATTTAACTTTGCCTCCACATACCAGATCACGGAGGAAGAGGTAAGTGCTTTTAAACACCTACATAAATATTCATACAAACATTCTTAATTATATGGTTCCTTCTGGTGGACCTGTATTTTCTCGGATTTCACTTATAAACAGTCAAGCAGATACTTGCTCAAAAATGCAATACAAGTGACTGTAGCTAAACTTTAAACAAAGTGAGTTAGTCATCCATTTTGCACACTTTTGAATTAGAGCTATGGTAGCACATTAACCTGTATATCTAGTCTTTCCTTGTTCAAAACAACTCACAGAGCAGTAAATCTTTTCATTACAGGCTTTACGTGTGAGTGACCACTATCCTATAGAGGTGGACCTGAAGACCAAGTCAGGAAGTGAGCAGGGATGCATAGTTTTCTTCCAAATAACTGTTGGCCTTCCCTTGCTACTCCAACTGAAATAATGTCAGTGAATGTGGACTATTTTTAGTCAGTACAGAAGAGTGAATTATGCACTGCAATAATGCTTAAATATCATTGCGCCAAAGCTGCATAAATGAAACGGGTTTCTTCACAACAATGCAAAACACATTTTCATGCTCTTTGGCTCAAGAAATTTGCAAGTACAAAGTGTCCTGCAAGTCTCCATACATATGGAACTATGTTAGTGATGTTTGTAAATAATTTTAATTTCTTATTTTCTCAGGCATTTTTAGAAGGTAGTCTATATTTAAACTGACATTTTTGAAAACATTTTGCTAAAGTGAATTTCCTCCATGTATGGAGACATACTGAGATCTTTTTGTCTCCATGATAAAATTTCTCTGCAGTTACAGGACTTCTTGGTTCAAAAGAACATTTAAGGTAACTGGACATCAATGAATCATCTCTTGCCATTTATGTGATTTGAATATTGTTTATAAATAGCCAATTTTAAGAATCCCAGAAGCGCTTCAATGTTAGTTAGCATTCTATAATGACAAATGTTTTGTGTGATGTACAAAACACAAATCAAATTTAAGGTTCTACTCAAGTTGTAATGCATTTGGCAGAGGCCCTTTTTTCATAAAAATTTGCATTTCTCTTTTATTCTGAGAGCAGTTATGTGGTTATGGGCCTTACCCAGGGGTGGCAGCCTAGTGTCACTAGGATTTGACAACCTTTGGATACAAAGGCCAATGGCCTCAACCATTAAGTTACCATCTCCCCCAAATCCACCTATGGCAATAGTATAACTTGAAATGGTTTAAGATGTGTAGGATTTATATTCACTCAAACATTAAAATAAATAAACCAAGCATAATCTTAGCTTCAAACCACTAGATTAGTGTAAATGTTTTAAAAGCAGAGTGAAGTGGGGCAACATAACCCAATTAAACCAACATTGGTTTTGCCTAACCTAATCTTTTAAACACAAGACATTACATAGACAAAAAACTGAAACAATTCATAATCAAAACAGTTTGATTTTATTAACTACTGAGCGTTTAGTTTCACAGAACCAATAGTATGGTAAGTGTGAAGTGCTTAGTTGGCATGCAGTGCCTTCCAGCGGTTCAGAGGCCCATGGCTGGGGACGTATTTGACTCCACAACCATCAGGGATCACACGCTTCTCCTGCAGCAGGTCATCAAAGTCACAGGCATTAAACTTGGTAAAGCCATACTTCTTAGAGATGTGGATCTGAAGAGGAAAAACAGGAGGCAATTGTAAAGCTGAGCTTAAAGTCCGTAACAGAAATTGTCCCAACAGTCCCAAACAATACAATAACATTCCCATCTGAATCAAAAACAAATATGTAAATGCATTAACACCGTGGCATGTGACATACCTTCTGACGCCCAGGGAACTTGAACTTGGCTCTCCTCAAAGCCTCAATGATATGTTCCTTGTTCTGGGCCTTTGTGCGCACAGACATGATGACCTGTCCGATGTTCACACGGGCCACTGTGCCCTGTGGTTTCCCGAAGGCACCACGCATTCCAGTCTGGAGCCTGGAAAGAAACAATACAAAGTAAAACTTGTGTACAAAAATGTACCAAGTAAGACCTTTAAATACCTGGAGATTTTGTTTCAATGGTCCCTTAAAGGACCCAGCACTTCACAGGCTGGGCTCATACACAACCAAAGATTCAATGTCTGCAGCTTTTGCACACCAGAGCAGTACAAACAACCAAGCTGGTCGGCTTAATAAGCTGCAGGTGTAGTTTTATCCCTGACCAAACTCACCTATCAGCTCCAGCACAGGATAACATTTTGTTGATGCGGATGACATGGAATGGGTGCAGGCGCACACGGATGTGGAAGCCATCTTTGCCACATGTCTTCACCATGTATTTGTTGGCACAGATACGGGCGGCCTCAAGAGCTACACAACGCCAAATATAAAATTTTACACTAGTAAAGAAAAAGCAAAATAATCTGGCAGTCTTAAGCTCTTGACAACTTTGAGCATGCCTGGATATCTTAACTCCTCACTTACCCTCAGAGGACAGCTGTTCATACTCATCAGACACCATATGACCACACAAGGGGAATTCATCCACCTTAGCCTTCTTTCTGCCCAAGTCAAAGATCCTGATCTTGGGATCTGAGTAAAGCAGAGAAAAGAGCACATTTACATCAGCTCAGTTTGCACCACCCCTGTTCAGGACACAGTTTAATTCTTTTCTGAAGCAAACAGCAGTGCTGCATTAACATGCACCTTTGTAAATTAGCAATCGAGTGTGAAATAAAGGCTATAGTCTAATGTGCATCACTATTATCTTGTTTAATAATGTACCTTCCTGAAATTCACCTCATTAAATTTACAGAAATGAACTATAAATGTCCCAGGTTTGATTCAAAGCAAAACTAAAGATCGGTGACGTCATATATATATATATAAAAAAAAAAAGAATAGGTAAGCCATCTCCGCCTTTTTTTGTGAATGCCTTTAATACTGTGCAACTAACTTTTTTGTATTAGATTGTAATAAAGTGTGTACAACTAGGCAAACTTTAGACTGTCGACATTTGATCACCCAGTTTAAATTATTTCCAATTAAACCAGTGCATGTTCTTACCAGGCACACCCCGACAGAAACGGGACTTGGGGTAAGGCTTGTTCTTGCAGTATCTGTAACTGGAGGTAAAAGAAATTATCAGAAATAATTCACCTGTTTTAATGATTATAGATATAAAAAGAAAATACGGAGAATTTATTCACTGCAGAAAAGCGTGATCTGAAGCAGTCTGTCGAAGTAAATCTATTAGGCATTAAGGATAATCATCTAACTGCAGGTATATCTAATGTCATTAATGACATTTTAAAAAAGATTAGCCGATTTTACTAGTGCTCCTGTGCTGGTTTTCAATCTAAACAGTCACAGGCGAACCCACTGCTACTAGTTAGCAGGCGGCTAAAGCCAGGCCAGAAGCCGCACATGGTTAGCGCGTCCTGCCATTTTTTTTTTTAGCTCCCCGCTCTTTACACACAACAGCGGATAAAACAAAACATACCAACGGGCTGGACGGCGGCCCATGGCTGCGACCTGAAATAAACACAAACACCGTTAATTTTATGAAGGCAAAAGCCGCGGAAACGTATACTCTAATACAATTTTAACCAGTTTTCTCAAGAACACCACTCAGCCCCGTCCGTCCACGCACTCACCTAATGGCGGAAAGGAAGTAGCTCACATTTCCGCCGCGTCATATCACGAAGAAAACGTCACATCCGCCCGCATAGGCGGATTCGCCCTCTGAACAGAAACAAAACATTTATACAACAAAGTCCAAAATGAATCCTTATCCACACGTGTTTTTTAATACTAAAATGAAGCAAAAAAGAAAAATTACATTTGTACAAAGCCATTTACAAGGAGAAATAAACATTTTCATTGCAATACTGTTGTGCAAATGTGTGTAATTACAAACAGAAAAGGAGAAATGCTTTCCTTCTATCTATTTTAATGTCAATATACAGTAAATACACTATCCATCAAACAAAAATCTGTATATTTCATTATAGCTTATTTTATCTAATTAAATGAAGGTAATTAAAAAACGTCTGCAGTCTACAGCTGTGTTGGTTCTTTGTTAATATTATTTTAAAAAAAAATGTGCTTAGATTTACCATAAATTTTACTTTGATTCTAAAAGGCTGAGGCTAATGTGTCAACAAATATTTGTGCTACTGTTGTGGTACTGGACTCTAAAGAAATTTTAAAGGGTATATATGGTTGGTTTTCGTTCAGGAAGGCAGATGCTACTACCTTTAAAAGGAGTAGCTCAGTGGTTAAGACTTTGGAGTTCTGATCAGAAGGCTGTGACTTCAAATCCCACCACCATTAAGGTGCCACTGCTGGGCTTTTAAGCATGGCCCCTAACCTTAACTGCTTGGTTGTATAAATAATTGTAAGTGACACTGTATAAGGGCATCTGCCAAATGCCTTAAATGTAAATGTTTACCTCAGCTAGCTGATTAGGAATAGTGCATCTTTTCCTATGTCTTACAGAAGCAATCTGCAAAATAAAAAGGGTGGTTTATTTGAACCAGCTGCTCTGGCTTGCTCATAGGGCAGCCAACATTCATAGTTACTATTTAGTGCTGGTTTTCTTCATTTTGCTCATGGGATTAACAGCACTCAGGTCCTCTCTGCTATCACTGTAGGCTACTAGATGAAAGACATTTGCTCATTTCAAGCTAGTATTATGGGCACCAATTGCGAAGGGAAATAAAAAAAAAAGTTATCTACAAACAGATTTTCTTTTTTGTCCAGCCAGATGGCTGAGTCAAGTTTTCCCTAAGAATGTCTCAATCGACACAGTCGATTGCAGACTGGCTAACACAAATGTCATGCTTTCATCAGAAAAACTGCTAAACACACCAAATTCAATATTAAAGAGATAAGGTTAAAGTAAGAGGAAAGAAAGAATGGGAAAGTAAGAAAAAATGAAAGAAAAGGGGGAAACATAACATTTTTGAAAAGTAAGATGACAAGCTGTAGTTTAGTATCTAACCACCAGATGGCACTCACTTCAAGTATTGCATTTCTTTGTTTGTCAAAGAAAATAGTTCATTCGATCCTTACATTTATCAAATGATAAAATACAAGAAACAGCACAAAAAAGCTATAATTATCTTTGTACATTATTAGCTTAATGCACTTCCAATTCAGATGCTTCCTAAAGACACCAGATGGTGTAGAAGACACAGATTGTTTGTCTACTGATTACTGAGTCAAACAACGGTTCTATATTTGTATAAAATAAGTTGTTATTTGGTCCACATTCTGTAGAACACTGAACACACACAAGAGGGCGACAAAGACGGTTTAAATTATTTTATCCTTAAACCAGTTACTTCCTGTTCCTACCAAAAGATGACTCTGTTGTTTCAGTAATACAGCACGCTGATAAAAAAAAAATCCCCTTTCTTCTCTTAATTTTCAAGAGGCATGACCTCACATGTCTAAACTCTGGATAATGAAGAACAAATGTTGGGGTGGCCTTTGGATTTTCTTTTTTGCTATCACTAACATTTGTTCTTGAGCAATGCAGATATGACATGACTGCACAAACATTTCCTCTGATCCACCTTTGATGGTGCAACTCTAAAGTCAATTGTGCAGTCTGTGGAATCTAAAATAACAATAACCACGAAGGATAACAATAAAAAGTCAACAAGACAAATTTGTTTACAATAAAGAGAGACAGGACAAAGAAAACTTGATTATTTTTCTAAGGGAACTCAGTTTATAAAGAACTGGCATTGAACCTTTACCACATTCTTTAGTGTTACATCCTGGATCTTTTTTTAAATTTCATTAGCAAAATATGGTTAACAAAAGTACAAGGAAACAAATACTATTGAAAGGCAATGTAATTATTCAAACTTTACTAGAAATATATAACCAAAACTCTTTAAGCAATACAAACTATTCATCTTGCCTCCTCCTGCTGCATTCCTGACCTAAGTGGGGCAAACAAATATTCCTTGCCTTAGATGGGACTGTGCTCAGGTTAGCAACAGCTTTTACTCCCATACATATTATTCTTATACCTCTTATTCCACTAACTAAAACATGAATTGTGTTAATATATGTTGAGAATTCAGTCTTTGTTTCAGAGATATTCTTTAGAAGTTTATGACTTTGCATTTGTTACACAGTCCAGTAGAACATTTTGTGGAGCTATAATGAGATGAATTTCTTTATTTATGTAGTCTGTAAAAAAAAAAAAAAACATTTATTTAAAAACTTTTTTTATTTTCTGTATCAATATTTAGCCGGTTTCTAAATATATATGATACCCAGTCCCTTTCCATTTTTCTAAAATTTTTTCTCATACGACACATTTTATGCACAAGATAAGGCACCGCCCAATTCAGTTCTCAGTATGGTTGAAAGGTTTCCTCTGTGGTCATGTTTGAATTGTAATTTCATATACAAACAACATATGCAACATTATTTTGCTAATCTTCTGACTTGATCGTGGTTTTAGCTTCATTTGTTAGCCACAGTTTGCACCACACCCAATCACACATTGCGTGAAAGCGTAGTGAACAGTTCCACCCTGTGCATTAGCACTTCTGCAGTCCAAGGTTCATGACACGAAAAATGCACTTAGCATGCACATTTAAGTATATGCAACACTGTCTTTTTTTAAATCAATTTTGTGTGTAGATAGGAGAGGACATGTGCTCTCAGAGAGTATTGTAGAAATCAACTCGACATATGAATATGGAAAGGCAGAGGTCACAAAGTGGTTAACTTATAAACACAGGTCTATGATAAGAGCCATAAAAAAAATGACTGATGGGCAAAGAGGTTAAAGCAAAAACAACAACAACAACAAAACTAAGAAGTTAAACTATGATGCATTTTTATCCAGACAATTCTGTAAGAATGAAAAATTCATATACATATTCACATCTTGGTTGGTGAGAGAACTACATACATAGAGGGTGTATTCGCAAGCTTGCATTCACTGTTACTCTGATTGATAATCTCTTTGTATAAAGAATGAATGGAATGCAAGAAATATATTTTTTTAAAGCAACAGGTAAAAAACAAACAAAAACCAGTAAATTATATATTTGTGTTCGTGACCTAACTTTGTTGCTTGTGTAAATCACAACAAAGCACAACGTTACAAGATAACAAATAAAGATATAATTGGTCATTGAGTGATCATGACAAATATTCATAATGAAGTTGGATGATGGCTTTCCACAAACACATCTTGCTTCTAATCAAGGATTAAACATGGAGTCGAGAGGGTAAGATTATTTCATATATTTTGAATCACGAAGGTTTAATTAAATACAAAAAAATACAATTGTAATTTAAAACATTAAACCTTGAAAAATAACTATAATGGTACTAATATTTTGCTTCAGATCACCTAGTGGTTACTTCTTCCCTAAAAAAAAACACAGAGTACGCAAAATCCTCTTGTATATAGTAATCTGGCTAAATAACAGGAAACAAATGTGTACTTGTCGCCCTGGCAATTGGTGCCAGCTTTGTAAACAGAAATATATGTAGAACTTGGGCAGATGACACATAACGCTTAACAAAATTCCTATAAACTATTACTAAGAAGTGTTATGCCATGACTTCCTTTGTGTTTTCTCCCCCCCCTCCCCCTCTCTCTCTCTCTCTCTCTCTCTCTCTCTCTCTCTCTCTCTCTCTCTCTCTCTCTCTCTCTCTCTCTCTCTCTGTGTGTGTTACGATGTGAGACGTGAGGAGGGGCAGCTTGTCAGCACAAGTTTGTGCTTCAGAGCTGACTGCCTCAGACATGAGATCATATGATGTCATTCAGGTTCACTAGCAAGCACATACATTGATATGCACTGCATTCCATGCGTGTGTGTGTGTTTGTGTGTGTGTGTGTGTTTGTGTGTTTCAAAACAATTCCCTATCAAAGCTTTATACGGAAAAGAAAAAACTTAACAGCGCTAGAAAAATTTTTATGCTATCATTTATATGATATTCATTTTTTGTGCCATGTCTGCATTCATGCTAGACAACTTTTTTTATTCTCAACCAATACCCTCTTACACAATTGTGGCTTTTTGTGTGTGCTGGTGTAACAGAGGTTCTGATCTAGTGTGAAGCTAATTATCTGTCTGGAATACCTTATGAGGTCACTGTAATAGCAAATGACAGTTTTGTGTTACAAATAATGTAGGCTATTAGTCACTATAGAGTGGTTATATCTCTCATAACGTACGTGAATGAATCTCGTCACATACACACAACTGCTGATTGTGCGTGTAGGCTTGCCTGGAGCACTTGGATCATTTGTGATGAGGTGTGCATATGGTACACCAGATAAACAAGTGTTAGGATGCACTGTCATACAGTGTGACGTCAATGTTTTAATCAAACATCTGTTTTCACTGAAGCATTCTGGATGCAGGTGTCAGGGATTCACCCTGCCACGCCCCCCTCTGTAGCTGTCAGGGATTCACCCTGCCACGCCCCCGTCTGTGGCTGTCAGAGATCCACCCTGCCACGCCCCCCTCGATAGCAGTCACGCTGCTTCCCAAGATTACCGACAGCTGTGGCTCATGAAAGATCAGACTACATAAACTCACGTTCTTGAGTCACAGGCTGTCGGTCGTTGTATTGTCATGCAGGTAAATCGCGTGGCTGCTCAAACGCCGGGATTCACCGCTGGCTATTTCTCCGAACTCCATTTCCTTATTGAAGTACTCATTGCCGAAAGCTTTACTTGCATTGGGATTAGGCGTTTGACATTCGCGCTCATAGTGGATACTTCGTTACGAGCGGATGTCTGGGTTTGCTTTTGTTTTCATTGGTGTATGAGTGTTTTGTTTTTTGCACCTCAATAAAGAACATGATTGGACTTTATCTGCTTCCGCGTCTGCAGCCTGACAGAACGACCGACCTATACCGAACGCGGATTCGCCATTCCGCGATTCCGACTGCGACGGATCGGCAGCTGAACCCGGCTTCGGATTTCCTCCGGAAGCTCAGTGACGCTCCTCGCGGATCAGATCCACAGAAGCCGGATCATGAGAGCGCGGCTGCGCCACGCCCCTCAGAGAGCGCGAGGGGATTACCGGCTCGTTACTCGGGGAAAAAAGACGAATTAGGCGGATTTCTGCAAGGCATCGGCGAGTATGTGGCTGTTAACATTTCCCGGTTTCCTTCCGAACGAGCCAAGATTGCCCTCTGTATTTCCCTCCTGTCTGGTGAAGTTCTTGCCAAAGCCAGCTCACTATGGAGCGCCAAAGGGGGCAAATTCGGCTCACTCGCCGAATTCAGCGGGCTGCTTTTGGGGAAGTTGGGGATAGAGGTGGTGGATCTCCACTACAGTTCCCTTGAGGAGGAATGTGCTCCATTCCAAGGTTCTCAAGAGCACGTGGCTCCGTGCCGGATTTCCCATGAGCCTGCAGCTCAGCCCCAATGTTTTAATGAAAGGGCTGCTTCATCTCAGGATCTCTACCAGCGTGCTGCTGTGTTCCGGGGTTCTCGTGGACGCAGCACACCATCTCCGAGCGTCGGCGAGCACACCATGCCGTCACAGAGCTTCTACAGGCATGCCGCTGTGTTCCGGGGTTCTCGTGGACGCACCACACCATCTCCGAGCGTCGGCGAGCACACCATGCCGTCACAGAGCTTCTACAGGCGTGCCGCTCTGTTCCGAGGTTCCCGTGGGCGTGCCACGCCGCTACAGTGTCTCCAGGAGCGTGCTTTCCCGCCACAGAGTCTTCACGAGAGCGCCGCGCCGCCACAGAGTCTTCACGAGAGCGCCGCGCCGCCACAGAGTCTTCCCGAGAGCGCCGCGCCGCCACAGAGTCTTCCCGAGAGCGCCGCGCCGCCACAGAGTCTTCCCGAGAGCGCCGCGCCGCCACAGAGTCTTCCCGAGAGCGCCGCGCCGCCACAGAGTCTTCCCGAGAGCGCCGCGCCGCCACAGAGTCTTCCCGAGAGCGCCGCGCCGCCACAGAGTCTTCCCGAGAGCGCCGCGCCGCCACAGAGTCTTCCCGAGAGCGCCGCGCCGCCACAGAGTCTTCCCGAGAGCGCCGCGCCGCCACAGAGTCTTCCCGAGAGCGCCGCGCCGCCACAGAGTCTTCCCGAGAGCGCCGCGCCGCCACAGAGTCTTCCCGAGAGCGCCGCGCCGCGACAGAGTCTTCCCGAGAGCGCCGCGCCGCCACAGAGTCTTCCCGAGAGCGCCGCGCCGCCACAGAGTCTTCCCGAGAGCGCCGCGCCGCCACAGAGTCTTCCCGAGAGCGCCGCGCCGCCACAGAGTCTTCCCGAGAGCGCCGCGCCGCCACAGAGTCTTCCCGAGAGCGCCGCGCCGCCACAGAGTCTTCCCGAGAGCGCCGCGCCGCCACAGAGTCTTCCCGAGAGCGCCGCGCCGCCACAGAGTCTTCCCGAGAGCGCCGCGCCGCCACAGAGTCTTCCCGAGAGCGCCGCGCCGCCACAGAGTCTTCCCGAGAGCGCCGCGCCGCCACAGAGTCTTCCCGAGAGCGCCGCGCCGCCACAGAGTCTTCCCGAGAGCGCCGCGCCGCCACAGAGTCTTCCCGAGAGGTCCCTCAGAGGGTGGTACGACGTTCCTGGTCTCCGCCCGGGACGTCCTCCACTCCCCGGTCATTGTCATGGTTGGCGTCCAGTTCCGGTTCCCCGCCATGGAGATCGCTCCGGCTTCAATCCCCGCCAGGGGCTTTACTCAGCCTCCCGTCAGCACCGAGGGCGTGGCTCCGTTCCGGATCCTCCTGCAAGGTGTTCCATGCCGGCTCTCCGCAGAGGATGCTCACCAGGCCTCCGTTGCTCCCAGGCGTCTAAGGAGGCCTTTCTCGGAGTGCCCTGGCCCGCCTGGCATAGGTGGGTTTTGGGGCGTCAGGTGTCGCCCCTGGATGGGGGGGTACTGTCAGGGATTCACCCTGCCACGCCCCCCTCTGTAGCTGTCAGGGATTCACCCTGCCACGCCCCCGTCTGTGGCTGTCAGAGATCCACCCTGCCACGCCCCCCTCGATAGCAGTCACGCTGCTTCCCAAGATTACCGACAGCTGTGGCTCATGAAAGATCAGACTACATAAACTCACGTTCTTGAGTCACAGGCTGTCGGTCGTTGTATTGTCATGCAGGTAAATCGCGTGGCTGCTCAAACGCCGGGATTCACCGCTGGCTATTTCTCCGAACTCCATTTCCTTATTGAAGTACTCATTGCCGAAAGCTTTACTTGCATTGGGATTAGGCGTTTGACATTCGCGCTCATAGTGGATACTTCGTTACGAGCGGATGTCTGGGTTTGCTTTTGTTTTCATTGGTGTATGAGTTTTGTTTTTTGCACCTCAATAAAGAACATGATTGGACTTTATCTGCTTCCGCGTCTGCAGCCTGACAGCAGGTGCCACTACCTGTTCCATTCCACTTATTACAGTGAATGGACCATTTGATAGCGTGACAATGAGATCCGCCTTTGAACTGCTTGTTATTATTAATAATTTATTGTTTTAGTTATTAACAGTTACACTAAACATCCAAACAAAACATCATCATTACTTTTCACATTTCCTTAGCGTTTCTCAAAAACTTATTTCTGCTTTGTCATCCAAAGAGATTTATCCGCATTCCTGTTTGCATCAGTGTGTGTGGTTTGGTTTGTTTAATAGAGTGAGAGATAGTTATTTTACAGAAAGGGGTCAGTCATTCATAGCTGCACTGCTATCAACCCCTCCACATTCCTCCTCCCAAATAAGGAGAAAAATACTGGATCTCTCTCTCTCTCTCTCCAACTCAATCCCCCTGTTTGAGAGAGAGTAACTTAGATTTATATATTTATTGGCTCATTTTATTATTTTTATAAGTGTGTGCTGGTATATTCAACTAACAAGATATTTCTCATTACATTTTAGCGCTGCCTTCATTTGTCGACTGCAGTTTGCTTGTTTAATTGAAGCCAATGTTATTGTGTTGGCTTTCTCTGTCCCGGGGCTTATATACAGATGGTGTTATGGTTGGGCGCTGATATTGGATGCACCAGGGAGAATGGTGCTGCAGTCTATCTGAGTCCAGGAAGGCATTAGTATTGATGTGAGGTGCTCAGAGGAGGCCATGGCTCCAGTTTGCTGATCTGAAATAACAATCAGTCTTGGGGTTATATGCAGTAGAGGTTAGAGGAAGGCTGACTGAATATCATTGCTATATGTAGGATAAAACTTTGACCAAGATAAACAAGCTGTTTTGCAGTTCTTTTTTAATCTTCCAATGTCAAATACAGCAATAGACCTACTAAAATAAGGTAATGATTCATGGTTTCTGGTATACTGCTATTTGATAAATGGTCATTACAGTGATGTGTAAAACACACAGATAGATAGATAGATAGATGGATAGATGGATAGATGGATAGATAGATAGATGGATGGATGGATGGATGGATATTTAGGACCCTTAGTTTGAACTTTCAGCACAGCAGCAAGCAGGATGGATAAATTGCAATTACATGTGCATGTGTGCATGATTGTCTTTAAACTGAAAATCAAACTGAAACTCACACACACTCACTCAACTGTGTTACTGAACTGTTACAAACCTGCTGGTATACTGCTATTTGATAAATGGTCATTACAGTGATGTGTAAAACACAGATAGATAGATAGATAGATAGATAGATAGATAGATAGATAGATAGATAGATAGATAGATAGATAGATAGATAGATAGATAGATAGATGGATAGATAGATAGATGGATAGATGGATGGATGGATGGATGGATGGATTACAGCTGTGAACTGTTACAAACCTGAACTTAAACAGACACTCAATACTCATTTCAATTCCATACACATCCATGTCCACAGCACCACCCATATTATATTATATTATTATAATTTGTGTTTTTGTGTATCTGTCTTACACTGTCTTGTAATGTCTCTTTGCACTGTCTTCTGTCTTGCAGTAGGTTTCCACTAGTTTGGACATCATGCACTTTATTTGGATAGGACAACTCACTTAAGTCCTTAGCTCTGTGTTCTGTATGTAGCTCTATGTTGTGTGATGTAGCACCAGAGTTTTGTCCCATATATATATATATATATATATATATATATATATATATATATATATATATATATATGGTTGAAATGACAGTAAAGCTTCTTGACCTTGAAGAATCACTCTGGATTCTTAACGATAAATGAACTAAGGAACAAACAAATGAACAAACTTATTGTCTTCCATGACATCAGTCCTGTCTCTGATTGCTAATCTGTGATTTAATGGTAAAATATTGCAAATATTCTTCCGTGATATTGACATTTATAATGTTTTTGCACTTTAAGTTGTTTTCAGGACAGGAAAAAGAAACAAGAAATGCTGATTCATCATATAGCGGTTATATAGTATGTAGCATTTAATAGAAAACTATATTAAGACTCATTTAATGGCCTTCTGATTGTATGCGATTTACTTGAATCAATAAGTGGACTCTTTGAAACCATTATAACAATTAGATCCTGATCGAAATACATTAAGTGGAATACAACTGGCAACTGTGCCAACTCCCTAGTTAAACTACAAGTAGATTTTCTTAGGAAGGTCAGATTAGTTTTAAAAGTACATGTTCACTTTAAATAAAGGTTCAAAACATTAGAAAAGGGCACATTTTAGTGGCTTTAAATGTTTTAGAGTCCTGGAATTTAATTGAGTGCACAGTTTTCAGCACATAAAGCACTTCAAGGACTGAATTAAAGTAATGTAAGTGAAATCAACAATTATATGGGGCAAACAACAGAAGAATAAGGGTTTGTTTTGAATGTATCTTATAGCTAAGCATACATCTTCAAATCCTCATTGTGTATTTTACTGTTTCATCTGTAATATTGTTTGTGTGTGTGTCTGTGTGTGTGTGTGTGTGTGTGTGTGTGTGTGTGCGCGCGTGCGCGTGTGTGTGTGTGTGTTTGTATGTGTACATTTTGACTTTTCTTGCTTGGTGGGGAAAAATGTTATTATGGAGAAATGTACATATGTAAGTTTTGCCCATAGGTTTTGTTTTGTTCTGATTCTTTTTTGCCATTCTTTTTTGTTTTGTCTGTGTATTAGGGGAGAGACAGCAACTCTGTGTGTGTGTGTGTGTGTGTTGGCAACTAGATAAAATTCTCATGCTTTTACAGTGTCTTCTGAACAATGCAGCTGCGTGTGTGTGTGTGTGTGTGTGTGTGTGTGTGTGTGTGTGTGTGTGTGTGTGTAGGATATTCTGATTAGATTAAAGCTAGTCAAATCCTTTAACAACATAAGATGAGGTTCTGTTGCTTTGCTATGTTGAGTGCGTTGGAGCTCTGTCCCCACTTCACTGCTGTCTAATTTACCCTATAATACATCAGATGTCAGAAGTACCCATGGATAATTTACAGCAGGACGGCATGTATTTGGTGCATATAGACAACAGATATAAAAAAAGCCCACAGATGGTTTACAGGAAGCAACCAGCTTTGTGCTCAAGTTTCCATTTAGTAACACTTAAAGCAATCTATGCAAGCTGAATTTTTCTGGATTAAGAGCATTGCATCGAGATCAGTGATCCCCCTTCTCACTGTCTGTCTGTCTGTCTGTCTGTCTGTCTGTCTGTCTCTCTCTCTCTTCTCTCTCTCTCTCTCTCTCTCTCTCTCTCTCTCTCTCTCTCTCTCTCTCTCTCTCTCTCTCTCTTCAGGAGAAAGAATGAGATAGAGAGAGAGAAAGCCTACCATAAATGGTTGTGTTTGTAGAGAGGGAAAGGGCAAGTGTGTGAGTGAGTGCATGTGTATGTATCTGTTTGTCTGTGTGTCGGATTCTGAATCTATGAAAGTATGCCTGTTCTCTGTCGTATGTGTGTTTGTCCTTCATTACTAAGACTCCACAACAAAAAAGATAATCAAAAACATCACATGATTATAAAGTTAGTTTATTTGGGTGTTGATCTTTCTTTGATTGTGTGCTGCTGGAGGGAATACAGAAAGGGAAAGAGAAAGTGAGGGAGTAAGAGATTTCCCGGCAATACTGCCCATTAGCAGCAAAGAGATTATTTGGCTCTCATTAACTCTCAGACGTGCAGTAAGATTACCTTTAAAAGGGTTTAATAAAACATCTAAACCAGGTAGGGTGGACACACACACACACACACACACACACACACACACACACACACACACACACACACACTCTCTCTCTCTCTCTCTCTCTCTCTCACACACACACACACACACACACACACACACACACAGTAAAGAGATGCACAGTCTAAGACTAAAACTTCTCTAAAATGATAATAGGAATGACCATACAACACTGCCACAATGCCTTCTTTCAGTGATTTACCCGAAACACAAACATATAAAACATATAAACAGCCCTTTAATTTGTCTGGCCATTTAAAGACAAACTACAGATATGCTAGTCATAGATGCTAGCTAATATATTTAGTTGTTTAGTAACATAAAATGTAATCTAACTCAAATTTAGCACAAAGAAAGAAAACTAGCTTTGCATCTTATAAACATGTCTGCATTAAAGAAAGAGAGAGTGGGCAAAATAAATTCTTTGTGACATACTATTATAATACATTATACATCATACATTATAATTCGCCAAGGTTTACAATATCTCAGCTAGCAGAATTCTATTACATGTTGGGCAAATGTCTGAAAAATTCCCTCTGAGAGAGCAGCACAAAGGCAAAAATCCTTCTTGCAAACAGCACCCCCTCACAAATGTGGAGACTCAAGGACAAATACTGAATTACAAACCTAACAAACCAAAGCAAATAAAATAATCAGTGACTTATCAGGTGTGGAACATGTCAACGATTCATAAAACTCTGCTTTGTCTAAGTGGCCCCAACTAAACACTTCCACTCAGTCAGACGTCATCAGTGTTTGTGAGTATGTGAGACAAAGCTAGAACTCTTATGCATTGTTGAAATGTGCCTAGATTTGTGGGGATTTAGCGTGCACATGTTCTCTCCAGTGTTTGGAGAGAATTACGTCTGGCAAATGTAACCACAACCGTCTTAAAATAGCACGTGGATTGCAGCCTCCTTCTGTTACTGTAACAGAATCATAGCTTCATTTTTCTAGCACTTTTCTAAATTGATGTGAGGTAAGCATCTGTGACAATCTTAGGATTTTATCATCCTTGTAGATACTGCAATCATAAATATAAAGCAGTAATGCTGCTCCAGGTTTCTTGCCTAACATTTACTAGTTTTGCCTAACTTGCCTGTCTATTGAGCTGTTAAACATATAAACATATTCTAAACATATAAAACCTACAACACATGCTAGGACAAAATTCATCCTGTGGTAATAGAAAATAGATTGCAGTCACAATCATGCAAATTATAACTTCACATGTGTCTACCTTAATACAAAAAAAGTTAAAAAAAAAATAAAATAAAAGAGTTTTAATTATCAACTGGCACATGAAATGCCACTGAAACTAAGTAAAAAAAGAAAAAAAAAATTTTTTTGTACTATTTTCTGTAGGTGCTTGTAAAGTTACTTTAATTGCTTTGAAACATTATTTTTCTGTATGGGTTTAAGCAAAAAGGAATTAACATGGCAAAGTCTGTGACATTATAGTTACACTAAATCTGAACTCATAACTGAGTAGTTTTCTGGAATCTCACCAGGCTGTTTTTTAAGCAAAAGTCAATTTGACACTCTTCGAGTTACAACAGCAAATCGTATCACTTAGTAATGCTGCTATAATTTAATTTGTAATACAACATTTAAAACCATTTAAAAAATGTGCGACCTGCTTAAAAAATCTTAAAAACAGCACTGAATCCCATCGTGTGCTTTGCTTCATTGTATCCTCTGGTTCTCTCCTGTATTTGGGAAAGATTACTCTGATCTTAAACATCACATTACAGACTCTGACTCATATAATATCCACTTACAATTCAACAGATGATACATACTTGCTTATTTCCTCTAAGTGAGTGTGTGTGGGCATAGTTTGCCCACACACCATGTGGTAATGTGCAGTGTGTAAATGCCCTCACATACAGTAGGAAGGAACATCTTACTAGTTGTCCTAACATCAGGAGTTTGCCATTTTGAATCCCAATGATGCAAAAGCCATCCCTGTGAGGGAACCAAATAATGGCAGCAATAAATGATCGTGCCGTCTGAGTGGAAAGCATGGTATTTTGCCCTGGCATATTACCCTATCAATCATAATGTCACTTGTCAATCATGCACATTTGTGACCCTATGTATGTGGAAGAGGGCAGAAAAGTACTTTCATACAAATGTGTCACAGTACATTGTGATACAGTCTGAACAGCAGTTTGGATAGATGTTACAGGTATCTGTCTCCATGGGTCTTGGAGAGGGCAGTTGTTAACATTTACACTATATTGTATAATAGATGGGAACTGGATTTGGGTGGTAAACTAATTGGGAAAAGAGAAATTACTTATCTTAAGTTCATTCTTATGATTGTTCTTTCTTGATGCTTCATATCTATAAGGTTCTTGCTGTCCATCTCTGCATCTCAGACAGTTCCTAAACCTTTGCTAACAACTCTAGTAGACTTTATCAACTAAGGCCTTGAAAAAAAACACACTTAATTCCGCAGGAATGCCTAGCTGTCCCCTGTCTCACAGAATAAATGGATATGTAACCACTGTCATATTCCAGCGTTAAAGTCTGTTCTCAAAGTTAACCTCATTTTAAGTTAACCTAATAATAGTAAAAGACAATTTTAGAGACCAAAGTAAGTAATGCAGTCAAAGTCTTTGAATAGAATTCCATCCACACTGATTCAGTTTTTATTCCTTACTGTTGTTTATAGTACAGACATAGACATTTTATTGAATTTTCTAATCTTTAAATCTCTTTTTTTTTGTTTTTAGCTTTCCACACATTTTACAGGACTCACTGCCTAGGTATTAGTTACAGTTATACAGAGTATATGTGTTGCAATTTGTGGACAGTACTTTAATTAAAACATTTATAAATTTAAAATGTATACGTTTATAAATGTTATTGTGTTGTGTATGTCTGCTTATAAATAATTATAAAAATATGAACAATTATGCCAATAAACCTGTCAGCCCTTCACACAGTGCTTAGTTTATTGTCCAACCTAGCTATTAAGGCTAAGTCCAAAGTAGGCAAAGTTGGAAGAAGACACCAGCCAATATTCAGGATAAGTTACAAGCTCAATATTCTTTCTCAAACGCATCGTCATCAGAAATAACCAAGCAGACAAACCTTAAGAAGAGTATCTAAAATAAATAGTGGTGATTAGCATTTTTTTGGAAGTCAAACATACTTGTTATCTTGAAGTGATATAGAAAGTGTTTCGAGAATTTCTGATTCATTATGTTGTGTGTAACTTTGTACTCTTGTGAAACTTAGGTTTCACAAAAGTGGGACCTTTGGCTCATTTTGGGGTTTCAACATTGTGATCTGACAATGGCCATTAATGCCTTCTCTTCTGTTATACAGCATTGATGTTACTGTGGAAAAATGTGCTATATCTGTCACCAGGGCTTCCTGTCGAAAAGTAGAACATCCCAAAACAGATGAGTCACATTCAGTACCTCTCCCACTGACAAACCTCCTTGTGTGTTTTTCTTTTTTTGCACTTAACAACATCTCTTTAAATCCTCTGAAACAAAAATGTTAACAAATAAATAATTTATTCTGTTTATTGTTTTAGTCATTTGCTAAAGTATTATCACACCATTAAAGTGATATTTAGAAATGTGTAGACAATTGGTGACAAATCTCCCTGTCCAACCTCTTTACAAATAAAAAGGTCCATGTAGCCACTTCACCTGAATTGTGTTGTTTAACATGTTATGTTGTTCATTCAAAACACATTTGTTTTATGTTGTTTCTGACATTGAATGGATTCTTGAAGAAGAATCAGCTTTTGCCTAAAGTTGAGGTTTTGTGAATTGTGCAGTTGTGTTAATTTAAATATATATTTGTATAGATTGTTTCCATACATTAGGCCAAATTCATTTGGAGCCAAGTACATGATGATTTAGGAATTAATATTCACTTCAATTCATTAATGTACCAATTTCACTCTCACTAACAAGCTCTCCTCTGTCTCTTCTGTCATATTACTTGCAATCAGGGGTGCTAAAGGCTATTCTTTCACATTTTACATTTTCTTTCCTTTTTTTTGTTGTCATTTTCTATTTTCCAGTCTGACCATAAATAAATAAATACTTGGATCTTATATTGGCATAATTTGTGAAATATTTACTCTATAGTAAAAAGAAATGTGCTCCAGACAGAGGATATGATTTTTCTAGCATTGTGAAGATTTGATTAAGATCTTATTAAACATTTTTCTGTCTGCACAAAAGCAAGATCCGTCTTGTTTATTTTTCCTCCTCCTTTTCACATTTGTTTTTCTTCTATGGTTTGTTTTAACTGGTCATAAACACATCTCGATATTGGATTACTGAATCTAGATATATACTCAGTAATGGTGACATTCTCTTCTCTGTAGCTTCTTTTGTTCTATTGGTAAAAACATAGTGTGCATTAATGAGTGTAAAATAAAGCAAATTTATATTTTAAAATGCAGCACTACAGGACACATTGATTCTTATTCATTCTGCAATAATTTGGTCCTCTTTTAATAATGCATTTTCTAACACTAATGCATGTATGTGTGCACAACGCTGTTATTCTATATTTTTTTAAATAACATAAAAACAGTGCTTTCAGCCCATTTTTAATTAACATTTACCTGTATAGTTAATTTAATTGTAAGAAGTGTGTCTTCTCTTCTAAAGCAAAGGCAATCTATAATACATGTAAACATTGTGAAAACTATCTCTAATTTTTTACTATAGGGCTTTCTATATATGATTGTAAACTTCTCTGGTAAAACAGCTGGCTCTGCTCTAATTTTATGGGTTCTCTGAAACTGCATTTGTTTGTAGCTGTATGTTTAGACTGACGACTTGTTGCCACCCTGTCAGGCATCAGGTTGGCAGTGGTTAGATCTGTCCTTATTTGCTCTCTTTTTTATTGCATTAAGTTTTCCTCCTCCTTGGGTCTTTTCTAACAAATGGGAAATTTGGTCATACTTGTCTCGTCTTGATCTGTGCAAACTGGCACAGAAACATACAGAAACATTATGGCAACATGTAAAATAAACCAGAAAAATACATGCCATGCCAATGGAAATATATGACAGCCCTGCCCAGACCACCATCAACAGCTAGTAGACAATTGTACAACTGAACAATAAAACCTCCAGGAAACACTATTTCTTTAAGAGGTATTAATATATCCTTCTCAAGCTTTACTGTATGGCAATATGGCAATGTTTTGTTGTTATATGAATGTACAATTTTAGGAAGGTTGAACAGTCTGCTGAAGGAGATTGTGTCTACATTTTCAAATATCTTAAATAAATAATAGCTATTTAACTGACTTTTATACTTTTGGCTCTAGTCACATATTTAAAAAACATAATAATAATAGTATGGCAATTATAGGTTTTTCCTTAAAACATGCAGTACTGTGCAAAGGTTTTAGGCATGTGTGATGAAATGCTTTAAAGTAAGAATGTTTTCGAAATTATAGATTTAGAATTGTTTATTTTTTATCAATTTACAAAATGCAAAGTGAGCAAACAGAAGAAAATCTAAATCAAATCAGTAGTTGCTGTGATTACTCGTTGACTTTCGAGTAAAGTCAGCAATTTTGTAGGATCAGAGTCAGATGTGTGATTCACCAGTGATACCAAGCAGGTGCTAATAATGATCAATTTCATATGTAGATTAAAGCACAGTCATTCAATTAAATAGCTGTATAGAATTCTTACACCTGGGTGAGGAACAATCAAACTCTGCTTGTAAGGTAAAGTTATGGAGGTTTCATGGTTTTAAAATCACTAACGACCTGTTTTTAGCTTCAGACCAAGGCTACATCTCCCTATTAGTTTTACTAGATCTTAGTGCTGCGTTCGACACTATAGATCATGATCTTCTCCTCGATCGCTTACAGAATTACATCGGTATTCAGGGACAGGCATTAAGCTGGTTTAAATCCTACCTGTCCAATCGTTACCATTTCGTAGATTTAAATGGAGAGCTATCCAGGATAATGCTAGTAAATTATGGCGTGCCACAAGGGTCAGTTCTGGGACCCCTGCTTTTTACAATATACATGCTTCCATTAGGAAATATTATTAGAAGGCATGGAATTAGCTTCCATTGTTATGCTGATGATACCCAGCTATATATTTCATCCAAACCAGGCGATACAGCTCAATTAGCTCGCATAACTGAGTGTGTTGAAGAAATAAGAGATTGGATGACCCATAACTTTCTGCTATTAAATTCTGATAAAACGGAGATTTTGCTCATCGGCCCAAAAAATAGTACACAGAAGCTCCAGCATCTCAGCCTGCATTTAGACGGTTGTTCTGTAACTACTAGTTCAACGGTAAAAGACCTGGGAGTTATTTTAGACAGCAACTTATCTTTTAAAAATCACATCAATCAAGTTACAAAAACAGCCTTCTTTCACCTTAGAAATATTTCTAAGCTAAGAAATATGTTATCTATATCTGATGCAGAGAAGCTCGTCCATGCGTTTATGACCTCTAGAATAGACTTCTGTAATGCATTACTAGGTGGATGTCCTGCATCATTAATAAACAAGCTTCAGTTAGTTCAGAATGCAGCAGCAAGAGTTCTTACTAGGTCAAGAAAATACGATCATATAACCCCAATCTTATCGTCCCTACACTGGCTTCCTATTAAGTTTCGAATAGACTACAAACTACTGCTACTCACTTATAAAGCACTAAATGGTTTGGCTCCCATGTATCTATCCAGTCTCTTAACACGCTACAATCCGTCACGCTCCCTGAGATCTCAAAACTCTGGGCTTCTAGTAGTTCCTAGAATAGCAAAGTCCACTAAAGGCGGTAGAGCATTTTCACATTTAGCTCCTAAACTCTGGAATAGTCTTCCTGACAGTGTTCGGGGTTCAGATACACTCTCCCAGTTTAAGTGCAGATTAAAAACATATCTTTTTTAGCAAAGCCTACACATAACACACATCACACACATCACATCACAACCTTGTGCTCCAGAACATCTGATCACATGCACATTATCAACTTGTGCTGTTAATATCATGAACAGCAGCTACGCTAATTCCTCTCCACTGCTTCTCTTTCTCTCCCCATCCCAAGGCATCCTGAGGTTTGGCCAGCTCCAGTCACGTCCCACCTCGTGAAGATTATGGACCTATGGATGATCATGGAGAAGTAGATGCCGAGTGTTTAAAGGCCCTGGCATGGAGAAGCTGATGCTGGATCTATGATGATCACAAATTGTTCTGTATTGTTGAAAGATTTATGACCAAACTTTTGATGTCACCCATATGAGGATGGGTTCCCCTTTGAGTCTGGTTCCTCTCAAGGTTTCTTCCTCATATCATCTAAGGGAGTTTTTCCTTGCCACTGTCGCCACGGCTGCTCATCAGGGACAAACGCACACCATTCACCTTCACTGTTGTTTTCTGTAAAGCTGCTTTGAGACAATGTCTGTTGTGAAAAGCGCTATACAAATAAACTTGACTTGACTTGATAAACTTGACATGGTATAGGTCATACAAAATGGCAAGTCTAAGCACAGAAACAAGACACAAGGTGGTTATATTGTATCAGCAAAGATTTCAAAGCAGACATGGGTTTTAAGAAGTCCTGTTCAAAGTATTTTAAAAAGCACAAAATAATTTGAGGCCTGGAGATGTAGTGATTGGCCAAGGAACCTTAATGTAGCAGATGAAAGACACATTATGCTTAACTCAGTTTATCCAGCAGTGCCATCAGCAAAGACCTAACGAAAAACAATGTAACATGGGTACACTCATTGGGACACAGGTATACCAATTTACTGTTTTAGAGATGTCTGTCCAGAAGTGGTCTTCATGTAAGAATTGCAGCCAAAAAGCCATACGTTCAATGTGGGAACAAGGCTAAGTGACTCAACTACGCATGATAACACCGAAACTAGGGTGGAGAGAAATGGCAGCTGGTTCACTGGGTTAATTAATCAAAATGTAAGATAACTTGCTGTAGCAGGATGTAAATTGTTTGCCTAAGAGCTGGAGACCAAAACAATAATGAGTGCCTGAAGGCAAAAGTGAAGCATGGTGGAGGGTCCTTGCAAGTTTGGGGTTTCATTTCTGTATATAGAGTTGAAAACTTGTTAAGGATTAATGTGTCCTCAATGCACAGGCAGATAATTATCCATTATGCAATAGCACCAGAGAGGCAGCAGGACTACGACCCCAAACATACAGCCAGTGTAATTCAGAAATATCTTCAGTGTAGAGAAGAACAAGGAGTCATGGAAGTAATAGTTTTTGTCCCCACATGGCCCTGATCTCAACATCATCAAGTTTGTCTGGGATTACAGACAAGAGACAGAAAGATTAGAGGAATTCTACATCCACAGAAGATCTGTGGTTTGTTCTCCAAGAGGTTTGAAACAACCTACCTGTCAAGTTCCTTCAAATACTTTGTGCAATTGTACCTAAAAGAATCTGATGGTTTCACCAAACAATTATTTGATTTAAATTGGATTTCTTATCTTTTCATTAACATTCATTACATAATAATTATATAAAAGTTTATTAAGTTTTAAAAAGTTTTTTTAAGATATAAAAAATAAACTAACACTTTTAATTTAAAGCATTTGTACACAGCTAAGGGCAAGTTTTGAACAGTGCTGTATTTAATATAAAAAATCTTACACAGCCCTCTTAAAATAGTAGGTTTCTGTGAAATAAATGCAGAAAATATAACCAAGATAAATCATATCAGAACTTTTTCCACCCTTAGGCTTTTTCATTTAAATTAGAATGTATCAAATTTTAGTGAAAACCAGCAGGAATATTATTAGGGGTTAAAAAAGCCTTTAAATATTAAACACACACAAACTAATTTTCTGTAGTTGAAGCACCTGTTGATTTTAATGCACCACTATAAGAGTCTATTAGCATGTCACATCTTGACTTGGCAATGTTTTCCCACTCTAGCAAAAACATAGATTGATCAAAATGTAAGGGCATCTCTTGTGCACAGCAGATCTTCTCACAGATTTTGATTTTGGTTCAGGTCTAGGCTCTGGTAAAGTCAAACTTTTATCTTCTTTTGGTTAGGCGGTTAAGCCATAAAAATTTGAAGCTTTCTAGCAGTCACCTGAAGGCTTTGCAGTAAAGTCTGCTGGTATTTGTAGCTCTATATAATTCCCTCCACCTTGAAAAAAGTGCCAGTTCTGTCTGCCCTAAAGCATAATGCTGCCACCACCATGCTGCACTGTGGGTAATGCATTCTTTTGGTGAGGTGCTTTTTAAATTGGTCTCTTCAGACCATAACATTTTTGTTACATGGTTTGATGTGATTTGAGTTTACATTTTTTGTGAAAAAAAAGGTATGTGTCTTGTCACCATACCCAATTTGCCAGACATACATTATTGTTTGTGTAGGTGTTTTGGAAGCCTCCCTGTTTTTTGCCTTGTCCTTTTATAGATATTAGAGGGATGTCCTGTTCTTGGTGATGTCAAGCTTTGTAACATTATCTTGTTAGTCAGGTACTTAACACAAAGTGAAACAAAAGGTTAACAGTTAATACACAGCAGTTTCGGCTTTTATATGTCTGCTGAGAGCACTAAACACCGCTGTAAACAGCTGCTGTACTCTTAGTTATCCGGCACTGCTCTTCTGTTCAAAGAAAGTATGCAAATACCTCATAAAATACATTAATACTTTTAGAAATGTATTGGTGCAGGAGAATAATGAATAAAACAATGTTTTCAGAATGAAAAGGGTATCAATAATATAAAACTGACTTTGAACAGTTCTACATAGTGTAATTTAGATTTTTTTTCTTTTCATTCTTCCACTATAAGTAACAAGCACATACACACACACACACACACACACACACACACACACACACACACACACACACACACACAAAATGTAGCCCAATTGATGTAATCAGTGTGGAGGATTTTAGTCATTTATAATATTATCCTTTTCTTCTTTATTAAGCAGGTTCTTGAAAAAAGAAATATATACATGGTATATGTGAAACAAGTTTTTAGGATTTTAGGACAGCTATTTGGGGCATGTTTTCAGTCAGTGAATCTGTAAGTAGCCTTCTAATCCTGTCAACCTACACAACTAGGCCATAGATTAGAGTCAGTTACTAGAGGACTGTACATAGATCTTCAAAGCATTTACAGTTTATGGGACATGCTTTTGGTGTAGCAAGATGTAGTGCAGTCCGTAATAAAACCACTTAAATATAAATACTACTGTAACCTACTAAACCATATGCTGAAATGGAGTACCCTACCTGTGGTGACGAACCTATGGCCTTGTATAAAATGTGGTTTAATTGGGACGTAGTTAATTAGACTTTGGAAATGTTCTACTCAGGAAGGCTCTACGACCTGAGATTTAACAATACACGCGCGCCCACGCACACACACACACACACACACACACTAACGCGGAGCGGATACGGGCGCGCGCAACCAGGGTGACATCATACCTTTAAAATCCGAAGGCGCGGTCCCATCGCCGTATAACGTCAGCTCTTTCTCCCTGAGAGTCTCTTAGATAGAAAAGGCTTGCCCTCCTCCTTCTTTTCCACCTCTTTGATACTTTACCAATTAAGGATCTCGTGTTAGGAGAGGAGAAAAGGAGATAGAAAAGAGCAAGAGGGTGTCACACGCGTTCTTTTCTGGAGTTCACCGAGCTCGCGCTTTCCCCTTAGGGAGACTTCAGTCCGGCAGGGAGGGACACAGAGATAGCGCACTTTTCTCCAGCGCACTGAAAGGATCATCTTAAAGCCAGTTGGAAAACAGCGCCAAACGCGTAAGTCAGAAACTTTTTCATTTCACGGACATAAGAGGTCGTGCAACTTGTACTTGTGCATGCTGTATGCGAAGTAAATTGTAATGTGTAAATGTGCACATAGATGTTGCCTGGAACGGTACAGTACAATGCAGATGCATATGCGCAAATGCAGAGGATGGCGCAAATGGATCAATGTTAAAAGTAGTGTGAGGAGTTTATAGTAGTAGTGTGAGGCTGCATCATTTGTTGCATCTCTCTCTCTCTCTCTCTCTCTCTCTCTCTCTTTCTCTCTCTCTCTTTCTCTCTCTCTCTCTCTCTCTCTCTCTCTCTCTCTCTATATATATATATATATAGATAGATAGATAGATAGATAGATAGATAGATAGATAGATAGATAGATAGATAGATAGATAGACAGACACACACACACACACAATTGGTCGCAAAAACCTCACGTTTTGTGATTTCGTGATTTTGTGAAATATGTGCATGCGACCTACAACACCGGACTGTTAAAATGCCATATAATAAAATGCGGGTCCCACATGACAGTAAGGCGTGTCAGGACAGGGCCGAGTGATCACCGCTGTAGATGATCTCGTGCTCTTCTTTACCCTGTTCTGTATCACCTCCCATTACTCTCTCTCTCTCTCTCTCTCTCTCTCTCTCTCTCTCTCTCTCTCTCTCTCTCTCTCTCTCTCTCTCTCTCTCTTTCTTTCTTTCCCTCTCTCTCTCTCTTTCTTTCTCTCTCTCTCTCTCTCTCTCTCTCTCTCTCTCTCTCTCTCTCTCTCTTTCTCTTCGTTCTTTCTTTCTTTCTCTCTCTCTCTCTCTCTCTCTCTCTCTCTCTCTCTCTCTCTCTCTCTCTCTCTCTCTCTCTCTCCTTCTTCTTTCTCTCTCTCTCTTTCTCTCTCTCTCCCTCTCTCTCTCTTTCTTCCACTTATGCATAACTTTAGCTGATGCGTCGACATACACAAAACCCTGCGGCTCTTCACGGGGGTTTAAACATGTCGTAACCTAATTAAGCCCTCCTCACCAAATAAGGCAAACTATGGAAAACTACGGCGGGCTGCTTGCTTTCTCGCCCTGTACATCACTGTGTAAGTTTGATGGAAGCGTGCGCCCCCCTCTGCTCACAGCGCGGTGTACACTGGGAAAACTCACCTGAGCGGACTCTACACTCCTAATGATAAAGATCGCACAGTTACACTTCAATCTTGTGGTCTTGGAAGACATGCTTTTCTAACTTTTTTATTTTTTTATCTTTGTATGCTAAAATAACTTCTTGAACAGGTTTAATATTTTTTTTAAGACGTCTCCTAAGTTCACGTACAATAGTATATTTAGTGCTCAAGTTAGTTAACTTTTTTCCCGGTTCCTAAGAGACATCTTGTACATTCTTGAAGTAACCAAGTTACTTTGGTGCTGTAATCTGTGTTTTTCATTCGTCTGCTGAAGATAGCGTGCTCTGCGGCTGACACCTCCTGTTATATGTGGGTTAACCACAGGGGCTCCGGCGACTGGTGGTGATGCGCATGCTCTGTGCCCAATGTGCGTGCCAGGCACTTCTGCTACATCCTGTTGTTTTTGTACATGCAACGCATAGGGACTTTTTAAACTATCTTTATCACCTGTCGATCAAGACAATTAGAAAGGTTTTCGAAGTTATTTCTCCCATTTTTGTTTTCATATTGGAAACAGATTACATATGGTAGTGTTTACAAACACGTGTGTATTTATTAATCTGAGTTACATCTATAATTACTGTAACTGTGACAAACATTCTGACACGCGGTAAGAAATTCTTTGGTTCATGTGAATACTGTTAAGTCCTGTAGATGGCGCCAAAGTACAAAATGAGATTGTATGATAACGGGCAGGACATGCTTGTTTCTTGAACGTTCTGTAGAACTTTGGGTCACATTTTATTCTTGGAGTTTAAAACATTTACAATCAGTGGAACTGTGCTGTGGTATAGCTTTTATATACCTGGTGTTTAATTAATTTACTACAAGTTAGAGTATTAAATTTTTGAACAATGATTGTTAGCATTATTAAAATGGGTAGACACATGGACAAAATGAATAAAAAAGGGGAGCAAATCTGTTTAATGTTGTTAGAGGTGGTGGTGGTGGTGTGTGTGTGGGTGTGTGTGTGTGTGTGTGTGTGTGTGTGTGTGTGTGTGTGTGTGTGTGTGTGTGTGTGTGTGTTGGGGAGGTCAGGGGGCATCAGTAGTTGGATGGAAGGCATTCCTCAGATTCTCTTAGAACGAAAAGCTCTGGAAAAAAGACCAAATGGAAACATTCTTTAACAAGCTCTACCACCGTTTTGGCCACATTTAGTTAGAAGTCTGGCTTAATTCAATGGCCTATTGTTTGCTAAATTGACCCAATTATTAATACAATAATGATCATAAACTTGCCAGGCCAGGGATTTTATGAAAAATATGCTTTGTGTATCCAACTGAACATAATTTACAAGTCCCCTACTGATTCATTGTGTATTGTTTCTCTAAGAGAATGGGTGTCTATATCTGCTCACACTCCCTTCTGCAATGTATTCATCATCCTAATGAAATCACATCAAGATATGAATGTTACTTTTAGCAAGTACCCTGTAAAATGTCTCTACAGAATGATTCACATCCGATTCACAGTGAAATGCATGATGAATGTCTTCAGGCAAACCAAGTGCTAACTTCAGTTTACTTGAATATCAATGAAACACCCAGGTTATGAGTTTCATGTTTCATGAAGCTTCACCTCATCCATTATATTTTTTTGTGCGTTGACGTCATCGTTTTTAAAGACACCACTCGATGCGTCTATTTACAAAACTTGCAAACTTCGAGGGAATCAGGTTTGTGTTATTATCTACATTATCTACATCATAAGAGGCCGTTTTTCGTTCTGTTTAGCTAAATATCCTGGTTTACCATGTTGGTAAAGCCAACATGCTCTGAGAAGAAGATAAAACATTACTTTTTTTTATTTTTGTCATCGTGTACATAAGTTCATTTATAGGCTCTGTCCAAAACACAGATTTCGATTTTGTTCATCACGATTTTCTCGCCGATTGACGTCACACTCCAGTGTCCTTTGTTAAAATCTCAGATTCTCCTGTCACTCATGCAACAATCTAAAGTATTGTAGTGCAGTCCGAAAATAACAAAGAAAAAAGTTTCACCTTCTATTTTACGCTACCAAGACAGTCTTTTTCTTTATCGTATTTTCTTCTCTTGTAGTTGAAAGAACTCAGCACAAGAGCTCAAAGCTCTCCCCAAGACTCCACCCTAAAAAAAAAAGTGTGAATCGTAGCGAGGCCGAGCGGAGAGCATAAGAATGAGTCAACACCCACGCCTGCACCAGTCGAGCGCTGCCTCAGCCGCATCCAACGCCTCTCTCGCACCGGACAAGGACGCCGACATGCCAGCCACGGAGAAAGATCTGGCCGAGGACGCACCATGGAAGAAGATCCAGCAGAACACGTTCACCCGTTGGTGCAACGAGCATCTGAAGTGCGTGAACAAGCGCATCGCAAACCTGCAGACCGACCTGAGCGATGGTCTGCGCCTTATCGGGCTTCTCGAGGTGCTTAGCCAGAAGAAGATGTTCCGCAAATACAACCAGCGGCCCACCTTCAGGCAGATGCAGTTGGAGAACGTGTCAGTGGCTCTGGAGTTTCTCGACCGGGAGAATATTAAACTCGTGTCCATAGGTATGCGCTTTTCCTTTTCCAATTCACTCTACCACCGTATCTTTTTGCATTGCCCGCTAACTTTCCCAAAGTTTTTCCCGCAGCGAAATCCTGAAGTCTCCAGTCTGCTTTCACTGTCTGTTTAAACTGTTACTCCGGTGTTTTTGACTTTGTTTCTCTCTAACAAACAATGTTTATCAATGAAAGTCTACAGTTCAAAATAAAACTGTTGTCCTCGGTCTTCTATTTCGCTTCAAAACTTGATTCACTTTTAATAACAGCCTATATTCCTTAGGCATCAAACAGTGTAGGCCACAAAATAACGGGAAAGTGGATATTGTAGCTAAATTTGGGCCTTGCTGGAATCTCATACTATGTGTAGCAAAAAAGCATTTGATATTTAAACAGCAATGTGTGTTGAAACAGTTTAAACACATTCTTTCTTCGTTCCCGGTTTTCCTTCCGAGTAAAGTTTTGAGCAACTCATCTTGGCCTTGTGTCCGCTTTCTTTATTACTGACGGGCTGATTCTTAAAAAAAAAAAAAAAAAAAAAAAAACTCCGAGAATCCACGTTGGAGAGGATCTTTTTAAGAACCGGATCTTTGGAAATATTTAGGCGTAACAAGTAGGATTTGTTATTTGTAGTGTCGAGGGTGTGGAACTTAATACTGTTGGCATCATCTCAAAGTAATCCATGCAGCTTTAGGGCAATCCTAGTGTACAGCCCAGTTTTAATCCGTGCAAAGCCTTGTCTACATAAGATGATTTTGGGCATGTGTGGGTGTGATGATGGTCAACTCCAATAAAAAACAATCAATCCTATATGGCCTGATTCAAGCCCTGCCTTAACAGTCATATCCAAAACATCATTGTGCAAATTTGCCCATTATTAATAACTTGGAGAAGGGAAGACTGACTTATTTGTTTATTTATTATTGTTTATTTAATTCATAGCAATAGGTCTAGTGCACACCTTCAAAGCAAATTGGCAAGTGTGTGCAGAGAGCATGCTGACGAATCCACTGACTGATCTATCCTGTTGTGTTCCTGGTTATAAGGGAGTGATTTTCTAATGGTGTGCTACATGAATGTGCACATTTGCTTTTCTATAACACCCGAGACACACACACACACACACACACACACACACACACAAAAAAAAATGGAGAATTAATTGGATTTCCTATTCAGAGAAATTTAAGCTCATGTCTTTTGGATTTTATTTGATTCAGCTCTAAATATTTTCATTTGATAAGATGTTGGCCAGTTGCCTTTTATCCAGATCCCCTTTTATGAAAACCACCTAGACACAATCTACACACAATATTTGTATATATTACTAAGATCACCCAGATTAGTTTTTTTGCGTCTCCTGCCCAAAACACACTCATCTCATTAACTGATAAACAAGGCTGGGCTAGGCATGTTTTAACAGATGAAATATTAAATTGCCCAAGGGCCAGAACTGCTCTGCACTGTATTACACCACCTCCTGGTTAACAGTGACACTTGCATAGACACAGGTCTATTGACAGAATGTACTTGAATGTTCAGTACATAAAATGTTTGTGGTCTGCATTGCTGGTAATTAGACATGCACTCCTTCTACTTGAGAAAGGAATCTAAAAGGATATGCCTGTGCATGGCAGTGTTTCTCAAAAAGCCCTAAAGGGATGAATGTAGCATATTTATTGAGGTGTTGCCAGGGAGTACAAAGAAATTGGGTACGAAAGCCTCAGGTGATAGTGCAACATTTTTTCATCTGTTTTTACTTATCCCGGTAAGAATTGCAGTTCAAGGTAGTTTATTTTAATCAGCTCGATACTGGATTGATTCCACCAATATTTTCCTTAGATTTGAGGAATAGAGGTTTGGCTATATACCATTTGATGTGATTTCCTTTAAATATAACATTAATCCTTATCGCGGAGGTTCTGCATACACCTCTGTGTGAGTGGTATATATTATACACAAGTGCATCCAGAACATCTATAATGATAACTAGAGCAATGTTCCTTGGGTTACCACTGGAGTGCAAGAATTTGGCCATCTTATGCTATGGGTTTTTGTTTTGGCGCAATTTTGGCGATGTAGTTAAAGAGGAGGTGGGTGTGATCTTTCTGCATGGGTGGTTTCATTTGAGGTTGCTCTTACAGATGTAGCATAGATGGAGGTCAGGTCTTAAAAGACATGAGGACATGAATCTTGGGTGTGGTTCTGCTTGATGTGCTGTTTTTAAATTGTATTGCTTAACGCTCATCCACAAGGCCCAATCCATAACAGTCAGGACTGGACTTGTAAGGCATGCTTATCTCAAAGAACAGCCTTTCATAATAATTAAATGGACCTGCCATCACTAGAAGCAGCTGTTAAAGCAATGATAAATGCGTTTAGAATTATTTATATTTTAAAGTTGGTTTACTTCTAACGGTTTAAACTAGTGTATATCAATATACTCAGAAAAATGTTGTGTATGTGCATTTTTGGTGCCCAAGTATGTAGATGTTTCTTATTAGGTTTTCTACTCAAGTAGAAAAACGCAATTGTTTCTACCTAAAAAAAAAAAAATTAATACATAAATAAAAGATTTGTACCATTCTGGTTATGCATGTACAGTTTAAGTCAAATTTAAGTTATGACTGAAATGTGTGATTTAACAGTGGCCATGTACAAACTGTTTGTTTCAGGGAAGAATATGCTGAAAAAATATGCCTAAAATACTCTTGTTAGGAAATGGAACATTGAAAGCTTTGGAGACATGTACAGTGTTTGAGTTATTGTGGTTTGCCTTTGTATGGATGTTTGCTTTTGAGTGATCAATTTGATTAATGTATTTGATCAGTTACATTCCTTTTTTTATATTAATTAATTCCTTTCTTGCTTTTGTTTCATCACTATAAATCTGAGGATTGTTTCAAAGTTGTTTTGTTTAACTTGTGTACAAACCTCTCCCATGATACTTAATGCCTTTAGGGTGCAGACTATGGATTCTCCTGGAGGCCCCTTGCTAATGCCAGGATTTCCTGCTTATTCACAACAGAACTGATGAAGTTGTAAAAGGAAGGGTTGGTGTAAGTAAGTTGCAGTGAGAGCCAAATGAGTCTGCTGTGTAGTGGTTAAAATAAGTGGTGTGCTTTTAGATTATTGTGCAAGTGCATGCCACCCTGTACTAACTACACAGTAAGTGGTGCTCAATAATTTTCCATTTTCCGAAGATGGCTTCAGAAACTCCAGACTGTTTTTGATGTAGTCATTTAAATATTTGGTACTAGACAGATTTGGCAAGAATGTCTTCCATGGTGACTCAAATTCAGCAATGGTAATTTTTAGGTGAAACCTTTTTAAGGTCTTTTTAAGGACACTGTGTTTCACCAAGACAGCAGCTGCATAACCACATGAAGACTGCAATCCTTTTCATTTTTCTGAAAAGCTTTAAAAAGAATGTGGATCTTCAAACCTCCGATTTAGTAAAAAGTGTGTGTATGCACATATACAGGGACAGGATGTGAGGTGGCTTTAAGACAAACAAAAGAACACTTGATTATTGTCTTCCTCTGTTCTTCTGGGACCTCTGTGATTCATTTCTTTGGTGATCCATCTCGGCAGATAACATGGTGTGCTCTGGCCCTTCTTAAAATAGTGGTTAGGGATGGTATGCTTTTGCAAAGCCTCCTGACTGCAATTTTCCTTCCCTTTGCACAGTTTGAGTGAGGTTGAGGTGGAGGGTCAGTGAAGGAGAGGTGCAACTTAAGAGCAGGGGAATGAAAGTATGTTCTGGGATGAACGTGTTGCCTAAAAGAATAAATGAGTGGATAAAATGTCTCCAAGTAATGTTCAAGAATTAGTAAATGATAACATTCTTTTATGAGGGGTGTGTTCAATTGCCTCCATATGTACTTGAGATGCAATGGAATGACTGGGGTACCCTTGGGTTTTATGGCATGTTGTCATGTTCTGTGCTACTAGGCACCAAAAATGAGCATCAGCTTTCAGACAGCTATAGCTGGAAACTCCTCAGAAATAGTTAGGCTATTAATCTCTGGACAATTGTACCTCATGTCCTTTTAGTTGCCTTGTTTTAACTTGAAGACCACAGAAAACATCATTGTGTGTGTGTGTGTGAGTGAGAGAAGGAAGGAAAAAAAGTTTGTGTGAGTGAGCGAGATATTTGAGGATAGAGTGATGGAGTTTGGCATAAAACAGTTAACCACAAAACAAGATGAGCCAAATGACAATCCAGCTCTGTCAATATGGGGTTTTACAAAAGTCTGAACACAGCAGTTTTCTCTGTTCAAGCCTATTTGCGCCATGCCATTCCATCTCTTCTTTCCTCCTCCCCCAGTTCCCTCCCTCCTTGTAATCAGAAACCGCTGTACAGGGAAATGGGTGGCCTGCCAGGATCAAGTTTGCTTCTGCCCTTTTAAGGCTAAAAAACCAGGGGGAACATTTCCAAAAGAGAGGGAGGGATGGAAGCAGTCTAAGAAGGAGGGACCTTTTGGAAGCAGCAGAAATGAAAGAGAGGAAGTTTGCTCATGTTCATGTTCTTAAGAATGTATACTGTATATGCCGTTTGTTTCAGTAAGCTTTCCTATATGTGGCAACATTGCACTGGTTGGTGTTGCTGAACCACTTGAGTTTTTTAATCAGAGCTGTTGATGCAACAGTTGTTTGGAGTTAGTTAGAAACTCCAAAAACTGTTGCATCAACAGCTTTGATTAAAAAACTCAAGTGGTTCAGCAACACCAACCAGTGCAATGAATACTCAGTGGTTTTACCCTTCAGACCCCAACACCTGGAATTGGGTCTGAATGGTAAAACCACTGAGTATTCATATGACTCATTAAATATCCTTGTGGGTGTTTCTTCAGATTTCAGGTCAAGACTTTGTGATAAGACTTTCTGGAATGTGTGCAGTTTCCTACATTTGAATCCCTCCTGCTGCCATGCTGTTGCAGTTTTTGCCCCCTCACTAAGTTTAAGTTAGGATTGAATGATGAAAGATAGACCATGTTCACCTTGACTGGGACCTGTATGGGTTTTAATGCATTTTTTGCCCTTAACTGGTCTTGGTTGATGAGTCATTCCAACAGGATTAATAGACTTTTAGTTTGTCTGCAGTGGTGGTACATGTCATGATGTATCAGAGGTCTGGGTGTCTGGTCAGAGGGGAGTGCTGATGTCATGTGCTGGTGTTTATTGAACCCAAAGAGATGGTGAGTCATGGGAATGTGTTGTGTGGTGGAATATCTGCGCTCATATCCCAAACAGATAGCTTGGCCTTCTGAAATAATTTGTTTATTATGCCCCAATTACTCCACCTACATTCATAAATATCTCCCTGGGTTCTTGCCTTGTCTGTCTATCTGAATTTTTCCCTGTTCTCACATGTATTCAACTTGGTGTTTACTCAGCAATAAAATGCCTGGTTTGGGAATTTCATGGCTAGCCCCAATCATGTCCAAAAAAGGTCTGAGTGCAGTAGAGAGGTTGTTGCAGATTCCTGTCATGTTTTATATATTTGCTAGTTCATGATTGGTTTTGGCATAAGGGTTGTAGAGCCAGTGACACACTGGGTAGCATGCACTCATCAAAGTGCCTTAAAGTGGTTCCCAGGATAATTCAAAATGAGCAGTCTAGCTGGTAAATAAGAGGAAGAGAAGTTTCCATGTATACCCCTAGAAACCTGGTGATTTACAAAACTAATGCCAATATCATACCTTTACATTTGGGCTGTTGCTAAATTGAATAGAGAGATAAAAGACTGTGTTTGGCCAGCTCTGGCTTAACCACGCATGGTAGCACAGAGGGAAGCATAGCATCTTCATAGCTCCAGGGTCTTTAAGTACAATCCTGACAATGGGTTGTTGTCTGTTGTTTTTGCATATTCGCCTTATTTCTGCATGGCCAGCTTGATTTAAAAAAAAAAAAAAAATTATTTTTACATGTGCAATGACTGCTGCCACACCCTCTGTACTCAACAGTTCATATGATTTACTCTGATTCCTCAGACAAGTTCTGACCTGTTTAACACAAACAGGTCTCTCTATTTCCACACACATGCTTATGTCTGTCTCCATATCTGTCCCAAAGTGTAATCACATGAAAGGTTTTCATGGTCATAAGAGCTTGACTATGCTGTCTCACTTTTTCCCCCTGACTATCTTATGTACATTAAAGTGAGACTAAGCTGTCCAAAGTTCTGCTTCTTGTGTGCATGGTCATACCTTTTGGAAATGTTAAACTAGAAATGGGCCCCATTCCCTTAACCACAATTCCCCAGGGCTCTGTGAATAATGGATGTATGGAGCTTCATTCTTGGGACCCTAAATTCTGTTTAATTTTTTACCCTGAAAGAAAATGGATTGGTAGTAGTCTTGTTTGTAGTCTAGTTTGCCAGAAACCAAGCTAAATTCCAGCAAACTAGGAGAGGTTACTGTGGTTTGGAGACCACACTTTGGAAAAGGCAAATAATTTCAGATGTCATTTAACATGGCAACAGGAGTGTTTGATAAGTTAAGAAGATGAAATTCACAATCTTAAAATATACGTGTATTTGGGTTTCTATTTAACGCTTTTATTTATTTTGTATTTCTTAATTTTTTTTTAACAGTTTGTGCCTATCTGCTCCCCTCCCAAATAGATTTGTATTCTCAAGCTATTCTCAAGTTCTCTGCCCACTCCAAAAATATGACTTCTTAAATTTGGCAATCAAAATCTTGGGTTATTTGTATCTTTCTCAGTAGGAGCTTATGATGATGCTCATAATCTTTCGTATTTGTACTTCAGACTTAAGTAGGAAGGGTGTGTGCTTAATTTTTTCAGAGAAAAAGAGAAGTGTGAGTACTAAGCATGACTAATAGTTGTCATGACCAGTACTTGCTCGGTGCAGATCATTGTCTGTTTATTTTAAAACTGGGTGGAGAACAGCAACAAGTTTTGCTTTTCTGTTGGTACAACTGCTGACCTTGCTTGTGGCGACTATCCTGATTCCTCTGCTGTCAGTCTTTAAGAAGGTCCACTTCAAAGTAAAAGAGGCATTTTTGTCTTAAAGCAATCTGTGGGACATTTTATACTAACTACAATAACCTTAATTGGTTATTTAAGAGAAATATTGTGCCAATGGCCAAGACTTGTTTAAGATTTCTTTCTGCTATTAAAAATATATATCAAACAGTTTTGATTTGTGGAAAAACACCATGAGAGAAAAGGGCATATAGCTTGGTTGTTTTACAATTTATTTTTGATTGCATCTACTAATCATTTCTCTTTCTTTGCCCTCTCTATCACACTTACTACCTTCCCCAGACAGTAAAGCCATTGTGGATGGGAACCTGAAGCTCATTCTAGGGTTGATCTGGACTCTCATTCTGCACTATTCCATCTCCATGCCCATGTGGGATGAGGAAGAAGACACTGATGATGCCAAGCAGAAAACACCAAAGCAAAGGCTCCTGGGCTGGATCCAGAACAAGCTGCCGGAGCTGCCTATAACCAACTTCAGCCGTGACTGGCAGTCAGGCAAAGCTCTGGGTGCATTGGTGGACAGTTGTGCCCCAGGTAGGTTGCTAAAGTGGGTGGTGGTGTGGGGGGGGGGGGGAATTGGAAGAAATAAAAGCGGTCTTGGTTCAGTCAACTGGCTATTAGACACTTCAATCAACTACTGGCATGACCTATTTTTTTAGATAGTTTGCATGGGTGATTAATTTAACTTCAATTTGAGTTGAAGGTATAGGGTGAATTAAATATACAGCAATTACAGATCCCTTCAAAAGCAGGGAACAGAGACAGCAAACACAGCAATCCAGTGAAGCATTAGTTAACTTTTTTTAATTGAATGTTTTGCATTTAAGTAAACATTAATTCTCAATGATTTGAAACAAGCGTAAAAATAATAAATAATAATTTGGTAACTCTTCAGGTCTGTGTCCGGACTGGGACTCCTGGGATCAGACAAAGCCTGTGGACAATGCACGAGAGGCAATGCAGCAGGCTGACGAATGGCTTGGTGTTCCTCAGGTGAGAAATTTCTTCACTGTCTGAGGTTAATCCTCTTAATCACTAGAGCTAAAATTATTGAATTGGTTAATAGTGTATATATCCATGTGGTCTTTACAATGGCATGCTTTATCTACTACTACTACTGTTACATGAAGCACTCTTTATACAGAAAAGTGTAGGTAACATTTGTATGCTTCTCTTTTATAGTCACTTATTTAAACTCTTATATTGCCAGGAAAAAGCAAGTAATTTCAAATTAATTTTGATTGGGTGGTTTTAAATGTAACTATTAAAAGACTATTAAAACAAAAAAAAAAAACACAATGCAGAATTCAGTAAAACTGAGAGATTAGTGAAACTGATTTTTGCTACATGGAAAAATGAAACTGTTCAATGAGGTTTTAAAGTAAGCTGCTTTTTTTTCCTCTTTTTTAACCAAGTCTGGTGTATTGCGTGCTGTCAGTTACAAATGTGGTTATAAGTTTCCTGCTGTCGTGTTTCGTGACTGCCAAATAATGCCACAGCCTGGCATGTGGTCTCTAATGTGACTGTCTCCAAGGTGACAGTCTATGTTATGACTCATTTGTACTTCCATGGGTTTTTTGTTTTTTATTTTTATTTTTGGGGCAGCGGTATCTCTTCATCTGCTTATGCTTGTTTCTCTCTATCAGGTCATCACTCCAGAGGAAATTGTTGATCCCAATGTCGATGAACACTCAGTTATGACATACTTGTCACAGTTCCCAAAGGCAAAGCTGAAGCCTGGTGCCCCACTCCGCCCCAAACTCAACCCCAAGAAAGCACGTGCTTATGGACCAGGTATGCTAACATTTGTCAAATCATATTTTTCCCAGTGTACAGCTCGGTAAGATCAACGGTTGTCATTTTAAATAAATACATAGGCATTGCATGTTAATCACCTCTTTTCTTCTGTTCAGGCATTGAGCCCACTGGAAATGTAGTGATGAAAAAAGCTTTGTTCACTGTGGAGACGATCAGCGCAGGCCAGGGAGAAGTGCTGGTTTATGTAGAAGATCCTGCAGGCCATCGTGAGGAGGCTAAAGTCACTCCCAACAATGACAAGAATCGCACTTACTCAGTAGTTTATGTTCCTAAAGTAACTGGGCTACATAAGGTAATTGGGTCTTATTTTAATATAATAGAGACATATTAGTCATTGTATAGTACATAGATATTTAACCTGTACATTTTATCTTGTATTCTAGGTAACAGTGCTGTTTGCAGGACTGCATATTTCAAAGAGCCCATTTGAGGTTGAGGTGGGGATGGCTCAGGGTGACTCCAGCAAGGTTACTGCCCAAGGACCAGGGCTTGAGGCTGTGGGCAACATTGCCAACAAAACCACCTACTTTGATGTATACACTGCTGGTAATTAATGAAATACAGATTTAAGCATTTCAGGTCATTTGTGCCAGACTCTTTTTGTAATGAATCAAAATAATCTTGTTTTGGGTTGTCCTATTTAGAATTTAACAAGAATACATTTTTATTGCACATTAATGGTAAAACTTTTTAATTAGGTGCTGGAGTGGGAGAAGTTGAGGTGGTCATTGTTGACCCCAGTGGCAAGAAGGACACCGTAGAGTGCCAGATTGAGGATAAAGGCAACAGCAGCTACCGTTGTACCTACAAACCGACCCAGGAGGGCCAGCATACAATTCACATAACATTTGCTGGAGGGCAGATTTCCAAGAGCCCCTATACTGTCAGTGTTGGAGAAGGTGAGGATCCAGTATGAAAAACTTGAAACTAGCAAGCGTTTGGGTTTAATGAGAAAAGAAAAATTTTAGAAAATGCATTTATGTCTTGGTGCACTTGCCCCATCTTTGTGCTGTTTTCTTTTTCTTTTTTTCTTATATTTCATGGGCTGTTAATTTCTTCCCTGATTATTCTATTTCCCTCCTGAAGGACAACTGTGACCTGTTGCTGGTCTTTCTTCTGTTTTTCTTTTGGATCAGCCTCTTGAGCTCTGACGTGCTTTCGCGTCGCCTTGGATCTTTTGGGTACTTTGCTTGCTGTTGAACTGCTGCATGTTTTCATGTGACTCATCCATAAAGTCTACTTTGAAGACTGACATTCATATTATTTTATTAATTGCTTGGAAACTGTCGAGGCACCCCACTGACTCTGACAATTTAAACAGTTATTTTACAGATTATAAATAAAAACAATTTGTCACTCATTATGACACTCCCATTTCCTTTACTAATACATGATGCTGCTGATTTAACCACACATGACCATGCTTGGTACAGATATATAGCTGTATCACTTCACATTCCTTATCTTCACTGAACCATGCTTGGAGTTTCCTGACCATTTCCGAAAGCCCAACCATTCAGAGCATTAACTTTGTCTATGTTTAAAATGTGATAATTCAACTACATTCTCTATCCCTTTGCAGCATGCAACCCCAGTCTGTGCAGAGCCAAAGGACGTGGTTTGCAGCCCAAAGGCCTGAGGATCAAGGAGACTGCAGAGTTTAAGGTCTATACCAAAGGAGCTGGCACTGGAGACTTAAAGGTCACAATCAAAGGGCCAAGTAAGTAAAGCACAATTTCTGAGTCACAGCCATTTCTGATCATTTTCAATTATATTGATTATAATTTTGGCATGTGTATCTTACAGAGGGTCTGGAGGAGCCCTGCAAGAAGAAAGACTTGGGAGATGGAGCCTACAGCTTTGAGTATTACCCCAGCACACCTGGAACCTACATCATTACCATTACCTGGGGTGGCCAACATATCCCTCGCAGGTATAAATGATTGATAATTGCATTGTTTATCTAGCCCATTCCACGATTTCAAAAACAGGATAATAATCTAAATCCTGTCTTTTCTTTGTCTCCCTTTTTATCCCTATGGTTTTTACTAATTCAGTCCATTTGAGGTGAAAATAAGCAGTGAGGCTGGGCCACAGCAGGTGCGGGCATGGGGTCCAGGCTTGGAAGGTGGCATTGTTGGCAAGTCTGCTGACTTTGTGGTAGAGGCAGTTGGAGATGATGTTGGCACTTTGGGTGAGTTTTACCAGTACTTGGTTTTTGTGATTCTTAAGTTGCTGTGTAAACTGTAAACTGGAGCATATAAACCCAATTCAGATATAAGGCTTCACTTCCTGTTCAGGTTTCTCTGTGGAGGGCCCATCTCCTGCTAAAATTGAGTGTGATGATAAGGGTGATGGCTCCTGCAATGTACGCTACTGGCCCACTGAGCCAGGCGAGTATGCAGTGCATGTGCTGTGTAAAAATGATGACATCCAACACAGCCCCTTCATGGCTGAGATCATACCAGCACCTGACAAAGACTTTTACCCTGACAAGGTACAGAGCTGTGCTTTGTCTGCTACCCAAATTATTTACTGGGGTAGAGGAGGAGAGTTTTGCACTAATTATCTTGCTTATCTGTGTTTCAGGTAAAGGCTTATGGCCCAGGACTGCAGAGCTCTGGTCTGGCTGTTGGGAAGCCAGCAGAGTTTACAGTGGATGCCAAACTGGGTGGCAAAGCACCTCTAAAAATCCAGGCCCAGGTATATATCTGCATCCCTATTTGGTTTTAAAACAATTTGAAATGGATTGGTCATGATTCCATTTATTTCATTCTTAGGACCGAGATGGAAACCCAGTCGATGTGCAGGTTAAGGATAATGGTAATGGGACATACAGCTGCAGCTACACACCACGCAAACCCATTAAACACACAGTCATGGTGTCCTGGGGTGGAGTCAACATCCCAGAAAGCCCATTCAGGGTCAGTAAATGTGAAAATCTGCAAAGGCCTTTTAAATATTTGCATAGATAGACTTTTACAAATGTTTTTATTACTGTTGCTGATAATGATGCGGGATTCCTCATTTTAAACCTGTAGATGACTATTGGAGCTGGATGCCATCCTAATAAAGTGAAGGTTTCTGGACCTGGTGTTGCAAAGACTGGTCTGAAGGCTTTTGAACCAACATACTTCACTGTGGACTGTTCAGAGGCTGGCCAGGGTATGGTTATATGAAGTTTAATACATAACTTTTGATTCATCAAATTCAATTACTTTATCTCTATAATATCTAAGATGCAAAATTCGTCTTTTTAGGTGACATCAGCATTGGGATTAAATGTGCTCCTGGTGTTGTGGGACCAGCTGAGTCTGACATTGAATTTGACATAATCAGAAACGATAATGACACCTTCACAGTTAAATACACCCCCCCAGGTGCTGGCAGCTACACGATCATGGTGCTGTTTGCTGATCAGGTAAGAAGTGTGTTGGTGTGTATTGGCATGCATACAGATTGGTGTTTCTAATCTCTGATGTACGTTTTGTTTTGTCAGCCTATTCCAATGTCACCAATCAGAATCAAAGTTGATCCCTCTCATGATGCCAGCAAAGTCAAAGCAGAAGGCCCTGGTCTTAACCGCACAGGTGACATATCACATAGGGAAGTGTCTAAACAATCAAAAATTTATACAGAGGTTTAACAAGCTACCTTTTTTTTTTTTTTTTTTAAGGTGTGGAACTGAACAAACCCACTCATTTCACTGTGAATACAAAGGGTGCAGGCAAAGCCAAGCTGGATGCTCAGTTTACTGGCCCCAACAAGGGTGAGGCAGTGCGGGACTTTGATATAATCAACAACCATGACAACACACACACTGTCAAATACACTCCAGTGCAACAGGTAAGTTCAAAATTTTGTGGTTGAACATTGAATAAAAAATTTAGTTAATAACAATTTGGTAAACATTGGCCCTCATGATTCTTTTCTTTTTTTAACCTTTCTTAATTTAGGGCAATTTGGGTGTGAATGTGACTTATGGTGGTGATTCCATTCCCAAAACACCCTTTACTGTGCCTGTAGCTCCTTCCCTTGATCTGAGCAAGATTAACGTTGCAGGCATTGGCGACAGTATGTCATGACAGCCCGGTTTACTTTTGATCTTTTATATATATAATTTTTTATTTTTTTAGAACTGTTTTTTCTTTTGTGCTTTTAAGTTGACAAGTTCTTTTTTTTTTCAATTCAGAGATGACTGTTGGAAAAGACCAGGAGATTACAGTAAAATCAAAAGGTGCAGGTGGGCAAGGTAAGGTTGCTGCAAAGGTGACTGGACCTGGTAGTAAATCGGTACCCTGCAAGGTAGAACCAGGGTTGAGCCCAGAAACCAGCCAAGTTCGCTTCATTCCCAGAGACAAGGGACCCTATGAGGTTGAACTCATGTATGATGGTGCTCCCATTCCAGGAAGTCCCTTCCCTGTGGAGGCTGTAGCTCATACTGACCCATCTAAGGTGGGGCAGTATTGCATTTGACATACTCAGAATTTGATTTTTTTTGTATTTTTTTATAATTTGTTTTTTTTCCCCTGACTATTTTAATGTTTCTGTCTGCAGGTACGTTGCTCTGGTCCAGGTTTGGAGCGAGCTAAGGTTGGTGAGACAGGTCAGTTTGTAGTCGACTGCACCAATGCTGGCCCTGCTGAATTAACCATTGAGATCATTTCTGATAATGGAACTGAGGCAGAGGTGCACATCCAGGATAATGGAGATGGAACTTATACCATTACCTACATCCCCTTGTACCCTGGCGCGTACACTCTTACCATCCGCTATGGTGGGCAGGATGTACCAAACTTCCCATCAAGACTAAATGTGGAGCCAGCTGTTGAAACAAGTGGTGTAAAAGTCTTTGGACCTGGAGTTGAAGGCAAAGGTAGCTCTCTGAATTTGAATGAGGTTCATCAACATTTTTGGAATTAATTTGGCCATTTAAGCATGATGATTGTAAATTTGGTTGAATTGTGAAATGTATGATAAAATATTAACCTTTCAAAGATGTTTTTTAAAAATCTTTGGTATTGTTGTCTCAAAGGGGTTTTCAGAGAGGCTACCACAGATTTCACTGTTGATGCTCGTGCCCTAACAAAAACTGGTGGCCATCACATTAAGGCCTGCATCAACAACCCATCTGGTAACTGCACTGAGACTGTTATTAGAGACTTGGGAGATGGTACCTACAAAGTAGAGTATACTCCCTATGAAGAAGGTAAAGGTTTGGTCTTTCGCGTACATGTAAAGAGAATTCAAGTTGAATTTATTTCGAGTAATTTATTTTTTTTTTTTCCCCCTAAGTTTAATGTTGGCCTAATAAACATTTTCTCTTGGCAGGTCCACATAGTGTAGAGGTTTCTTATGATAATTCACCAGTGCCCAAAAGTCCATTCCGTGTGCCCGTAACTGAGGGTTGTGATCCTGCACGTGTGCGTGTGCATGGCCCAGGACTGCAAGCTGGCATCACAAACAAACCCAACAAATTCACTGTGGAGACCCGGTTGGTGTTTAAGTAGTATCACCAGGAGATTTTGGTTTGTTTTTAGTCTGGTATTTACCTTCCCATTGATTCTCTTTAGTGGGGCTGGCACAGGAGGCCTTGGCCTGGCTATGGAGGGACCTTCAGAAGCCAAGATGTCCTGCACTGATAATAAAGATGGCAGCTGCTCTGTAGAGTACATCCCATATGAGCCAGGGACATACAACCTTAATATCACCTATGGTGGAAAACCTGTTACTGGTTAGTGCGTGTTTTTGTGTTTTTCGTTTTTTTCCTCTTATCCATTTTCTCAAATGTTCTCTATGCTATATTTGAAGATTAGGAACCTGATTCTTCCACTGTTTGCTCTTATAGGAAGCCCGTTCTCTGTGCCTGTTCATGATTCTGTTGATCCCACTAAGGTCAAATGCCAAGGCCAGGGTCTTGGGACCAATGTACGAGCTAATGTACCACAGGTCTTCACTGTAGATGCCAGCAAGGCAGGAGTAGCGCCTCTACAAGTCCGAGTGCAAGGGCCCAAAGGTGTGATAGCGCTTTATGCCGTCATTATATGAATAACCATTTACATGGATTATGCTTATTTTTAATGTGCTTTGCACAGGTGTTGTGGAGCCATATGAGGTGGTGGATAATGGAGATCAAACTCACACTGTAAGCTATGTGCCAACCAAAGAAGGGCCATATTCCATTAATGTGCTGTATGCTGATGAGGAAATCCCACGCAGGTACACATAGTGATTCAGTAGTCTGTCTAGACTAAACACTTTAATGTCTGAGTTTGTAAAGTTGTGTCATCAGTGGGAACCGAGTCAGATACTGATTAAAGATACTCATTTGTCAAAGGTAGTAAAGTAGAGGTGAAAGATATTGCAAAGTAGTGATAACTCATGCTGCATGGACTGCTAAGCAGTTCTGCAACTAAGAAAACATGTTTGCTAGTATTAAATGAGAAATTGTTAGCAATTGTTAGTCTATGTAAATGTAGTGTAAATTATCCCTTCTACACAATTTCCCCTCTTTGTTTTAGCCCATATAAGTTGAAAGTCCTGCCCACACATGATGCCAGTAAGGTACGTGCCAGTGGCCCTGGCCTTAACACTACTGGGGTACCTGCCAGCCTGCCAGTGGAGTTTACTATTGATGCCAAGGATGCAGGAGAGGGACTTTTGGCTGTCCAAATTACTGTAAGTGCAAGAAATGTTTTGAATTGTACTAAACTCAAAATGGCTGTTTATAATTCTTGTTTTAATCCCTAATTGTTGCAGGACCCAGAAGGAAAGCCCAAGAAGGCAAACATTCGTGATAACCAGGATGGAACTTATCTTGTCTCCTATGTGCCAGATATGACTGGCCGCTACACTATCCTTATTAAATATGGCGGTGATGAAATCCCATATTCCCCATACCGCATTAGAGCTCTCCCTACAGGAGATGCCAGCAAATGCACGGTCACAGGTAGGCCCTTTTTCTTACATCATGAACCTCCAATCCACTTAGGGTTTCATTATTATTTTTGTAATAGTTTCATGTATATAAGTAATGCACATTTTCGTGGTTTAATGGGATTGTGCTGTAGTCAGTTATACAGAATGGGTTAATTATAAATATTACATGATCTCTAGACTAAACAGTTTATTCATTTTCTAAAACAGAACTAAAGGTCTTTCAACCATGTTTGATAATTTTTTAAATACTTGGAGTACAATAGCTCTTTGTTCTACCAATAAGAGAGCTATTGGAAGTAAATTAATTTGTTGCTTTTTTTTCCCCCCCTGAAAAATTTGAGGTTTGGCTTAGTCTTTATGTGGGGCAGTTTAACCTATTATAAACAAATTAATTTGGTGTTAGTTTTTTGTTTTTTGCTTTTCCCCCTTTTTGTGTGTGGCTCCCAGTCCTGTCATCCACTTGGACACGTCACCTTTTGTGCAGAGCTGCTCACATTCCCAGCACACTCTTATTCATCACTTGGTTGCAACATTTTTTTTTTTTTGTTTGTTTGTTTTGAGCACATTTTATTGTATTTTGTTCTGACCTTTTTCACTTTTTCACTCTGCTTCTCACGGGCTCACAGTCTCAATCGGAGGTCACGGTTTGGGTAAGCGCTTTGATAAATGTCTTGCTCCAGACTCTACCCTTTTTGCATGCAGAATGGCGTCGTAATGCTCTCTGGCCGCGTACAACCCTGTTTTTATGAACCTAGTTTTGCGTTCTCGACTTTGCTGAAGTCTTTAATTTAAAAGGAATGTTTATAAGTATTTTATACATTTTAACATACTTTAAATACAGCTGTTCTTGGGTCAGGGACTTGGTCCATCCTCTTTGTCTCTTCCCTTTTTTTTAATAGCATAAGACAGCATGTCCCATTAGTAAAGAAATGACTAATGACTAACTTTAGCCTGACTTTCCTATGGTGGAATGTGCCATTAAGGTTATATAAATAAACTTGTTTTGTTCCTGACAGAAATTCTGTATTAATGACCTTTTTATAATCCGCCTTTACTGGTTAGACAACTGAGGTAACAGACAAATGAAATGCCAATTCTCAGTAATAATTGGTTGTCAACAGGCTGCACAATTGTGTAAAAGCAGATGTATTGTTGTTAATCACAAATAAAGGCTGCTTTTGGCATTTGCATATCTTTCAAATTTTAGTTTAATACATTTTAAGATTGTGTAATCTGAGGCGTTCTGGATGTGTAATTACAAATGCCACCACAAAACATTCAGCCAGTCTAAATTGGAACTTTTTACCATTCACATCCTCCTCTGTCTGTTGCCACAGTGTCGTAGGTTTATGCTGAGGCAGAATGCATGGTGGAATGAAAATCACGATAGATTGTTAGATTTAAGCTTAAAAGGAAGTGGATATATCTATAAAAAAAAATTTAAAATAAATTGTGGTTTGTGTACCAGGTGCAGGTGTTGGTCCTACTATACAGATTGGGGAACAGACAGTCATCACTGTGGATGCAAAGGCTGCAGGGAAGGGGAAAGTGACCTGCACAGTGTGCACTCCAGATGGGGCCGAGGTGGATGTGGATGTGGTTGAGAATGAGGATGGAACCTTTGATATCTTTTATACGGCACCTCAACCTGGGAAGTACGTCATCTGTGTGCGCTTTGGAGGCGAACATATTCCCAACAGCCCCTTCCAGGTCATGGTAAGTAGGCATTTTAAGAACATATATGCAGACATGGCTTGTATTACCTGTCGCATCTAACTTTTAAAAGAATACTTGCCTTGTCTAAACATAAATCAGCTTATACACTCACAAAAGTCTTTAATTTTATGAACCTCTTTCTTTTCTTTTTTTTTATATTTTTTTATTGCCATTCTATAGAATGGCTTTAAAAGAATGGGTTCAGATAGTTTCAGCTTTGTGGTATTCTGCTGTCTGAGACTTCTTTAACATTGCAAACTAGGTTAAGACTTAATTATCAACTTCCCAGACCTGATCTTTACCAGTATAATGCCTAAGTGTTAGGATTATTTCACTCTTGATTGTGTCATCCTGTCTCAGGCTTTGGAAGGTGCCTCCCCTGAACAACTTATGCAGCAGACGCAGGTCCCGCAGTACGCCTACGCGCCCAACAGGGGCCAGCCATGGGTACTGACACTCCCCCCACCTCCAATCCTCCTCTTCAACCCCCCCCCCCCCCCCCCATCTTATCCATCATGTCCACACTCATTTGTCCCTCAACATTCTCTTTCATTTCCATTCTCCAGCTCCATGTCCATTCTTGTCCTGTGGGTGCAGGCCCTACCCTGTTTCATCTAACTCCTATTTTGTTGCCATTCAAATAGTTTCAGCCATTTTGAATACAATAAATGTGGACGTCCACATTTAACAAAATGGCTGGATGTATGTCAGAGGTTAATGTTGTTTGTTGGGTGCTGCTATTTGCTGATTGTAATGTGGGCTTTGTTCAGATGATTGGTTCTTTTCTTTGGTGTGTATTCCATTAGACACGTATGTCCTGTCTGCTTGGCTTTCACTTCTATTGTCCAGACTTGTGAATCACATGTATGACTTGAGCCTTTATTCTCCTCTCACGATGTCCTCGTTTTCACACAGTGTCAATGTTGGTGGCTACAACATCCTTGTCATCATTACCATCTTTTTCTTTTGGGGGAGGATGAATTCCCACTCTAAACATTTTGAACAAATCTAATATATATTAAATATATATATTTATTAAATATTAAATATTGAGTTAGGTGATATTTGTATTTTTATCTGGAAGCTATTATTTCTTGCTAAAAATTGTTAGATACTGACTATGCAGTTGAGCAACATTTTAGATCTAAGATTTCAAAGCTAAGATTTATCTCTCTTCTCTGCCTCCCAGGCAACAGATAGAGCTATGGGAATGAATGGACTGGATGTGGCTGGACTGAGACCCTTTGACTTGGTCATTCCATTTACCATTCAGAAGGGAGAGATCACAGGTAGATCTTCTAAAGTATTATATTCACTTTTTTGGATTTCAGCATGTAAGAGATACTTCTGAAGATACTTTTAAATTATTTAACCTGATCATCTTCAGGTGAAGTGAGGATGCCATCTGGAAAAGTGGCCAAACCAGACATTGCTGATAATAAAGACGGCACAGTCACAGTGAAGTATGCTCCAACTGAGGCTGGGCTGCATGAGATGGACATCAAATATGATGGCATACACATTCCAGGTATGGCATTCATATAAACTTTTTTGAAAATCTATTAAGAAAAAATTTGATCTAACCCCAATTTGTTTTATTTCCATTTAAAGGAAGTCCACTGCAGTTCTATGTAGATTATGTAAACAGTGGTCATGTGACTGCTTATGGTCCTGGACTCATTCATGGCATGGTCAATAAGCCTTCAGTTTTCACTGTTAACACCAAGGATGCTGGAGAAGGTACAGTAGTAGTTTTGTTTTACATTCAAATGGAGCTGTTTGAACAGAGTTTGCAAATAAGATTGTATTTCTTATTAGGTGGCCTTTCTCTGGCCATTGAGGGACCATCAAAGGCAGACATCAGTTGCACTGACAACCAGGATGGAACTTGCACGGTGTCTTACCTCCCTGTTCTGCCTGGAGACTACAACATTCTTGTCAAGTATAATGATAAGCACATCCCTGGTAGTCCTTATGTGGCAAAGATCACAGGTGAGTAACTTTACTAAATGGTAGAATTGTAATCCCTATCTTCATAGTAATGTAATTGATGCCGATCCGATTTTTTTTTTCCTTCTTTCTTCCCCCCCCAGGTGACGACTCGATGCGCATGTCACATCTAAAGGTGGGCTCTGCAGCTGATATCCCATTGGACATTGGAGAACTGGACCTGAGCCAGCTAACTGCCTCTCTCACCACTCCGTCTGGTCGTGAGGAGCCATGTCTGCTCAAGATGCTCCGTAATGGACATGTTGGTAAGTGTGCTAATAACCCGGGTTAACTTCACTCAAGGTGTCACCCATTGCATATTTTAATGTAGTAAAAATCCTTGGATTAGGTGGACAGTAGGTGGTGGTGGTAAATAATAATAATTATAATAATGTAACTTTAAATGCACTAATTTTATTGTTTTATCATTTCCCTTTTCCAGGTGTCTCCTTTGTTCCCAAAGAAATAGGAGAGCACCTTGTGAACATTAAGAAAAATGGACGCCACATTCCCAGCAGCCCCATTTCTGTCATGATCAAGCAGTCTGAGATCGCTGATGCAAGTCGTGTATGTGTATCTGGCCAGGGTCTTAGCGAAGCTCGCACATTTGAGCCAGCTGAATTTATCATTGATGCTAGAGATGCAGGTAAAATCTATTTGAAAAATACTTTAGGTAATATGTGCTTAGGCTGACTGAAATCTTGAACAAGAATTGACAGATGAGCATCTCTATCTGCTTAGGGTATGGAGGCCTTAGCCTGTCCATAGAAGGACCAAGTAAGGTGGACATTAACACTGAGGATCTAGAGGATGGGACCTGTAAAGTCACATATTGCCCCACTGAGCCAGGAAATTACATCATTAATATTAAGTTTGCCGACCAGCATGTTCCAGGTATGTGTGTGTGTGTGTGTGTGTGTGTGCGCGCGTGTGTTAATGTATTAAATTAAACTGGTACTTCTAACCCTTTTTTTCTTCCTGGCTACACAGGCAGTGCTTTCACAGTGAAGGTAACTGGAGAAGGCAGGATGAAGGAGAGCATCACTCGTAAGAGAACAGCTGCATCTGTTGCTAATATTGGCAGCCAGTGTGACCTGAGTCTGAAGATTCCAGGTAAAAAGATCATTAAACTGCCTTAAAACTATATATAGATGAGGATTTAACTGAGGATTTTTCAGTTGTACAATTGTATTTTGCTAAGGATATGTCTGTAAATGGATGTTATAAAATATATATATATTTTATAACCTCCATTTACAGACACTTATCCTAAGCGAAATACAATTATTTAGGTGACTGTTAAATATTAGCAGCTCAGAGCTTTAATCACTAAGCCTCTAGTATACTTCTGACTTTTTTATTCTCTGTCTTGTAGAGATCAGCATTGCTGACATGACTGCTCAGGTGACTAGCCCATCTGGGAAAGTACATAAGGCAGAGATCATGGAAGGAGAGAACAATACGTACTGCATTCGTTTTGTTCCAACTGAGATGGGTGTTCACACAGTTAGCGTTAAGTACCAGGGACAGCATGTACCAGGATCACCATTCCAGTTCACTGTAGGTCCTCTGGGAGAAGGAGGGGCTCACAAGGTCCGTGCAGGAGGCCCTGGGTTGGAGAGAGCAGAGGCAGGAGTTCCAGGTTGGTGGGCAAATGTAATTAGCAGAAAGTTAGGGGACAACAAATTACTAGCATATCTGAATCCAGTTACTGAATTAAATAAACCAGGTCATGCTAGGTGAATTAATAATGATCAAATTCTAAATATTCTTGTTTTTAGCTAATGTGTTTACTAAGAGAAAATGGTCTTTTAATAAAACAAATTTGTCTTGCCTTCATGTTTTAACATCATGGCCTTAACTTTATTTTCGGTTCACTTTTTATTGACAATATTCACCTCAAACAATTAATAGTTACTTAATGTATCTGAAAAATAGTCGACCTTTTGGAACATGCTGTATTGCACGTTTTTAACATGCATCAGAGTGCACTCTGGTACATTTTGCTATATTTGTGACGGCAGAGAAATTATTTTCTCACCCTGCTTTCTTCAGCCGAGTTCAGCATATGGACTCGTGAGGCTGGAGCTGGAGGTTTATCCATTGCTGTTGAGGGACCTAGCAAAGCAGAAATTGCTTTTGAAGACCGTAAGGATGGCTCCAGCGGAGTCTCCTACATTGTCCAGGAGCCTGGTGAGAGAGTGGCAAAATCTTAAATCTAATCTTAGTCTTAAATCTGTTTGCCTTGCAGTTCTGTTTTTTTTGGGTTTTTTTTTTCTTCATGGCAAGCAATATAATGACTGTTAATTATGTATATAGCTTACAGTTTTTGGACTTGCTTTCCAGGGGATTATGAGGTGTCTATCAAGTTCAACGATGAGAACATCCCTGACAGTCCCTTTGTGGTGCCTGTTGCGTCACCCTCCGATGATGCCCGTCGCCTTACTGTTGCCAGTCTTCAGGTGAGGCTTCGAGAAAGACAGACATTTGTCCACCCAAACAAATCCCAGGCGACTCTCAGCACAGCAGCACAAAGTCTCAGGCACAGTGCTTGTAGTAAAACCATGAAGAGGATGGTGAAGCATTTTAAGATTTATTTTGCTATTAGCAGACACTTGATCTTTGTATTAAAAAAGAGATCATAGAATTCTAGGGTTTTTTATTTTATTTTTTTGCATAGCCACATGAAAAATAGGACAGATTAACATGCAAGTAGCAAGATGGGATCATAATAAAACCCGTTTGGATGTTTAGTGTCACTCTGATGTTGATGGTAATTTAGTGAAGATATAAATCTAAGTTTAAGAGAATGTTCTGCTGCAGTGCTGAGGGTTGATTGGGTTTGTGGGATACTGCAGGACTGTTTGTATTTCTCGTTCCTTGTCCTAAAGGCTCTCAACAGTCTTACTCCCTCCCTACATGGCCTGCAGGGATGGAAGCCAAGGGCTAAAGAGTTAAAGAGAGCTCTTTTTCTTAGTGTATTTATATGTCTGTTTTGCTTATGCAATGATGGTCTTTATTTGGACTTTCTCATGAACATTCTCATTTAGCCTCTCTTTAACTCTCTTAGCCTAAAGGTAAGCAATGTTGGTCAGACTGCAATAAAATATTTATCCCAGTTTTTTATGAAGTATTTAAGTGCTTTTATTAACCCCAAAATGGTGTGCTGTGTATTTTATGTCGATTTGATTTGTGAAGTGTTCTGTGAATACAGGAGTCCGGTTTAAAGGTGAACCAGCCTGCTTCTTTTGCTGTGAGTCTGAATGGTGCAAAAGGTGTCATAGATGCTAAAGTTCACAGCCCATCTGGGGCATTGGAAGAGTGCTGTGTCACTGAGATTGATGAAGGTAATCCTTCTCAGTAGTCTTTTTTTTATTATTATTATTTTTTTTATGTGAACACAATTTTTTTAGTAAAGAAACACTTGTCTGTAGGACTTGGCAAAATTATCTGTACTATGCAAAAAATGCATAAAGTATTTTGAAAAACGTGGGGTAAATCGTATTTAATTTTGTATCAAAGATACAGCAAAAATGCTGTACAAAAAATGCTTTACTAATAAGTACGCAACAGATCTCCATTTTCCTTAGTAATATTTTTCTTCTTTGATCTCGTAGATAAATATGCAGTTAGGTTTATTCCCAGAGAAAATGGTTTGTACCTAATTGATGTGAAATTCAATGGCTCTCACATCCCTGGAAGCCCCTTCAAGATCCGTGTGGGAGAGACCGGCCAGGCCGGAGACCCAGGCATGGTGTCTGCTTATGGGGCTGGTCTAGAAGGAGGCACCACTGGTATGTTTATTCATGCTATGTCTGTGTCGTAAGAAGCCTGCAATTCTAGTTTGATATTTGTAACAGTGTAAAATTCTCTTGTACCTCCTACAGGATCACCATGTGAATTCATTGTGAACACAAGCTCAGCTGGTCCTGGAGCACTGGCTGTGACCATTGATGGCCCCTCAAAGGTGAAGATGGACTGTCAGGAATGCCCAGAAGGGTACAAGGTCACCTACACACCGATGGCTCCTGGAAACTACCTAATTTCTATTAAATATGGTGGACCCTACCACATTGTTGGCAGCCCTTTCAAAGCCAAAATCACTGGTGAGAAATATGATTTTCTTAATCTGTTACATTTTCCAGTAATGTGCTTTCCTTTAAAACAGAGCAAACATCTTTTTGTAAATTGTCTTGCTGGATATGTAGCATTGGTTTTGCTTTTATGGCTACTGGATATGGAATGACCATTCGCTTCTCACTGACTTCTCAGGTTCCCGTCTGGTCACTAGTCACAGCATGCATGAGACCTCTTCAGTATTGGTTGATCCTGTGGCCCGCAGCATGACAGCCACCCAGCAGGCGGCAGCACCAGGCTGGAGTAGCTCCGATGCCAGCCGTGTGGTAGCTAAAGGCTTGGGGCTCACAAAGGGCTTTATCAACCAGAAAAATAGCTTCAGTGTGGACTGTAGCAAAGCAGGTATGTTTTTGTATGACTGTCAGGTTCGCCTACAGTAATGGATTATGTCAAGATTAACTTGTACAATCGTTACAAACATTTCTGATTTACTGCATGTTTCCTTATTTGACAGGACGAAACATGCTTCTGGTTGGTGTGGATGGTCCTAAAGTACCCTGTGAAGAGATTCTGGTTAAGCACCTTGGCAACAGGCTCTATAATGTGTCCTACCAGCTGAAAGAGAAGGGCGAGTACATCCTGGTGGTGAAATGGGGTGATGAGCATATTCCGGGGAGCCCATACCACATCACTGTCTAATGACAGTGCCTCAAGTATTAGCAGCCAGCCACTGCAAGAATCCTGCATCCCAATGATACATAAACACTGAATGTTCTTTTGCTGTCTCATTATTTTTTCCTTTAGTTTGTACCCATACCCCCACAACTTGACTGATTCCATACTTTTAGCAAATCTGGATGTGTTTCCTCCACCTTTACATTCAGCTGTACTGTTTAAGCTGGTGCAGGTTATGGTAGCTCATATTCGTCAAGGTTTACACCTGTGAGTTACTGATTGGACTTAAACAAACAATGCAGCAGTGACATTTAAAATAAGGGCTAAACTGTGATTAGCAGCAGAAGGGATAAGGTGTTGCATCTTTTGAAAGAGCACAGGTTGGCTTGCCAATGGGTGACAGGATAATCGTACTTCATAATACCGCTTGTGCCTTTTACACAACAGGTTCACATCCGGTGCCAGTTTTGTGATTTTACCCATTTTCTTTGGTGTGTGATTTCTATTTTCCATTGCACTTTGTAGAGCTGAGCACTGTCACCTTTCAATGATTAAAAACCTTGAAACAACAGACTGCGTTTTAGGACATTTGTGCCAATAATTAAGTAAATAAGAGGGATTTTCCTTTGGATTAATTGGGCCAGAGACAAATTAAAAGGGACAAGGATTTTTGTCAGGAATAATCTGAATTTATAAATGCAAATAGTTGGAAAGAGTCCTCCCAGTTGCACTTGCTCTCACTCATCTGACTTTTTTTTTTTTTTTTGTCCTTGTATAACCAGTATTGCATAAATAAAAAGAAAAAAAAATCAATGTTTTAAGACTGTTACAGTATTTTGATAATCAATAAAGATTTGTCCTAAGTATTTTTGTCAATCCAAACTTGTAGCTTGTCTTGCTTTAGACATTTCTCTGTCAGACCTACAAACATAAGTACATCATCTCCAGATTTTGTTTGTTGTATGAAGGAGTGGGGTGAACAAAATGTTACCTGTAGCTACTTGTATTTGGCTTGCATATGTAAATGGTTAATATTATACTACTTTAAAAAAAAAAATACTGACTTTGAGCAAAAGTTTGACAATATATACTGCCCGTTAAAGGTCATTATTTCCTTTGGACCGCTTTTAGCTTTGATTACAGCATGCATTCACCGTGGCATTGTTTCGAAAAGCTTCTGCAATGTCAACATTTATTCCCATCCAGAAATGCAGTAATTTTTTCCAAAAATATCTTGTATTGATGATTTTGAAAGTCTTCTCCAGCACATCCCAAAGATTTTCATTGGGGTTAAGGTCTGGAGTATGGTGGCCAATCCATGTGTGACAATGATGTCTTCTGCTCCCTGGACACGCTCGCAATTTTAGCCTGGTGAATTCTGGCATTGTCATCTTGGAATATGCCTGTGCCATCAGTGAAGAAAAAATCTGCTGATTGACATTCTGGTCATTCAGGAAGTCAGCTAAACTCATTCTTTGGGCACATAAAGTTGCTAAACCAAAACCTGACCAACTTCAGCAACCCCAGATCATAGCACTGCCCCATAGGCTTGTCTGGTAGGCACTAGGCATGATGAGTGCATCAGTTCACCCGCCTTTTTCTTACCCTGATGTGCCCATCGTTGTCCGACATGGTTGTTTAAGAATATGTATGAATACAGTTCAGGTTAAATAGCTTGTTGCCAGCTGAAACATGATCGGCTATTCTGTAATTATTCAATGGGAGGCTCTTACCTATTTGCTTACAGTAGTTAAAGTCCAGGTGGTGACTTTTTTTTTTTTTTTTTTTCCCCCAGATTGCTGGTCAATTTTCCAGCTTTCTTTTTATGCCTAAATATTAAAATAAATGTTTTTTTTTTCTTTTTCAATTTATCTTACTACTGTTTTAATTTAATTAGAACTAAAACAAACAATACAATGTGGTGTTTGTAGTTGAAATTTAGCTTAATTAGCATGATTCTTCGATAATGTGTTTTTTCTTCCTTGGGCTCCACTATTAAACTTATCAGAACTCAAAAAGCATTTTGCAATGTGTATAGACTGATCAGTAACACCAGAGGAACTGATAAATAGAAGAATTAATATTGTATATATGTCATAGAAAAACATTGGATTTCATGACATGCCAAAAAAAAGGACTATATAAGGAATTTAAGAATATGGAATAAATGGTTATATGTACACCTGTTCCTCTGTCGCTTCATGACATGCCAAAAAATAAATATATAATGAATTTATGATTATGTAATAAATATGTAAACTTTTAATACAGTTTTATTTGTAAAGTGCTTTTAACAGTGGCTTTTGTCCCAACGCAACTGAATGGAGAATGCCTATTAAGTTATTTTATAAGTTTATCCCTAATGAGCAAGCCAGTGGGGACAGTGGAAGGAACAACTCCCTGGAATGGTACAAGTAAGAAACCTTGAGAGGAACCAGACTCAAAATGGAACCCATCCTCATCTGAGTGGCACTGACTGTCCATCCTTTATAGTTTTATCATTGTTGAGGTTTACTTTTCAGTGATGGGTGCTTAAATGCAGAACTATTCATGCAAACTGCAGTCCTAAGCCACATTATATTAATTACAGTCCAAATTAATCCTCATAGTTTCTGAGTTGCTTCGTAACTTCATGGATCTCTAGGCTGTTCATGTGAAACCATCCTTGGCTAGAAGAATGGTCTCCAATTGAAGAGAACTCCATCCAGAGGTAGGGCATCTGGATGAATCAGGTGAATCAGAAGAGAAGAAAGGGACAGTATCACTGTTTACTAGTGCCTCACCAGTGTCCATCAGCTATTACATGAAATTATCATGCTGTCAGCAGCAGTGTATAAAATCATGTCAAGAGCTTTCAACATCTTAATGTGATATCAATAACTCTAAAAAGCATGGTATGGTCTTTACAGTAGTCACCAGATCTGAAGCTAAAAGAACACCACCAGACTATGGGAGATTTTGATTTTTACCTTCACAATTAAAACACTAAAGAATATGAGATGTTCACCTCTACAGTAGAGGTGTCTGCTTTATAGATACAGCTGGCGACTCGTTGTCCTCAGATATCTGACTAACACCCAGTTTCAATATTATTTCACACATTGGTTTATTTTTCGAACTTCAGAACAACAAATCCGAATTTTCTCAAAGTATCACGTCCCCAATATTTAGATTCCCCACTCTGAGGGCAGAACCCGGTGTTGCTGGATTAACCCGAGCTGTTACAGGGATCTGGATGTAATAATGTGTGCATCATTTCATACAGAAAAAAACCCTTAACAGAGCAGGCTGAGTTTTATAACACTGATGCAACTTCCTGAACCAGGGCTTTACAATGATCCAAATAAAATGGCAGGCAGTGAATGAAATGAAAGCGCGAAATAGAGGGTCGACTCCCATTTCCAAACCCGAGTCTTACACTCCCATTTCGTCCTGTCGCGGATGAGGGAGCCGCCCAGCCCAGGCTAGCTTCTTGCTAGGAAAGTTAGCGCTCCCAGGACAAACGCACCTACAGGTGAGTGCAAATATTTATACATTATAATTTGAAATTTAACAAGTATGATCCGATATATCCGCATAAATTGTTTTTTTAAACCTCTTTTTAAGCTTTTCTTTTTTTTTTTTTTTGCTTTGGTGTCGCAGAGCACTCCAGGTAGCCAGCTAGCTCACCATTACTAGCTAGGGAGCCAGCGGACACAGACATTCCCAGCTTAGGTAAAGGTGGGCTGTTTTATTATGCTGCAAATGGTCAGAATGTCTTATAAAGTCGTCTAGGGTCAATACAACTAACAACAACGTTTTCTACATCAGCAATGGACATGTAGACACTGTCCCTCCAGATGCTAATACAGCGGTGCGTCTCGCGCATGTGTAGGAAGAGGTTTCCAGATTTAACAGGCTGTAATGAGTTTTATTTCTGTCTCTGCTTTCACCCAAGATCAAATGTTTGCATGCAAATCCAGTGTTCTTATAATCATTGGACATTTTTACTAAATACTGCAAGAACACTTCCTATTATTTGTGTTTTTTTTTCCTTTTTCCTCCACCGCAGTAAATATTGAATAAAGATGGAGTCAGCCTGAACTTATTTAGTTTGGACTACCTGGACAAAATGAGCCATTATATAGTTTTCAGATATATTTATTTCACACTAGCTTATACCCCTGTCCAAGACAAATGTGCAAGAATGAAATAAAAGCCTTCCTGGGTGCTGAAGGGCCACCATGTACTTATTTTGTTTTGCAACTGGTTGGAGAAAATACCCTTAGTCTTCTTGTACACAAAGGTACAATCATAATAATGGTTTTAGCAACTCAGTGACTGTTAAAACAAAACACATTGAATGGACACTGAATGGCACAATATTGCCTCCTTTTTCCACCCACAAGGCTTACATGTTTATAGAAATCAAAAGGGGAAAAACACCTCATTCAACATCACTGCATTTATTTGATTAATTCTTGGTACTTTCCTGGACCATTCAAAGTTTCATATTTTGCCACTTGTTTTTATTTTTTAACAGGAGGGTGCAGATTTTTGGTTAGTTCAACTGGCAAATGTAAATAAAAACACAAAGCAAGACACATTTCGGTAGGAGCTCTGCCTAAAATGTCACATTTTTAACATCTTAGACATGATAAACAATGTACCCTCATTAAAGTTTTCCTAAAAATATTTAACTTCTAATGTGATTATGTTGCAGGAGTCATTTACTTTGACATCATTACTTGTCATTGGTAGACATTAATGAACTTAATGGGCCTTGGAATCATTCCACTGGTCATTCTCTGCTATAATTTAGAAATTAAATAATTGATATCTGTTTAAATCAGTGGGTTTCAACCTATTTTGCTAAATTGGAAATTTGCGAGTACAATCAGCGCAAACCAGATAGTGAAAATCCTTATATGGTCCTTCAAGCTAGATAGGAAAACTTCCTAACATTGTTGATGTATCTATTAGGTGTTGAAATAGGCTCAAATCAGATTTAAACAGGCTTATCAGGAATATACTTTGAAACTAACATAGCTTTATTTTAATTTTGGCAGTATATATTTTTATTTATTGAAAATAATTATTATAATAACTATTTTTGTCTCAAACTTTTGCAACTGCTCACTTTTGTGTTTAATTTTTGTGTGATTTGTAGCACAGTCATGGCCTCATTAAGCTTCAAGTCCTCTGATGAGCTCTGTAAACTTTTGGATGAATATGGGATTAACCATGGGCCCATTGTGGGTAAGTAAAATTTATATTATAATAAAATAAATGCAACAAGAGTTTAACAAAATACCTTTTATACTATTTGAAAATAGTATAAAATTTTATTCGCACGGGACAGTGAATGTCACCTGGGCACTTTTTTGTGTGCATATACCACCACCATTAACTAACAAGTGTCAAAGTATTTCATATATTGCCAATGTTTCCTTCTATCCTTTGTGTCTCATAAAAGTTGGAGCTATCTGTGTATTAGCTTTGGATGTGGGGAGTGGTGGCTCCAGTGGTTAAGGCACTGGATTACTGATCGGAAGGTCGGGGGTTCAAGCCCTGGTATTGCCAAGCTGCCACTCTTGGGCCCTTGAGCAAGGCCCTTAACCCTCTGTGTGCTCCAGGGGCGCCGTATCATGGCCGACCCTGCGCTCTGACCCCAGCTTCCAAGCAAGCTGGGATATGCGAAGAACAACATTTCACTGTGCTGTAATGTATATGTGACAAATAAAGTCTATTCTATTCTGGCTATTCCATTATTATGTGTTCAGTCTATGACTTAGCTAAAAAGAATACTGCTACTCATTATAGCCCTCGTCTAGCACTTATACAGGGGTCAAAGTTGAGTATCTCCACTAAGTTGGGGCTCCCACTGTGCTTTGGCATAGTCTACAAGACCTGCATCCCATCACAGCTATTCCATTGGGTCTTGACTGCACACTGAGTTTGAGCCATTAGCCAAAACACATGAGCCCCAGAACCATTATATACTAGGGTGGAGTGGGGTGTCCCTCCACACATGTTCCTTCTTCCTTCTGGAAAGAATCGCCCTCTAAACATGCACTTAGTCTTATCATTTGCTCTCAGACCAGTAGGCCTGTGGTTAAACTGGTGTGTTTGATTCCAGGCTAGAGTTTGCTTCATTCTGATAACCTCTTATTTACTCCACCCAATTGTTCCTTTTTTTTTTAGTTCTCACTCATTCTAGCATCTCAAGACTATCAAAGCGTAATAGAGCGTTCAGCTACTTTTTTGGGTGTTTTTATTCCATGTGGGCTCCACTATTCACAACTTTAACTCAAAGTAATTTCTGGCTGTAGGACTCTGACTGTACTCTTATTGAACAGTGCTTATAATAATGCCTGCTGTAAGACTCTGGGTAAACAGAGACTATTAATATGATAGTAACATATCCTTTAGCCTCTTACCACATTCACTGTCCCTGGCTTTTAATTGTTAATTTTTAAAATTATTAATAGAGTGCTGTTTCATATATAACTTGCATTTTCTAGACTCTACCCGGAAGCTTTATGAGAAGAAGCTGTCAGATGCCATGGCCAAAAAAACAAACCGGTCTTCTGACAAGACGTACTACAGAGAAGAAGGTAACAACTTAAGTTATTAAATATACATTATTGACGCACCATAATTCTAATTTTTGAAACTTAATCTGACCTACTTGATCTTATTTTTATTTTTATTTTTTACAGAGGAGGAAATCACATATGTTAGCTATCACCCACCAGTAAGTTTATGTAGCAATGTATTGAGTACACTTGTATTGCTTCCAATGATTTGTCTAAGTGTAATCTGTACCATATTGTCAATTACAGGTGCAACAGGAAAAATCTGGAGATGTGTAAGTTCATTAGGTATATTTTATACAGTATATACATTTGCATGGTTTGATGCATTAATTGAAAGCATGTTTATTTGTTACCATGCTATTGATATGTTGTACAGTTATATATGCATGCTGCCTTCACAAATTGGCCACTTCCCAATATAGCTTTAGTACAAAGTATTCTGTATTCAGACACACCCAAAGAGATTTTACATGTATACACATCAAATTTGTATCCCAGGAAACAAGATATGTTTAAAAAATAATGCAAGTTTTCCAAGAATCACAAATTTTGTCCATGTATTTTATTATTCATTCCTTAATGAATTAAAGGGGAGTTCTGATTAAGTTTTTTCATAAGAAGAAATAAAATAATGTATCCTATTGTTAAAGCCAAAGAAGTAGTATAGTCACTCATCTCATCTTCATCCCTCTCTCCTATTTTCACATGCCTTTTTTTTTATATATATATATTTGAATCCAATTTTGGAAAAACTTATCTATGAAACACAAGGCCTATCGTCAGCTACACTCAAACTGCCCACCGGAGTGCACCCCGGGCTAGATCAACAGCCTACACAAGCACGTCGATCCTGCAGGATGCTAGTCCAGGAACAGTCAAATCTGATGGAAGTAAATCTGGTGGTATACCAGGGTGGCTGCGTGTGTTGATTTTCATTATCATTGCGGTGTTTCTTTACTATGTGTACTCAAATATGGAGTCAGCAGATGAAAACCCTTTTAACAAGATTGATGCTTAAGTAATGAATCCTTTATTGCTTACATATAAAGATATACCAAAAATTCTAATTTTCCCATTGAGGTGATCTATTCCAGTGTTCATTATAACATTACAAGCACAATTGTTTTTTTCTAAAAGGAACTTTATATATTTGCTTATTTTGTATTAACTGTACTTGGCTCATGAACACTTTTACATTAACATGGCTGTGTTGTGTAAAAAGGATTTGTTTGCCTTTTTAACTAAATCATAAATTATATGCTGGTTGTTCAACATATTAATTCATTTTATTTTATATATTAAGCATAAAATTGGTGAATGTAAGAATATTTTGTTGAATAAAAATAAAATAAATTTTAAATGCCATTATAAAATAAATTGTCCAAAATGTAATAATTTGTTTGTCCTTGAACATTGTCTAAAGAACCATTTAACATTTTTGGGTCTGTTGAAAGTAGATTTTTATTCCCTTTTTATAACATTTATGATACTATGTACGTCTAAATGACCACTGCCTTTCCAACCAACAGCATGAAACGTAATTTAATCCTTGCCAGGAAAATCCATTCTTAGAGTGGCAGCATCCATTATCAAATAACTCCTGAAAGTTAACAACGGTAACATGGCTAAATAATAAAATAATTAAAAGACTGCCAATAATCTACAATAGATAATCAGAACTTGCTTTTAGTTTATGAGCATTATGTCCTACGTTGTAATTTCTAAAACGGGTCACCAACAAGGACCACATGAGTAGCCCGCAGGCCTTTTCTAAAAGTAGCTGTTTCCTACTTTGTTAAATCATTGTTGATAATTATTATGAGAAATCATTAACATGATCAGTGTCTTCACATAGATGAATCTCATTAATTATTAATAACATCTAATAAAAGGTAAATTGAGCAAATTTGTTATTTCAGATCAAACTGAAAACTGCGTGTATCAAACTGGTAGCCCTTCACATTAATCGGTACCCAAGAAGTAGCTCTCAGTTTCAAAAAGGTTGGTGACCCCTGTTCTAAAATATCTACTTTTTAAAAAATAAAACAAATGTGCATAATTTACCTTAATATGAAACAAAGTAATAAGAACACAATTTGGTCTAAAAACATCAAATTGTAGACCATTACCAACCAGAATCATGACCCAGGACTGTGATGATGACATTGGTGAAGGAAGTAATGAAGACAAAAACTGTAGCAATAATGTTCAATGTGTTCGGTTTAGGCTGCTTCCTTTAATCATCCAGGTTATGTTTCACTAAGGAGTAGAAAAAAGAAAAAAAAACTTTTCCAAAAAACAAAATATATCATATACTTAAATACAAAAATATTTTCTCCATTGTAAACCTACCAATGAAGATCAGGAGGCCAACAATGACCTGGGGTATGATGGACAGACTGATGAGTACAATGAGATGGAATTGGTAATCAAGCCTTAAGCTAAATCAGGAATGAGATGCTCAATAAAAGAACATATATTCGTGACTGATTAGGTGTCCACATACTTTGCCATACAGTTAAGTTAAGAAAGTGTGTTTTAAATGAATAGAAATAATTACAGACATAATAACAAAAACAAAACAAAAAAGAAACCAAATGAAACAAGAGAATGCTGGTATTTTACCAGAAAGAACCTTTTCAATAGAACAATACTATCACAACAGTGACATTTTTGCACAGTATCCCACTAGGGAAAAACTACTACCAAAAATAGGTCAATGGATCACAAACAGCCAAGGACAAACTTGGTATAGTGTAATATTTCAATAAATTAAGATAAGAATTGTACTTTTAATACAAAAATTTTGTATGTATAGAATAAACTTCCCTTTGATGTTGAACACTCTATACTTAAACATTACATTTAACTTTTTTCCTGGTTGTAAAAAGAAAGAATATTGCTCAAAAAGCCTTGAACATTTAAAAGTAACTAAATAACTAAAAACTATTCATTATAATTGCCAGTATAAACTTTTAAATGGTAGTTAAAAATAGTTACCAGCATTAGCTAACACACCAAATGTAAATGCAGTGTTTAAAGATATTTCTGATGCATTGGGAATTTTCCTTTCTCTCTCCATATCATTGAGAGCACTTTCAGGATTAATTTGTCCAAGAGTAATAGTCTGCTGCCTAACCTAGTCTATTAAGTTCAACCAACTTGCTGTTATTTGTCCCTCCCACCACCACACCCACCTATGAACATGAACAGAGTGGTGACATAATGTGGACATTCAAACAAAAACAAAATAATAATCAGTGATAAGGATAAATGATTTATTTTTATTCACATCATAATTGAAGCATTTTACCTATAACAAGGTGACCTAGTTTATACAAAATATTTACATAAAGGAAACACTTTGGGGGAAACAGATTTTCACTAAGAAACCCACGCTTACAATGAAGCATCAAATATATTATTACTGGTGAAGAGACAAGAAAGCAGTGAATCTATTTTTCAGGGCCTCCAGTTGGTTGGCTGAAAAGAAGCAGCAATTACAAAAAAAGTGTCAGGCAACACAGATAGAAGTGCACAAAACAAGAAACTTATTTATTTGGGAAAGTAAATAGTAAAACCACAATCTTCCTTAAATAAATATGAAGAATAATCTTATACAATACAATTCTTCATCTTTTTTCATATTTAATATTGTTATCTTCATTAATGCAGTCAAATTTATGCAAATTCCAGACATAGAAATTAGTAGTACTCACGTAGTGTGTGTTTCTCTCCATTGGCCCAAAATCGCTTGTCTGTCTGTACTTGTTTCACAATCTCAGTCATTGTGGATGAGGTTTTGGACAGCTGCTGCAACGCTTCTATTTCCTGCATAACAAAGATATTTTGACCATCTTAAAATCAAATCTCATTTATGTACTCTTTCTAAAAATTATAAAAAAATAAATTAAAAAAATACTGGTTGTGTGAGTTTTTTTTTTTTTTTTTTTTATCATACTGGAAAATCTTAGTGCTATGATATATGGAGTATTACCATGTTGCATTGGTGCAGGAGCTTATGTACATATTGAAAGACATATGCGTTTGAATTGAGGACAGGTGGTGCTCTCTGGCAGTAGCCCCTGAAGTCTGTGTTGTAGACCTGACTGAAGGCAGTCATAAGCTGAGCCATGTCTGATATGGCCAATTTCAAAGCACAGGGTGCCAGAGAGGCTGCAGGGCCTGATTGTTCCAACTGCAGGAACTCGCACTGAAGAGAGAGATTAGCAAGTGTTTAAGAGAAGAATGGCAAAAAGTGATGAGGTAAAAAGTGCATTATTAACATATATTTGAAACGCAATCTTGAAACTGAAGTTTTCCTGAAAGCTCACCTCTTTACGTAGCTCCTCCATTGTACACAGAGTAGACTGCAGCAGAGCAGTAGCTTCAGCTATGCTGTCATTACTAAGTTTAACACATGCTGAATCATGAGCACGACCCCTTCAACAACAGAAAAATAAATAAAGATTATGTCTTGTCCAGTGCACATTCATGTAGAGATAAGCGTAATATGGAGGTTCATTCACAGTTGGAAAGAGGTAGAGGAGAGACAGAAAACAAAACCCTCAAACAGAATTGCCTGTAGTGTATACTGAGCCAATAGTACATCTACAAAATCATGACATATCTATCAAAAATTCTTTAAAGTAATTCTAAGCAAATAACATTTGTATAGTCCTTACAGCAAATCCAATCAGATTCCTCTCTGATGGTACTGCATGATGGATAAATATCTGCCTATATTTCTCAGCATTGAGGACACCATTAACCTCCACCAAACCTCCAACTCCATTTGCAGAAATGCAGCCCAAAACATGCAGCAAGGAACCTCAAATCATGCTTCACTGTTGTCTGCAGGCACTCGTTATTATACCATTGTCCAGCCCTTAGGACAGATATTTCAGATTTTGACTTGTCAGTCCAGAGCACCGGCTGCCATTTTTCTGCACTCCAGTTCATCAAATCAGAGGTATGGCTTTTTGGCTGCAAATTCTATCACAAAGTTTACTTCTGGCCAGCTTTCTCCAGACAGTCAATGGGTATACCTGGGTCCCACTGGTTTCTGCCAGTTTTTGCTCATGTCACTGCTGGACATCTTCCAATGTCAAAGGGAAGTAAGCATGATGCGTCTTTCATCCACTTGGCTGACCACTGCATCTATGGACCTCAAAACTGTGGTTTCTTTGCGCTATTTCAAAATGGCTTAAACAGCACATCTTTGACACAGCGTTCCACGAATATACTGAATTCTTAGAATGTTTTTACAATATACTTTCTATAATCTGGTAATTGTTAAATTCATGGGTGGATGTAAACATACTCATCAGTTTTAATGCTCTTAGTCCGATTCGCCTGTGTGGCTTTGAGAAATTCCTGGATGTGTGTAGACCAGGGATTGCACACAGGATTCATTAGCAGAGTCAGATCATTTAGGTGGTCAGGTGACATCAGCTCCTTCAGCACATCATCATTTTTCATGCTGCCACCTCCGCAGGACTGCATGTCCATTTTACTGGAGAACGAACAGAAGTGAAAGTTCTTTTAATAACAGTCAACAAAGAAAGCAATTGTTTATGTTTATTTTTTAAAGTAATATATACAGCAGTGGTTACATTGTCTTACCACACATCTTTTTTTCAGTCCAAAATATAATATTGACTGTTAACATGTGCTATGGTCTTGATTTGCGGTGGACAATAACTAAGAAAATTTAATTAGTTACTGTACTTGAGTAGCTTTTTCACGTATCTGTACTTTACTGAAGTATTTCCATTTGGGAAGACTTTAACTTCACTACATTTCAAAGTCTAATAACTTTTCTCAACGACATTTTGCAAAGTCAGTCATTCATGAGTGCTTAAAAATGGCTAAAAATTCAGCATGTCACCAATCAGGGTAGAGTGTGTGCTCTGTTTTGAACTTGTTTTGATTGCTGCTTGGTGGTATCTACTTAGCATACACATACAGTTCAGCATTAGTATAACAGCAAGCAAAACATTTTGAGAGGAATAAATGATGGAAAAAAACCTGTGACTATAACTTGCCTGTGGCCTTATTTGGTTTAGTATTTGAAAAGAAGGTTTTGGGTTTTGCTTGACTAATTAATATATTTTTAGCAATAGACTGTTTAGAGTAACAGTCTTTTCACATAAACTGAGTTGATTAAGCGAGAGTGTTTCGACAAAAATGATAATAGGAACATTATAGCCATAATAAATCATTGCACTTTGGATTCTTAAATACATTTGAAGGCAAATACTTTTGCACTTTTACTCAAGTGAAAGTTTAATGGGAGCACTTTTAATTTTACTGGAGTAAAATTTTACCTAGTGTATCCCTGCTTTAACTTAAATACACAGTTTGTGTTCTTTGTCCACCACTGGCCCTGATGCACTGCACACATCCCTCTGCAGTGCAAGAGTGTACTGGCTACAGTCATCTATACAATTCAGAATGTCCTGTTTGCCACATCAATATTTAAAACCTTTATTTGTTTACATATTTAATACAATTTTATTGACAGTAAATGGTTTTGTTTGTTTCTGTTTTAGAAAACAGAAACCGAAAGCTATTCGACAATCCCAGAAACAATACACATAAAAAAACACTGAAAAAAAACAAACCTGAAATAAACACTCACTTGGATGATGTGTCCTGCTGTTCAGCAATCATTAAAAGCTGCTCCAAAAACAACAGCTGCCGTAATGGTGTGGCAAAACCCTGTGCTCAGACACATCAACAGAGCAGTCAACTAGGAACTAAACCAACAGTCTGTACAACTAAGTAGTGTAAAATCTTCATTAGTGTAATATTTTCAAGCTGTAAGACACCAACAGGTGACATTTAAACAATTGAAAATGTTTTCTGACGTGACTTTGTAGCAATATTTTAAGAGGAAATTTGATATAAAGTGATAAAGTAAAACGTACCTTGACTAACTCGTGGTCATCAGCTTTACACAACAGCATTTCATGGCCAAACCGTGTAATCTCTGTTTGGTTGAACGAATGAATAAACAAACAGAAAGAACCACAAACTTGACACTTTTATAGGCACAAAGTGACTATTTTACCTTTTGCCACTTCCTCAGTTTCTGCCGATTTGATAGTTGAGAATTTGTCTTTCAGGGATGGGCAAATTCTTCACAACACACAAAAACAGTTTGATCTCAGATACATTGCCAGAACAACTGGTCAGCATGTTCGATGTGTTATTGTGTGTTAAACATACCTGGTACAAATCCATTTCAGTATGTCCATGCGGTGTAATGAAGGAGTGCAGAGGAGCTCCTGCATGCTGTCCGCCTCTCTCAGGTAAAGACCGTCCACCGAGGGACAGGAGAGTCTCTGCACACAACAGAACCACCGCATTCAGCCGGCTCATTACAGCAGCTAGCTAACTAGCATCACATAGCTGCTTACGAGTAATGCTGAGTTATATTACCGTAAAAGCATCATATAGACACTAAAACCAGGCGTAAATGGAAACTAAATAACAGTTATGGTGGCCCAATGCAACGGTTATATTTTCCCAGCACTATAAACTGTTATTTACACTGCTAGCAAGCTAACTCGGTTATAAGTATCATAGTTTAAGGTTACTGTAGCCACTATAGCTACAATTTTGCAATGTGATACATGTGACCTCAGGTTTGTGTTAAATATATATTATTATAAAAGTTTACATTACCAGAAGGCTGCTATAAACACGCAGAGAGACCCGTTGTTCTTTTGAATTGCCCGCCATGATGTCTTAGTCTGTGTATTTTGCGAACTTTTCATACTCACACGTGTCCACTAGGGGCAGTATCGCTTATCAGAGAAAAAGAAAAAGAAAAATTGAGGTAATATAAATATTGTATCCTAAAGTTCTGAGGTTTGATGTGAAAACATATATATAATTTCCATACATGCATACATTCAATTTAATTCTATTTTATTTCTATAGTTTAACATTTTTTTTATGTATATTGTCCCATAGCAGCTTTGAATAGGTTATAAAATATTAATTTATGCAAACTGCAGTCCAGAGACACTGAAGTAGACTGTAGATATAAATTACAGTCAAAATCTATCCTCGTAGTTCTTGAGTTGCTCAGTAACTTTATGGAACTTTAGAATGCTTATGTGGAACCTTCCTGAGCTGAACCATGTGGTCTCAAATTGAAGAGAACCCCATCCAGAGGTTGGATGTCAGGATGAATTAGGCAGATCCGGAATAAAGAATAGGGCAGGATCACTGGTCACTGGTACCACAGAAGTATGTTTAACAAAAGATAGATAGATAGATAGATAGATAGATAGATAGATAGATAGATAGATAGATAGATAGATAGATAGATAGATAGATAGATAGAGAGAGAGAGAGGGAGAGAGAGAGAGAGAGAGAGAGAGAGAGAGAGAGAGCGAGAGAGAGAAAGAGAGAGAGGGGGTGATAGGGAGAGAGAAATAAGTATTATTATGTATCCTCATTGTTACACAAATGTAAAAGACACTATCAAGGTGATTGGGGTCAAGGACTGCATTTTTATATCTATAAAAAAATAAATAAGTAAATAAAATTTCCCCCTGGGTTGATTACAGTGAGCTGTCTATACATGTTTGTATTTACGATGTACTATTTGCAGCAAGTTTTTATTACCGCCATACTTTACATTTTAGGATGATTTGTGCTTCAGCAACTCTCTTTGGCTAATTTCTCTTTGCTGAGGGCCTTCACTCCTCACACCCTTTTGCCACTTCAACAGTTGTCCCACCACTTTTGGTAGGTACAAACCACTGTCCATACTGAACACTCTACAAGTCATGACCCCTTTTATTTAGACCTAACGTTGGCTCTGTTAAAGTCACTCTGAACCTTTTGCTTGCTAATTTTTCCTGCTTTGCACACATCACTTCCTAGAACTGTTCATTTGTTGCCTAATATACCCTTAGTCTTGATAGGTGCCACTGTAACGAGATAATGACACATGATTGGCTGTTAATGATGTATATACCTATCCATTTCCATGTGAGTTGTCAACCTGTGATGTATAAGGATTATAAGTATGCACACGGAAATGAAACCCAAATTCAGATTTGTTTCTCCTAAAAACTTTCTCCAGTGGTCCTAATTGTTGTTGTGAGCTGTTAAAAAGGCCACATGTCATGTTTGGATGTGTTAGTGTTAATACTTAATAATAGTCCAGAATAGAACATATGCAATAAGTGAGTATAAAATACAAGTCTCAAATGTTGAAGGCATTAGTACTTCGTGGCTACAGCACACATGACAATACCCATTCAAAACTTGACTAATGTATGTTCTTGTTGTAAGTATGCACCACACCTTCTTGCTTTACTGTGGCTATTGCAAAGCTCTAAACTCTAGAGGGCAGTGGACCCTTTGAAACATTTACAGTAGCATACATAACAAATCAGACCAATAGACTATCTAATCCCAACAGATACACACGCTTTACACACAATACACACCTGAAAATCCTACTTTATGGCCAGTTATTATTACTGTATTCACTAAAATCTATGGTTTAGTTAAAGAATAGTGTAAAATAATTAACCACTCTGACATTAGAATTTATTTTTCAAGAATGTTATTGCTTCTGAGTATGGCACATATGTGTGATTCTTATTTCATGCATGTGTGTTCACAAATTTTAAAGGAATAAGCACAGCCACACAATGAAACACAACCACAGACACTGGTCAAAGTTATTATTGTACAATACTTTGTTTTTTTTATACAGACAAAAAGTGTTGACTTATTTTCCCAGTAAATTCTTAGATTTCCATACAGTTTAGTCTACAGTATACAGGTGTGTTCTTTCATCATATATAGATACTTTTTCTCTTAAGTAACAGGCAGGTAATTATTAATATATTTAATAGTCTGGATTTTTTTTATCTTCTTTTTTTGTCTTTTTTTTTTTTTTGTTCATTTTAGCGCAGTAATTGTATGCTCAGGAGAATGTGCAACTGTCTGTTTTTCCCATCAGTTAAAAGAGCACTGCTGGAAAAACAATGATAATTATATAATCATAATAATAATCATCATCATAATAATGTACAAGATGTTTCATTTCAGTATTTTACAAAAAAGCAAAACAAAAAAAACTAAAATAAAGAGGGGAAGAGACAAAAAAGATAAGAAAAAAAACTATGTGCTTAAATTGTAAACAAAAGATGCACGTGCACATTTTGGCAAAAAATGTACAGCATTGGTGCAGTTGTACAATATTTTATAATTTTAATATTTCATATATTATATACTCTTTTCACATTATTTCACCTTACCTTGAGTGAACCTCCTACAACAAAATGGAAAAAGGCAGACAATGCGAGTTTTTGTTTTCCTTTAAATATTCGTTCAACACTTTTGAATTTTCATCTGAGAATAGTTGACTTGGTGCAGGTGGACATACTTCAAATGATCAAATATAATTTATCTGTCAAAGAAGTTAAATGAAATTTGGGGCTACAACTTAGATATTTAGAACTGACATCCTTCAAAGACAATTTTAGATTTTAAGACTATTCTGATGCAGTTAAGCTTTGCTAGATAAGGTTAGGCAAAGTATATATCATAGTCATGAGTTATGCAGTAAAGCGATCATTTCTGCCTCTACTGGCCATGGTTTCAGTGAGCTGACTGAGTCAGTGCATTGACATGGGTCCACGCTTCCTCAAAACCTACCAGCGCTCTCAATTCATGAGACTCCACTGGTACTGTTAGTAACATGGACCAATCCAATGGTTTAGACACATGTAAAAAGGGATACAATTTTTTCCCTTGAAGTATTTAAAATGGGTGGAGAGTTCACATGTCACACTATGTTCTATTAGTCCTTCTGTTTATGCTAAAATCTGAACACCATTCAGCTCTATTCACAAGTGGACACGCCACCCATTTCAATCTTTGTATTCAGTGACATGTAAGAGGTAATATGAGCCATCACTCCAGTTTTGAGCTCTGTGGCTATAAGAGGAAAAGGGAAGCAGAACTGGAGAAGAACATTTGCAGTCAACAGCACACCAATGGCTAAGGAGAAATGTATGTCTGACCTACTGCTGAAGAGACACTAAAAAGGTTAGCATTGAAAATGGACCATCCACAGACAAATGTGAAGTTAAACAATGATGGCAAGGTGTGCTATGATATTCAACACATGCTGTGAACAGACACCGCTGAGCAATGCAACAACATGAGCCATCAGCATTCATGCTTGCATTATACACTGTCAACATTTTCCAGTCACTGACAACTGGGCACTCTAGAAAAGTATTCTATACAGATAAAGGATTTCTGAGAGGCCTATGTACACATTATCAAGCTTATTTCACAAAGCTGTAGACAGGGCAGTCTGTTGCATAAGTGCCGGTCCTATTTCCCAGATGATTGTATTGCATTGCAATGCATTGGCTAGGAGCAATGTGATCTTTGTTGTGCCAACCCGGAATTTGAAGAGGTACAATGGATTTTGTACCACCTGGCACTCAGATCAATGGAACGTTAATGGAATGTACTCAGATCTAGCATTTTTATTATGTTTCATGGTGTCGGTGTCATGCTTGTGATGGTATGTTATGGCATTTGAATTTTTTGGTATCACATTTTTGTCTGATACCAAAACCTCTATAGCAAAGAAAAGTGCATTTGCATTTTGTCAGAGTCCACTGGTGACCACAGATATACTTAACTATTAAACCAAACCAGTGAGCTCTGATCATGTGCAAAGGTGATGCCAGTCTCACAGATTGTCCATCGTTTGTTTTTATGATATTTTTAAGCACATGATGAAAATCGTGGCAGTATAAGATGAGCATTTTCTAGTCTGGTTCAGATCCTGAAACCACAATCTGCAGTCAGATTTTGGACTTGATCACAGACATTTAGCACTACTTGACAATGTTAAATAAAGGAAAATATTAACCAAAAAGCAAAAGTGACTATGAATGAATTTAAAGGGCCAGAAAGCGTTGGTTATGAGTGAATCATAGTACTTCACAATGCTTTAAAGGGTAAATGCATTTTGTTGGCGAGATTTGCAAAACAAGTAAAAGGAAACTAAATGAACAGTCCTAAATATGCAATGGAATGCTGATACTGGGCAAGTCCTCATCCAGTGTAATATTTAATATATCTGCCATTGTGATCACCTAAGTGATCCTCAGGCCTGTAATGATGTGACTGGAAGTCAAGTCAAATCAGTGGATATTCTGTGGGTATTTTGCCCAAATCTTCTACCCTGTAGCAAAAGAATGGCTTTGCATTTAAACAAATCTTATGTCCAGTGAAAGATTAATCAATTGTTCTTAACAATAGGCAGCCAGTATAATTTGCTTACATTTTTTCATGAATATAATTTTATTTAATGGAAGAATGAATGGCAGTAATGTTTAGTTTTGTTTTGCTATTTGTAGACTCTTTAAAATGTAATTGCTCATAACTTTAATTTATTGTATCTTTGTAATGTTAGTACTTATTTTTGTTTTGTTTTTCTAGTTTTGTTTTTTGTTTTTTTTTAGGACAGACACAACACATACACACACAGAAATAGACAAAGCGAGACTGAAAAAAACATCGCGCAGACAATAAATAAATAAATAATTAAATAATTAAATAAATAAATATATGTGTTAAAGCTACTCCATAAACCATTAGTTATACTGTAATAAAATTTGTATTTTCAAATATAGTGATGACAATCTGAACACTAATGATGATAATAGACTGTAGAACTAGTTATGATAATAATAATAATAATAACAATAATAATGATGTTAATAACATCAATAAAAAGTGGTGTGATTTGACCTCTTACTCTGTTTGCATGTAATGCCTTTGCACTCTGGAAAGTCAAGTCACAGATGTGATTTTACCATTCACCATTTGCCCTCAGCATCCTATCTATCCTTTCATCTTAACATTTCTGCATTTTTTTACATGAAAATAAACAATTTCTGTGTTGCTCACCTTCTTAGCCCTGGTTTTAATTATCACAGATGCACCATACATTGACCTCCTCTCAGTACATTGAGAGGAGGCAGTGCATGTGTGAAGCTGTAAAATATTTTGGGACAGTGGTTTGTGGTGGTAAGAGAGAATAGCTAGACTTTGTGTGTTTTTGAGTTGTTTGGTTGAGCAAGGGTGAGCAGACGAATACTGTATCCACAGAAGTTCCCCCATCATATCACAGAAATGCATAGAAAGCAATGATTATCTTCTCACTGCTCTGTATCCAAAGTCCATCGAGTGCCCTTTCTCTGGAGTGCAGGCAGTCAGAGTGAAGTCTCCAGGCTGAGAAGGGGGCACATCTGTCGGGAATGGGTGGTCCAGTGTGCGGTGAGTTCTGTGGGCTGGGTCAGGTGATGCAGGCTGCTCTGATTAGCATTGTTATTAAGGTTGGGGGTAGCTGGGAGGCTGTACTGGCGGTAAGGACGTGGTGGAGGACGGGATCGCTGGACCGGAGGTGGAGGTGGTTTGCGGAAGGCCGGGTGCAGGTGGTGGTGGTTGTGCTTGGACAGCTCAGACTCATCGTCGATATCTGTGTCATCGATCAGCGGGATGTTGTGCATGAAGTCGTTGATGAGAAACTCGGGATGTGCCATGAAGTTGTGGATGGAGTTTCTGGACTCAGGCTTCTCGATGCCATCATAGAGGGAGCTACGGAACGCTTTCACCACCCGCATCTGAGTGAGAGGATGGGATATGGAGAAGGGACCAGATAAGGGAGAAAAAGAAAAAAAAGAGTGTAATATGTAGGGATCAAGAAAGAAAATGACAAGAAGGAGAACAGGAAGAAGAAGAGGCAAGAAAAAGGTGGAGTGGAAAAAGGAAGAAAAGACAAAAGGGTGTGTTTGGAGACGGGGTAGAAGCAAAGATATCTTTCAGTTTGTACCTGGTAGTCAGAGCCTTTTCTGGACATGCCTTAAAATGCATAGACAGCTCAAGATCAAGTTGCTGCAACAGAAATTAAAAGCTAACCATTTTAATGTATGGGTGTATGTACAATTTGTTTAAAAATACTTCATTTTAAATTACTACTACATTAAAATGACTAAATCAAATAAATTATTCCATACATCAGTATCTTAGATTCAAGCTAAAATTACACAGTTACGGTTTATCTTTTGTCATATTAGACATATTTTGCGCAACAAGATCTTAAGAGTTTCTCAAAGAAGGAGAAATGTCAAACAAAATAAAAACTATATGTGAGGTAGCAGGAAATAGACTCATTCAGTCAGTTAAACACTGTCAATCAGTAAAAACGATGGATGTTCATTCTCATGAACATAAAATGGACCACATCGGGCTTGACACACAAGGACAAATGCAGCCAACACAAAATGAATGCTTGCAATATGTGTAAAATAAACTAAATGAGTGATACACACAAGCAGATTGTGAGAAACAAAGAACAAAGAAATGACAAAGGGATGCCTTAATACACACATAGACACAAAGCCATAGGACGAGACCGTGGGTTAGAATCTGATACAGAGTTCTGAGTGGAGCATTAGAGATGAGAAGGAAAACAGACAAGTGACTGGGGTCCCAGCCGGTGGGATGAAGGGAGGATACACCCACGCTGCACCCACAGTCAAAAGGAAGTATGACTGATGCCTCATTTAGTCTATCAGATAATCAGGGGTGCAGATGCATCAGACATAGAAAATAAAGCAAAAGCTCTTTGGTTACTGTGGCATAATGTTGCAGCATGCATAACTTAACGAAGCCATCATTCAACGAATGTTAATGTCAAGTGTCATTGAAGAAAAGATAAATGCATTTATGCAGCTTTTATGTGTTTATAGTCTGTTCAGAACTTAATATTATTAGCATTTCTTTCTTGGTAAGTGCTACGAGTAGGCTTTGTGAACTATATAAGCAACATGGTGTCTTGCAGACTAATCTGTGTATGTTAAAGTGTATGTTATTGGCTACCCTGAATAATGTAAAAAGAAAAAATCCATTCTAAAAGATTTTCACTGTAGTGTAATTTTTTTTTGGCCAATCCTTGTGCTTGAAACTAACTGCCTTGACAGGAGCGCTGTCATGCTGAAAAACTCAGGATGGGCTAAATAAACATTAGCTTGGTGGATAAGACTCCAAATGCTTAAGTAGTATCTAAGCCTCTGGATCAGCACCAACAGACTACTGACGTGCTACTGTATAATATGGCTGTCTTTGTAAGCAACATAATTGCTATAGTTCAGGACTTGGAGTCATTCTAAAACATGTTTAGAAGTAGTGGATCATTTTGCATGGTGGTGTGGAGTGGTTCATTCAGGAAGAGGATCTGAGAAAGAGAAAGAGAAAAGAGAGCAGTGCATCTTTTGACATGCAGCAGTGCCGAACAAGTGCAAAAGGATGAAGTGCAAAAGGATTTCACTGCAAGCTGAATAATCAGGAGAAGAGTGGAGCTACAGGAGCCAATATGAAACTGAAACACACACACACACACACACACACACACACACACACACACACACACACACACACACACACACACACAGTGACGTGCTTAGTCCAGTGCAGCTGTCCCATTCTGTTACAAAAGCAAAGAAAAGTGCATAAAAGAAAACCAAAGGCAAGAGAGTGCATGATGATAGGCAGCCAGTCTCATGCTGTAAGGACAAATAAAATAAAGCGGTAGGACATATACACACGCACTGCTGATGTATATAACGTTTAAAGATGAGAAGTTTTAAGAGCACATTCCTTTGCTGTGGCCAGCGGCTGGTGCAGCGCACCTCTCCCACCCCTCTTCCCCAGTCAGAAACTCACCCAGCAAAGGAAAAGAGGCTAAATGAATCAGAAAGAAACAAAGATTCAAACAACAGAAAACCACAACCAAACAACCAAACAGGAAGAAAAGGTCAAGCATTTGGTTAAGTGCTTATCTGTTTTTCCAAAGAGCCTGTTTGTTAGCAAGAAAAACAAAAGACCTCCTGCAAATCTGGAACAATTTGAATATTGTTCTCATTTTTGTTGTTTTCTTTTTTGCTCTTTGCTTTTGTGTTCTTTTATTTTTCGCATGGATACAGGTAAACGTTCGAGTATAATGCCCACAGTAGAGGAATGGAGGAAAGCAAAAAATAATTGTGTTAAATGATAGTTTGTCTTTGATCTGGATGTTAGCATGCCAGATTAGAGTCCACTGTCTCCCCACGCTGTCCTTCAAAAAAAAAATGCTTGATGGAAAAACTTGATCGTTAAAAAAAATAAAAACAAATAAAAATTATGCTCAATTCAATTTTTTTTCTTTTACAATGATGTTCTACAAATCATTTGCAGCTAAATAAGGATCACTGAAGCAAAACCAGAGTGAATAGAAGCAGAGGAGAAGAAATGCTTAAAGAAGCTGTGATGAAAACTGAGGGTTAACGAGGATATCCTTTTTAATAAAATGACCTCACATCCTGATGATCTTATATATTTATGTCAAATCCAGCTAAACTCCTGAGTCAAGTCATTGTTAGTCAACCTTTTACTTCATCGGTGAGCCAATGAACGTTAAAAAATTCGTCATGCATGAAATCCACATGATTGTGACCATGAGGATATAAATTGAATAAAAAGTAACTTGCTAATAATTTTCACTTTTATTAATCCTGTTAAGACAAAAATGAAAAGGCCAGATTTTACTGCAAGTAACCAAAGCTTCAAGCAACAGGAAAAGCTTTTATAACTCATGTTCAGTTATAAACATTTCCCAATGAAAACCTTTTTCAGCACACGCACAGTGATTGACAGAGTGTATGTGCATTTGGCAGTGGACTGTTACCATACACGGTAAATGTTTTGAACAAATAAGAATGCTAACAGGCAAAAAGTAAACATGAATATCCATCAGTGGAAGTGTCCTTTTCAGCCTCTGGTTCACAGTGTAAGCATGTATTACAAAAAATATCAACACGATTTAGGGATCTGTAAAATGTACTATAAGAACAACTGTATAAGATAACTGTCATGCTTTTAACGTAACATTTGTATTACATCTTAGCACGGTAGAAAATTTCTCACATTTATTACTGATCTATTGCTTTTCTATGTGCGGATAGGGGCTAAAAAAAAAATTGTTAGCATATAGGGATATCTACTTCCCAATTTGTTATGTTGCCAAAAGAAAAAAAAAAAAAACAGGTGAGTGACCTAGATGACTTAAGTGCCAGGCACTTTGCACATGATTATGGGAGTCTTGCACTGAATTGTAGAAATGAGAGGACACTCACTCAATCACACTCGCAAATCAAGATGAAATGGCATGGGAAACGCATACAGCCTAAAGTGATATAGCATGTAGTAACATGTGGAACAGATAGCTTTGGTGTATGAGGTATAGAAAAAGTTCTAACCAAGACGTGCAAACAAAGGAAAGATGGAGGGAGAAAGCTTAAATAAATATGAAAAAAAGCGCTAAAAGCACCTCGTTGTTTGAGAAGCTTTCTGAATTCATTTTAATACTATAATGTAACTCATGAAATGAAATCTTTGGCATAACATTCACTAACTAAAAAAATATTTATATATAAAAAAAATATCATCCTAATATTCCTGAAAGAGTAGAGTAGAACAAGTATCCTAGAGAAAAGTAGAAGACAGGAAAAAGAACAACCAGGAAAAAGAACAATTATAAAAGAGCAATGAACTAATGGTACACAGAGAGAGAGAGAGAGAGAGAGAGAGAGAGAGAGAGAGAGAGAGAGAGAGAGAGAGAGAGAGAGAGAGAGATTAAGAGCTGATGAATGGATCTGTGGAAGTAAGAAGTACAGAAACATTAGGGAACACTTTCACAAAATCTCATACTGATGAACCATAACCTGCATTATTTAAAATAAACGTGAGAAAAGAGAGAGAGAGAGAGAGAGAGAGAGAGAGAGAGAGAGAGAGAAAGAGAGAGAGAGAGAGAGAGAGAGAGAGAGAGATCAGAACCTTATAGGGCTTATACTCGAAGGTTTACCCCTAAAGTAGGGCTGGAGCAACTCACCATACTTTTGTTATTTTATTCATTTCCAGAAAAAGCTTTTGGGATTTAGATTTTTGCCACAGAAAACCACGCTTGACAACAGAAACCTCCCAGGATAAAAAGAAGAAAATTAAGAAGAAGGGGCTGCCATGTTCTCTCTGCATTTCTTTCCTCAAATCGTTAATATATCATTTTCTCCTCTGAGATCAGGAACAGTGGTTGTGCTACATGATCAGAGAACACCAGTATTCCATTTGCATGCACCATGGTTCGAGAGGCAGAAATATATGCGCCAATGTACTGAAAACTTTGGGAAAGTATAGATTGGGATGGCTACTTGAGCTATTCCAATATCACCGATTACATCTAGCTCTGAAGTGGATGCAGGAATCTGCATGTAACCCAACCCTTGAGGGAAACTCTAAACTGCAAACATCTCCACATCAGAGGAGCCAACTAGGCATATAACAGAGTGCATTTATGCTGTTAAGTGCTCTGATCGAATGAAAGCAAAAAGACAGACTGTGTGTGTGTGTGTGTGTGTGTGTGTGTGTGTGTAAGAGAGGGAGAGAGAAAGAGAGAGAGAAAATGGCTTACTTGGCCCATCCAGAAGATACAGAAAACAAAACCAAGCCCAACAAACAAGGAAAACCAAACAGCAAGTGAGGAGAGGACCAACACAGCAAGACGGAGGGATGGGAGGGACACGCAAACAGCACTCCACACTTACAAAGCCCAGCTTGCAAAGAACCACTCACAGAAACCACAATAACCACTTCTCAATGAAAAATAAATACAAAAAACCAGTAGATATACAGTACATGATATACACTGCACAAGTGCAATGTGTGTATGTGGGCAAGCAGTGCTGCAGAGTGTTTCTGAAACATTTATTGTGTGTGTGTGTGCCAGTGTAACTCTGGCAACAGTTAAAGGTGTGAGATGTGTGCGTCTGTCTCTGTAGATATTGTCTCGATGTTTCTATGTATAAAGTGTGTGTTATGTCTGTCACAGGGAAAGCGGGGGACTCACTCCCAGGGGCGGCGCTTGCATTGGCAGTGGAGAGAACTACATGAGTGGGGGTAGAAATATTGGTTACGTCATGGAGCTGGCTGAGCACAGAGGAGCGCCGTCTCACTGCGCCCTGAAACGAACCACTCCTCTTGAATGTACTCACTACCTCCATCTGCAGGAGAGAGAGAGAACCATAACACACACAAATACTTCAGAAAAGAGAATAGGACAGAGCAAGAGGAGAGATCCAGGTGGAGAATGTATTTGTGGTAACACTGTACCAAGTGAAAGTTGGCAAATAAAATTATTACTGGTCTTAGCCATTTGGAAATTCACAACAAAGCAGCTTAAAAATAACAGGCACGAACATTCTTTAGTATAAGCATCAGAACACGCTTCAGGTCCATCCGGGTATATGCGGCAACTGTCAATCAATTCTGCTCTAAACAAGCTAAATACAGTTTTAAATAAGTATAAGTATAAGTATAAGTATAAGTACAGTTTTGGGTATCTGGTTAATTCAGGACTGGAATCACACAGGTTATAATAAACAAATAAAATTTGCACAAAGTGTTTACTTTCACAAGGGGCCAAGCAAGCATTGATGAATGGGATGAATTTTCCATGACAAAGGCCTCTTTCACTTTAACATTAACATTAGGTACTGCATAATTAATTTACAATGTTTATTTGTTCTTTTTAGTAACTGCTTGATCAGCTTCATTTTGGTTTCAATAAGTTTGTTTGCATTTTGCCAAACAGAACTAAGTAAATTAAAAAAATAACACTGTGGGTACAAACAAAAAAATTTATCCTGCAAGCAGGATTAAGAGCAATTATAAAATTAAATATATTGAGTATATTTAATAAAGAAAATAATAAAAATAGATTTGGATATTTGGAGCATTTAACAAATTACACATCAATGCAGTAAAAACCTACTGTATTATCTACAAACCTGCAGAGGCTGTGTGTGGGCATCTAGTGTTGCTTTAAAACAGTACAGTATTAGAAAGTGTTCACTGAATGCTTGTCTATTAAAGACCAGTGCCAGTAAACGCATAAAGCACACATCTAACACATACACCCTAGCCTTACAAAACAAATTGACCTAATTAATGACTTTTGGACTACAACAATTGTCAATCCACCTTTTAAATAAACAAAGCCAGGAAGACCTCTTGTACACCTGCAGGGGAATCAGGGCTCGATTAATCTGATTATCTATTTCAGAAGTGGAGTGATGACTGCTGGAGCGAACACTCTTTGCTAGAGCCACCCTCGAATTAAAGGCTTGATCAAATTCAGCTGACTAATGATATGAGTGTTGCTGCTGTAATGTGTGTCGTGTTTTGCCAACTCTTTGTCGGGCGAAGAGAGGATCGATTCAAATCTTGTAAGTGGCTTTGTTAGCACTTCTGTGGATGCCACCCCTATGTTACATCCTGCTGTGTTCATCCATCATATTCATCTATATGTGAATTCTAGTAAGTACAGCAATAAATGTGTGTCAGTGTAAGTGTAAGCAATCCCCAAATACTGGGCTTGTCTTTAAGTGTGAATATGTGTCTTTCTGAAAGTCCCTGTCTCTCTCAGACTTTTTTTTCTCAGTAATGCTGGGACTTCACAACTTCTGAGTTATGCTGGGACTCTCAGACCTGTACTTTAAAATCACGGCCTTCCTAGAAGTGTCAATGGATTAGAAGGGGTCCATCACACACATAGCTAGGGTGGTTAAAATTGTATATCTTAATACAATATATATTTATTGTATATATATATATATATATATATATATATATATATATATATATATATATATATATATATATATATATATATATATATATATATATATACAGTGTTGCAAATCACCACACTTATCAATATATGGCTAGTACATTTGGGAAAATAAAACAAGTATACTAATATGATTGTAACTGCACTTTAAACAAGACTGATGTAAAGAGGATCATCTAGCTGACTCTAAGTGTTCACGTCATCAAGTGTGTTTGTAGGAAACATATATAGCACCCTGAATAAGTATTGACCTGCCCTTGAACATTAACTGGGATTTTTACCATTTGTTTTATACAAACATGATTACCAATGAAAGAGGCAAAAAATTAAGTACATTAACATAAAAGGTTTAAAAGCAAAGTATTAATTTTGTTTTACAAGGGACTGGGAAACTGTTTTTTTTTTTTTTTTCAAAGAAAAACACTCCTACAATATGATGGTGTTACAACCAAGCTCAACCATGGAGAAAGTGTTCTCAGAGAACTGAACCATGTCTAGTTTCTGCCAAGTGTAACATTTTGTGCCAATGATGCTGTTTGTCTGGGTAAGCTTTTGACAAACGCTAGGGCCTTCCAGGACAGGTGTATTTATATTGAGATCAAATAGCACTTTATTTACAAAAATATTTACTCTGTGCACCTAATTAAAGTTTGACTTCTAACAGCCACATTGTGGAACCACAATTAATTTTTGCGTTTCACAGCAATATTGATGCAATCACAACATCTGTAGTTTAATTCTTTATAAATTTTTTTAACTATATTAATTTTCCCTTCCACTTTGAATTTCTTTGTGTACTTTGTGTAGATTCATGATATATATAATCCCAAATAAATGCATTTTTAGTTCACATATATTGTTACAAAATGTGAAAAAGTTCAAGAGCATAACCAATTTTACTGGACACTGCATATTTCCATTTGAAAAAAACATATAATGAAACAATAAAGCAAATTAAGCCCTACAGGATATACATACTTGTATTTACTTAAACAAATAAAAGGGTTTAATCTTATTTGGAAAATATTTTTTTGTGGTAAACTGGGGTAAGAATATCATATTACCATTTATGTGACATACATTTTTTTCTTTTTAGTTTGGTGACAAATCACTGTCATTTCAAACTGCAATGCACAAGTATTTTCATGTTAATGGGAATCAATATAAATAAACATTCATTGCTTCAACCCCCCCATAAATGGAAAAGACACATCACCAGGAGGTCAACACTTACAGTGCTCAGGCTTGGAACTGCTAGTTGCACTGTAGTTACTAAATAATTCATAGTAAGTACAGAATAATATGCTTTGTGATGAATTATTGAACAATAAGGGACTTAAAGGAATTAATGTACTCATACCATTGGACCTCACAGTTCATCCTCCCTGAGTCTGCACTTCCCTTCTGAGCTGCAGTATTTGAATACTTAAAAAGCACTCTCAGTGGTGCAGTGTATGCATTCTTTTTGGATTTCTCTATCAGCAGTCACACCAGCTCACTTTCTATCCTTCACTCAGCGTATTATTCAGGTCTGGTAAACCACACACTGCATTCATGGACACCAATTTAACAACCTTGCTCTAGCAAAGTCCTAGCTAAGAGCCCACGCACATCATTACACATCTCAGAGTGTCTTAAGAGGGACAAACAGAGCTCTTTAAATCTCAGCTCAGTTGTCGTTTTCCTACCTGTTCTATTACTGGTTTATGAGACAGAGTGAAGGAAAAAAAGCATTCCTTCAACACACACACACACACACACACACACACACACACACACACACACACACACACACACACACACACACACACACACACACACACACTCCTGCATATACATAAACATCTGTCACACCAGAGAGAACCTGGACATTCAAAATGACAATCAAGCATTAATTAAGCATCAGTCAGTTAGCATTGGTCACATTGGACCTGTCTGACATTAAGATTAAGAAATATTGCTCTGTTTTTTACTAAAAAAACTCCCAAAATAAGAAACATTATTTCATTTAGTTTAAAAAGAGTGTGAATATGATTGATTACAGTGAATGTAAATCGAAAGCAGGTAGGTAAATTAAAAAAGAAAAAAGACGGAAGAAAAGATAACCTCTTATAAATCATCATGACTCATGTTTACAAGCATTGTAAGCCTTTCTAAAATGTTAGTATTGTTTACTGTTCCCCATACACACTTAATCCATGATAGGTGTTCAAATGTAAAACACTTAAATTATATGAAGATAAAAGCCCTTAGTGTCAGAATTATAAAGCAGTACAAAGAGCGGTCCAAAAACCCCAACTGGACGAAACCTGTACACAGAGGCAAGAATAAATCTAAGGGAAAAAAAATGCCTATAAGGGACTTCTTTTACATAATAGAGTAACACAGATCTGAACAGGAGAGGAGGTTTATAGATTACTGTTATAGAAATCTATACTCATTTTTAGTACAGGATCTCGAAGAAAACAGAGCAAAGGCAAACAGAGAAAAGGATGAGCTGATGTTTTGCTGATTCTTAGAAAGCATCTAGAGAGAAAGGATAGAGGTAGACAAAGCAAAATAAAATAAAACAACATACTTTGACAAAGATGAAATTCTTTTTTCATCCAGCAGCTTAAACTACTAAAACTACTTCTAGAGAAAGGGGTCAGGGAAGTAGGGCTATGGCACACACACAGCACCTGAGTCTGGATGCGGTTCAGGCCTCTGAACCAAAGGATCTGGCCTCTGCGCAGCTCTCTTTCAGCATGGTCAATCTCCTCCTCGTCCTCAGCCAGCTCATCCTCAGTCATCTCATCTGTGCCTGGCCCTGTACCTGCCTCTTTCAGACACTTCAGGTGACTGGTGGGCACTGTTGCAATGACCTAGAACACAGAGAAGATGCCGACAAACATTAGAAATAGGTGCAGAAAGATGACTGTATGTTTAAATAATACATTTATCAATTAGCAGTACTCTAATAATTCTTCTTTAGTGGATACCTTATAATTTAAATAATATTTATTAAAAAAAATATTTATTAATATTTATATATATATATATATATATATATATATATATATATATATATATATATATATATATATATATATATATTTATTTATTTATTTATTTATTTATTTATTTTAATTTTTTTCCATTCTAATAGAAAGTATAACAAAATGTTAATAAAGATATACAGTATTATTGCTTCGGATTTTGAAGTCACCGTTCAGTGTAAAAAAATACCAAGTGAGTGTATATGCAGCATTGAGTCAGTGACTTTAAAAAAAGTAATTACTAATTGCTAATTACATCCTTAATATATTTACTAAGTAGTTGTTTTGTCTGAAGAATGAGTTGCATTATTGAATAATTCTTAAAACATGTGTCAACCTTGAACACATAGACTGTAGATATGACACTTTTCTTTAAATTATTTAGATTTGAGTCAAATATGAAATAGTTTATACTATTTAGAGTAGCTTTATTAAACTATTTTAATACATAAATTAAATAAGCTGGCCGAACAAGAAGAACTAATGTCCTTGAGCATTTGAAAGAGGCAGATAGTGAGTTTCTTCCCCAAGAATGAACCTTGAATTTTACTGTGGTTTTGTCTATATGTGTCAAAAAAGAAGCAGCAAAACAGCGAATTCTGCCAATTCTGCTGACATATTTGAACTTGAGTGATTTTATAGACACCACATATGAACTCTAGCCTGCAGCTAAGAAAGTGGCTGAGTTCAATTAGAAAGCAGCACAACCATAACAATGATGGAACTATAATGAATACACATTACACAGAGTTTGGCTCCTCTCGAGGCTTCTTCCTCATACTATCTCAGGGAGGGTTTTTTTTTTTGCCACTGTTAACACTGGTTTGCTCTTAAGGGATAAACTTATAAGGGTTATCAACGTTTAGGCACTAAAGCTATAGGCACAAACATTAGAATTCTTATTTTCTATCCCATTTATCTCTGTAAAGCTGCTTTGGGCCAATGTCCGTTGTTATACATGCTATACAAATAAAATTTAATTGAATACAAATTTTAACTTTAAACAATAAATTAAGATTTAAAATATAATTGTAATTTTTTATTTTAATTTCTTAAAATAGACAAAAGCTTTCTATATAATTATTTTACATACAGAAAGTGAAACCTTGACTTTTGGATCCTATCTGTTGTGTTTTGCTGTCTCTTGGCTCTGTCTGTTCATAGAACCTGCTTTTGAGGGCATGATGCATAATAAAGCAGTTCATACTTGATTTTCTGATCCTTCCTTGCCTCACCTGACCCCAAAGGAGCTCTCCGACTCCAACAAAGAGGCACCACAGCCACTGCTCCAAATTGAGAGGGGCACAGCTAAAGGGCTTTCCTCCAAACTGCACTATAACGATCTGGAAAGAGAACACACACAAATGGCAGGTCACAAATCATTAATAATGAAAGCTTACTAGTAACTTCTTCCTACATATATTTCACAAAAAAGGTACAATCAAAGCCTACATTTTAATTTAAATTGTTTTAAGGATGCTAAGTGTGAGACCTGCACGCCGAAAGTGCCCAGAACAATGCTGCAGAAGATAGGGTTGCCAAAAATGCCATCAAACACATTCCTCTCTCCGTGGATCTTGCGAGCATTGATCTCATTGAAGAGCTGCATGAGGACGAAGGTGTTGAAGATGATTGTGTAGTGCTCGGAGGGAGGTGAGTGCAGTGGAGCATTACGTCCGCTGTCGATGTTAAAGATCTTTTCTCCTGTGCAACATGAGAGGGGTACAGGAGATAGTGTCAAAGTTGAGACAAAAATCTGAAACCTAATCTAAAGCGACTGCAAATTAAATTGACCCTTTTTAAAATAAAGGTATAATATTAACAGTGAATATCACATACATGTTTGAATATTCTTCATATTTATAGGTTTAAGACTGTATATTTTCATAAATATCGTTTAAATTCCTTATAACCTGTATAGTAATATAAGATAATTGTATTTTAAAGTTCAATTATACTGCATCTCTATACTTATATCTTACCAACAAACAGCAGAGTGAAGATGATAACAAGCTGATAGGCACCATGGCCCAGGATGTTCTTCATCATGGTGAGAGAGATGAGGGGATTGTTACGGCCATATGGTTTTCTCAAAAGCAAGGCTTCAGTGGGCGGCTCAGTGGCCAGGGCAAGTGACGCAAAAGTGTCCATGATCAAGTTCACCCATAGCATCTGCACCGCTTTCAGCGGGGAGTCCTGCATAACAACATAAACAATTGGTGACCATCTCAAAAACAATAGTTTAAATGATTGTTGTATGATGTATTGGAATTTCAATATGCAATAATTGGAAATTATTGGTTTAATGCACAATACTAACAACTTCCAGCAGGGGGATCAGCACACAGACTAAGTGGAACATTCCTTTCCCACAATCCCTTGCCTGCCAGCGAGGTGCAATGCAGTAGGTTCTACTAACCTGCTACAATGGTAAATACTGATCTAGCGCAGACTCTCTACACTACATGCGATTACCATAGCAATCAATGCTTTTAACTTTAGTTTGAAAAGATTCAAAAGATTTGAGCGTTTGTAAGCTTGTGTGCATGTGTGTACAAATTTTAAAGTCTGTATAGGTTTGTGCATTACCTGTGTAATACAGGCTCCAGTAAAGGCCACTATGACAGCCACCACATTGACAGTAAGCTGAAACTGCAGGAATTTTGAGATGCTGTCATAGACATTACGCCCCCACATTACTGCCTTCACAATGCTACTGAAATTATCATCAGTCAGGATGATATCTGAGGCCTCTTTAGCTACATCAGTTCCAGCTATGCCCTGAGAATGAGAGTCAGAAAGAGACAATAAGAAAAAGAGACAGACAGAGAGAAAGTCAAAGGAAATCTTTTTTTAAATATTTTTGCATCAATATTTTTCTTTTTTCCCTACACTGATTCTATTAAGCTCTGAGTGCAAAGGGCTTGGACTTTGCACACATTTATAATGATCACACTCACTGATACTGCTCTGTGCACTCAGATCAGCCACCCTCATGCTCTCTATTACAGATATCATTTTAAAACCATAAGATGTTCTTCAGGTTACAGTATTAGGGTACTTTGCTGTCATTAATCATGAAATATGTTAAAAAAAAAAAAAAAAAAAAAAAAAACTGCCTTTTTTTTAGCACCTGCAAACAGTAACTATATTAGTGGTGTGTATTATTGGATGATAGTATCAGAGCAAGTGTGAGGTAGTGAGCAAGGTTTTTGATACCAGTAACTGTACTGATGCATTGCTTTTCATTAGACTACAAGCTACTGCAAGCCCAAAAATAACTATTGTGACCATTAATAAAAACAAAATATGGTAACACTTTACAATAACAGTACATAAATAAGCATGTACTAATGTAAACTAAATGTTACTACTAAATAATATGAATGTGCACTATTTAAAATACATTACAAACACCATTGGATGGTACTGAATTATCCTCCTCATGGAATGCACAAAAGCACAACAATAAACACCTGTTTTCACCTGATTATTCATACCTAACTCTTAAAATCTACCCACCATGAGTGGTTACAGTGGCCTGGGCCCAGAGGCACTGCTCCATTGTCCTCATGGGTGAAGTACCACACTAACATGTATTCATGAAGCAGACGTTACTTCCCAATAATTAAGGTAGCTGTTGTTCACACATGAATTCATGTGACTCATGGTGTAGTTAAGGTTAGTTCTTGATTAGTATATGAATTAATTCATCATTAGTTCATAATAAAATAACATTTAGTTCACATATTAGTACATGTTTATTTATGTAGTTATTGTAAAGTGTTACCCAAAATATATACTGTTTAGTCATCTTATTTGGTCAAAACAATATTTATGAATTACTTATTGCCAGATGTTGGACATAGAGTGTTTATGTATAAAAAAAAAAAAAAAAGAACATTTAAAGAAAAAAAGCATAGAGAAGTAGTTTTGGTGCAGTAGAGCCTGCTGGGAGATCATTAACACAGTACAGTAGTAGACATGGATTTTCTCTGGTATAATTAGTCACAAAACACAGAGGACCATGTTTAAAAAGAGCAATGAGAGATATGTGTGAAGGTGCATAAAGGGTGGCAGGACAAAAAGAGTGTAATGTTAAATAAATAAAAATGAATTGTAAAATAGCTGCACTCACCATGGCAAAGCCGACATCAGCTTTCTTGAGAGCTGGTCCATCATTGGTCCCATCACCAGTCACAGCCACCACCTGCCTCTGCTCCATCACAGTGCTGTCAATTATGCCTGCACATTATCAGCAAAGTTTCATCACTTAATCTAAAACCAACTAATATACCTAACTCATATTGTAGTAAAGTTGTATGAAACAGATACATATTTCTCCCTTATTTCATATTGTATGGCATATACGGCTTAGCATGATGAAGCTGTTTTTACTGAGAAGGAATAAAGCTTCTAACCTTTAACCAGAGTGTGTTTATCAGTGGGTGACGAGCGAGCCAGGACTCTCAGCTTAGGCCAGATCTTATCAATTCTCTCCTGCTCAATCTGAAACATACAAACCACCCAAGCAAAACTTTGATATTACCTTAATGTCATTTTATGACAGGCTCATAGTAAGGCTATGAAAGCCAGTATATATATATATATATATATATATATATATATATATATATATATATATATATATATATATATATATATATATATATATATATATATATAAATCTGTATTCCAATTTCTTTTTTTTTTAAATAAAGCATTAGCATTATATCACTGTTACTTGACCCTTCTTTTCTTTACATTTAATAAGTATAATACTTCAAAAAGATGCAGAGATTTTTTATGAACTTGCAAAATTACTACAATGTTATACCTCTAGTTATTATTACACAGATAGTCAATACAAAACAATTCCATATTGAATGCATTTTGGACTCCTTTCAAATACTATAATACATTTTAAAGACCTCCTTAACACAGACTAATTTCATTAGCATAATTAACACATTAATTAAATGCATACAATAATCTTCTAGCCATTTACAATAATCAAAGAACTTCTTATAGAACATATCACTGAAAAAATCCATCAAATTAAAGCTCATGCTATTTATTGTCTGTTTTGTTTATAAAAAAAAAAAATTGTCATTTTAGTAACCCCCTGAACAAGCTTTAGGACTCCCCCCCTCTGAACTTAATTTTGATCTGCTGTTTTAAAAATGCATAAAAATTATTCACCTCTCCTTTCTCATTCCTAATTCGCCGATTAAATTCCTTTCCATCTATACACAAGAAGTCATCGCCAGGCTGGATGATGCCACATTTAGCAGCAATGGCACGTGCCGTGTTGATATTGTCACCAGTGACCATGCGCACAGTGATACCTGCTCTCTGGCATTTCCGGATGGCCTCAGGGACCTTAAAGAAAAGATCACAGATGTCACTATTCCTACAGACTTACATGGTAATGTAATTCCATACACGACAAAATAGTGACACTGTTAAAAGCACAATTCATATAAATTATTATTCTGATGGATTTCTATTTCCAGATATATGTCTGCTGATTATCGTTGCCAAGCTGCAATTATGATTGATTCACATAAATCCCACATATGGGAATGTCTTTACTTCATATACATGTGATCACAATACTACAAACACATTGTTTAGATTTCAATTATAACTGCTTGTTTTAGGATTGGTGGCCATGCACAGACTTTTGCTGACAAGTCCTTTTTATTACAAACTATTTTTGTTCTATATTATACATTTTTTTACCAATACCTGGTTTGGATTTGTTTTCATTCGGAAACAATAGAAAGGGTATATGTTTACCAACACAATTCACAATTGTGGGGTTAATAATACTTGTTAATTTTTGTTAATCTTTAAGAGAAAAAATATAGCAGAATCATTCCAGAAATGTCATATGTAAAACATTTTGACAAGATGTATTTGGACAGGACTAATATACCAGAAGGACTAATATACCAGACACACTCTGGGAATAATAAAATTACCCCACCTCACCATAGAAGCTATTCCAATCTAAATAGAGATTAAAATTGATTATTTCAAAACCCCATTTTTATTTGCTGTTTGCATACCTCAGGCCTCACAGGGTCCTCAATTCCAACTACAGCAATGCATGTAAGGTCAGCAACAATATCAGCCTCACTCTCCCAGTCAGGTTCAGGGTCACCAGTGAGGTCACGGTAGGCAATGCAGATAGTGCGCAGGCCCTCACATGCCATTGGCTCGATGACTTTCTTCACCATTTCATCCCGGTCCCTTGGCCTGAAGCTTCTCTCTTCACCCCCTACTCCTATAATGGATGAACACCTGGAAAATCAAACAAAAAGGAGATAAAGCATATTAACATAAAAGAAAGGTTATTACAACTCTGACTCCCACACAATATAAATATAGATAATTGAATTTGGGCAAATAATTTGTAAGTGTACAACTATTTGTTCAGGCATCAGAGTCAGAACAACAGATATAAAAAAGAATGACAAAGCAATGTGATTACAACAGTGACAATCCAGAAGAACTCACTTTTTCAGGAGGATTTCTGAGGCTCCTTTGCTATAGAGACGGAAGCTGCCATCTGGAAGCTTTACCACGGTGCTCATGGATTTACGGACAGAATTAAATGTGTAGACCTTGTAGATTTTCTCTTCTGGTATCTGTTCACGAATGGGTACATAGTCTCTCTTCAGGTCCAGCACAAAGCCCAGCAAGCCACACTCGGTCTTATTTCCCACCTGTTTAGGTAGCCCACCTTCCACATCAGGGGGCTGTATGAAACCAAAAGAGTAGGGAAAAAGATTATGTGCAGATGCAGGTGCTTTTATTAGTCTTATATTACTGTGTTCTATGCTCTTTGTAATATGGGCACTGCATTTCTATATTGATGGCAACCCCCTGCTAATTATTACTATGAATTTACACATGTGCACTTTTTAATGGGCATGCACTCTTGCAACATGCTTTACCCATACTTGCAATGTTTAATAACAGAATGCAATATATCCAACAGACATAATATAGAAATAACAGTTTCCCATCATTCGTTGTTTGTTATTTATTTATTAAAACTGAACCTTTTATCTAAATTAAATGTTTAATGTGATAATAATTTTTACCATCTGGTTTGTAGAAATACACTTCATATCAATCATATTCTTTAATAATTGTAAGCACCAGCTGGGTTGGCCAGGACTACTCAAAAGTCACATTAGCCATGTGGTTGATGACAGAAGTGCCAACAATATGAGCTAGATCAGTAAATGTCAGATTGTGTGTGACTCAATCTTTGCAACCAAGTTTAGAGAATCTCTGGGTGCTTTTATAATGATCACAGTTCTATATGGAGACACATCCTCTTACCAAGATCTTGGAGGTGTAGGCGCTGTTGATAGAAATGGCATTGACAATCATATCCAGGGTGTTGGAGCTGATCTGATTAGGTTCAGGGATATCGCGGAAGTGCTGGTCGTTCAAATAGGACTGCACCACAGTCATTCGGTTGGTAGTCAGAGTGCCAGTCTTGTCTGAGCAGATGGCAGTGGCATTTCCCATTGTCTCACAGGCATCCAAATGGCGTACCAGGTTATTGTCCTTCATCATTTTCTGTAAAGACGTTAAAAAAAATAGCAGTAAAAATTGAGTAAATTTTGTAGTAAATCTTAACACTAGAGTTCCAAATAAATATTTTAAGTGGCTAACAATTTATGACATGTTTGTTATGTTATTCATTTATGTTACCTTCACTGAGTAAGCTAGAGAGATGGTCACAGCGAGGGGGAGACCCTCAGGCACAGCCACCACCAACACAGTAACACCGATGATGAAGAACTTGACAAAGTACTGCACATAGATTGGTGTGCACTCAGGGAGCCAGGTCTGCCCTTCAACCACGAATGTCTCAATTACGAAGTAGAGCACCAAAATAATCACTGTGATAGCTGACATTACCAGACCTGTAGGGAAAACAACAGGCTGTTTGCAGAACTGCAGAAAAAAAAAACATTGGCAAACTGACCCACTGTTGCTATGATTGAGAGGCATGTAGGGAAGATTTGTTGTGTTGATTGGTTGCATGTTGGTGGTGCAAATAATTTATTTATTTTTTTTCTAATTTACAGTGTCTGATGCATCATAGAAATCAGAGCAGATATTTTATAATACAAATTATATAAGGTAAAAACAAAGTTTTATAATAATTTTTACATAAGAGAGAACTTCATCGGTGACTGCAAAATGCTTTTAATAAATTAGAAGTGGAGTCACCAAACAAGATCTGCTAGTCAATTATTCTCTTAGAAGTAGTCACTCACCTGCTTTGCCAATCTGCACAGCCAGTTTGGTTAGTTTGCCCTGTAGAACGGATTTCTCTTTCTTCGGCACATTAGCTTTCTTCTTCTCCCTCTCCTCTACCTCTCCACCTTCTGCACTCTTCAGTGGCTGCATTTCCATGGCGACGGCTCCATCCTGTTTCTTGGCTGATGGGCGGGACAGAATTTGAGGGCTATTACATACGGACAACAAATCTGTCCTGGCACAGCTAGGAACTACTGTGAGCAATATGTACCACCAACAAGAACCATTCAGTTACTGTATACATAACAAAACACATCGCAGTGTGGACCTTTACTATGGGCTTGTGCTACGTATTGACATATGGCAAGTAAAAAACGTGATGAATGCAAACACAATCACTGATGGCACATTGGAAACACAGCATCTACTCTTACAGAAAAATGTTTCGTCTGTTTTGACCCCTGAAACAAATGCAACATTTTATCTGGAGAGTGTCTTTAAAATATCCCTTCACACAGAATACAAGGTATAAAAGATCATATTAAAATACTGAACAAATACTCTGGTGAAGTCCTGGCTCTCATGTATGCATCTTTATTGATGCAATAACATAACACATATATGACATTACCACATCTAAACAGTAATGATTCCCATTCCATAACACATTAGGTGACCTACTGGGTAAAACCTTTCCACTGCAATAAAATAATTAACCCCTCAGTGCCTCTCATTCATCTACTCTACCATCTCTCTGGTACCTTTATTTTGATTGGTCTCCACTGTGGCCTCTGGCTGCTTGCCTGTGAGAGAGAGAGAGAGAGAGAGAGAGAGAGAGAGAGTAAGAGAGAGAGAGAGAGAGAGAGAGAGAGAGATGGAGAGAAAGAAAGGTAGAAAAGAGAAAGGTTGGAAGAAAATGGACAGATGGTAGAAAATAGAAAGATAAAAGCAGCAAAGAGGAGTAGAAAGAGAAAGAGTAACAGGGGAATAAAAAGTGACAGACAGAGACAAAATGAGAGACAGAGCACACAATGTTCTTGAGTGGAAGAAAACAAGAGAGCACAGAACTATGAAAAAAGATGACCAAGCACACACATACATGCACCACATGCATATACACATACATAAACAGTCAAACAAACCAAATTAACAATTACATTTGTAAATGGTTACCTTAGTTTCATTGACACATTGTAATGTGGTTATTGTGTAGTGGGCCAGGTTTCACTAAACACATGTGTACAGTTTAACTTGTACTGTACATGCACCTAATTCTCGTATATTGGTCATAAATGTTCTGTCTATAACAATACATACCATCGGTGATGTGGCTTTATTTGGCTTCAGTAGACAGTGAGTAAATACTGTCTTCTGATTAGGGTGCATAAGGGGGCAGGTGTTGAGTTATGTGGGTGTGGAAGAGGGATTATAGGAGGTTTTAGGATTGGGTGGAGGTAAGAGACCAACAAAAAAAAACATTTATAATAATGTCAGACATGTGAAGGTATGGCAGGGAGCGAGGAATGAGTAGTCTTCGGATGTGGTGGAATAACATTATTATTGCTTAGAGAGCAGTTTTGAAGATCTATGCAAATTGAGAACTAATTATTATTTGTCAGTCAGCTGTCAGATTTATTATATACAATTGCTGACCTCTCTATAAGAGATAATCGATGGGATTGCAACTGAAGTTTCTTGTTTTCTCTTTTTTCTCTATACTTTTTTGTTCTGGATTTTATGAAAGAGAGTAAAGATTGGCACTTCATAAGAACAAAAGAATATATTTATATAAGGAAATACTTATATCTGTTACATTTTTGCATTTTGTAGAACACTGTGGTAGCTTAATTCTTCTAGCATATGTGAATAACAGCTCATCTGAATTTCAAATGACTGATATACTGTCACATCTGTTCTGCAGTAGTAGAAATCCTGAGCAAAAACAAAAACAATTTTGTATATAAAATTTTAATCATATTAATGCTCCAGGAGTGCAGTGTGTCCTACTAAAGATAAACGCAAACCAGTCCCATTATCATTTGCACTGATCAGCCAAAACCTTAAAACCACCTGCTTAAAATGATATAGTCTTCCTTGTGCCAAGATGGGCAGGATTATAACCCCACAAGATTTTTAAAGGTGTGCAGTGGTATCTGGCACCAAAACATTAGCAGAATTCTTTAAGTCATGTAGGTTTCAAGGTGGGATTGTCCAGCACATCCCACATATGATTTTCAGAGTAAGATCTGGGGAATTTCTCCAAATCAACCCGTTTGACTTGCTTCTCAGGCCATCCCATGAACAACTTTTGCGTATGAACAGTAGATAGCATGGGCACTCTGACAGGTCTGTGTCATACAGCAATCTGTGATCTTTTGTGTCTTCTGATACCTTCTTTTCATAAACAGCATTAACCTTTTCAGCAATTTGTGCTTCTGTAGTTCTAGATGGTCTAACTTCACTCCCCATACGCATCAGTGAACCTTGGTCACCCATGAACAATCACCAGTCTTTTCTTGGGCCACTTTGGTAGATACTAATGACTGCAAAACGATAAAACTTTACAAGACCTAGTGTGTTGAAGATGCTTTGATTCAAGACTGTAGTCATTACGAATGTGTCCCTCAGTCACTCAGTCACTCAGTTCATTACCCTAGCCCATTTTTCTGGCTTTTAACACTTCAAATTTGAGGACTGATTGTTCACTTGTTGCCTAATATATACTACCATTTACAAGTGCCATTGTAATAAGATAATCAATTCATATTATTCATGCTGCCTGTCAGTGATTTTTCTGCTCCTAGCAACTCATATGAAGTATTAAAAAAAGAATAAGAAGACTAAAGAATCTTAAAAAATGCATTACATGCATCCTTGCAAGTTTAAAGCAAAGAGTATACAGGAAAAATAAACTGTGTTGCTATGGTTTACATAGTGGTTGCCCCAGATTCAATTTGCAGAACCAGTTTTTGTTAAAATACATTTTTGATATTATTCTAATAAATCCTGAGTTTCTGATTTCCACCATGGTGCAGATATCTACTTATCTATTGATAAAGTATGTGTATGTTGAACATCTTTCTTTCCTATTGACTGAACTGTTTCCTTTCTACATTTGTGAGAGTGAGAGGTAGGACAAGATGTGCTAAAATTTCAGACAAGCTTTTTTATTTTTGCCCTTTGCCTTCATTGTATGTGTGTCTGAACATATAAGCATATTTTGTTTCAAACATACCTTTTTTTTCTTTCTTCTCTTCTTCTCCATCTCCAGCTCCTAGCAGAGTGAAAATGATTCCAGACTGAGAGTTTACTCCCACTGCTGTCACTAACATCCTCCCTGATCCTTCCATCACATGGGTGCCTGAGAGAAGAAAAGATTGAGTAATAAAGAAGAGATTTGCCTTGTTAAATAATATTTGGTCTTGCATCAGTCTGCCCTACATGGCTCAAAATGATCTAACCAATGACTTCATACATCTTTAGTTAAATATCATTATGCTATTATTGAATAATGTCCTCAGCATGTCATGAAAGCCTAATAAAGTGAATGGAGTTACAGTGGTGGACCCTAAGAATAGCAACAGGCAGGAGAGTGAGGCCACACACCAGAGATCAGCAGCAGGAACCAGAGATGCACTGATCTGATTAAAAACATCTGGATTCCTCTGCAGCCTCTCAGTCACATGACACATGCTGTCAACCAGGTCAATAAAAATAAATACACACATACTAACCAGAGAGAAGCATAGGGTCCTTATCCACTGACTTGCGTACATGATCGGACTCTCCGGTTAGCGAACTCTCGTCAATCTTCAGATCATTGCCCTGAATCAGAATGCCATCAGTAGGCAGCAGATCACCTAAATGCACATAACACGATAAATATCATCACCTAATAAAAGACACACACTATTCTCACAACTTCCTGGAAACATATTAAGCTTACTCTTTCTATGAGTAGAGAGTCAACGGAGAGTAGGGACTGACCATATTTGACCTGGGCCACATCGCCCACCACCATGTCAGCCACAGGGATCTGGATGACATTCCCGTTGCGCACCACAGCAAAGCGCTGCTCCTGCTCAATGCGGCTCTGCAGCCCACGGAACTGCTTCTCCTTGCTCCAGTCATTGAAGGCCGTCACCAACACTACACAGATGACCGAGAGTAAGATGGCGGCACCCTCAATCCAGCCCGCCTCGGCTTCACCCTCATCCTCTGCACCACCTGACACGTTCCCACAGGCTGTATGACAAGAGGTTAAAGATCAACTTAGAAGAACTAGACAAACTTGCATTTTTATCTTGCATTCAACACTCAGTTTCTTTTCTCTGTCACTCAACACTTCATCCATCTGATGTTCTGCCCCACACCACACCACATCTCCATTTTCATATTTATTTCACCCCTCTGACTCAGTTTTCTGAGATCTGTTAAATTTCTAATTTTCCCAGGTCACTTTCTCACCCTCACTCTCCTCCCCCGGGGGCTGGTAGAAGGACAGGCCAAGAGAAATTATGGCTGCTATCTCCAAGATGATGAGGGTGACATCCTGCAGTGCCTCCCACACCAGCTGTAAAAAGGTCTTGGGCTTCTTTGGGGGAATTAAGTTTTGTCCAAATGTCTGCGCTCTTTTCTCCAAGTCCACCGGGTTATCAGACAAACCTGAAATGAGCAAAGCACACATCAGAAGCTGCATATAAAGAATTAAAACAGACAAATTTAAACCAGATTTTTAAAAAGAGAAAAAACAAAGTTCTCCTGGAAAAGGTTAAAGTCAACCGGTTACAAAATCAAGTCTTTCATTTCAAATTTTAAAAACCTATTGTGTACCCTAGAGCAGGACTGTCTGCACTGCATTATGTTCACTTATAAACTGTGAAAGTATTATTTTATTAAATGGCATTCTTATGAATGAAAAATGTTCACATTGTTAATAACCATACTGTAATAGTTGTCCATCATTACATCTATGCAGTGAAAAGGCAATAAGCAATATTCTAAATGATTTCATATTATAGTATCTTTGACATTCGAGCAAAAGGAGAAAGAGGTTGACAAAACAGAATTGGGATCGACAGGGTGATGAGAAAAGTAGGCAGGAGTACAAGGAGATGCGGCAGCAGGGAAAGAGGATTGTGGCTAAAGCAAAGAAAAAGGCATAGGATGAGCTGTATGTGAAGTTGGACACTAAGAATGGAGAAAAGGATTTATACCAATTGGCCAGGCAGAGGGATCGAGCTGGGAATGATGTGCTGCAAGTTAGAGCAATAAAGGATGGAGATGGAAATGTGTTGACTAGTGAGAAGAGTGTGTTGAAAAGATGGAGGGAGTATTTTGAGCAGCTGATTAAGGAGGAAAATGAGAAAGAAAGAGAGAGAGAGTGAGAGAGAGAGAGAGAGAGAGAGAGAGAGAGAGAGAGAGAGAGAGAGAGAGAGAGAGAGAGAGAGAGAGAGAGAGAGAGAGAAGGTTGGATGGTGTGGAGATAGTGAAGCAGGAAGTGGATAGGATTAGTAAGGAGGAAGTGAGAGCAGCGAATAAGAGGATGGAGAGTGAAAAGTCAGTTGGACCAGATGACATACCGGTCATGGAGATGTTTATAAGAATGTTAATAGAGAAGTATAGAAAAGGTCAGAAGGAGTTGTATTTTGTGTTTGTGGATTTAGAGAAAGCATACGACAAGGTGCCGAAAAAGGAGCTGTGGTATTGTATAAAGAAGTCAGGTGTGTCAGAGAAGTATGTGAGGGTGGTGCAGAACATGTATGAGGACAGTGTGACAGCAGTGAAGTGTGCAGTAGGAACGACAGACTGGTTCAAGGTGGAGGTTGGACTGCATCAAGGATCGGCTCTGAGGCCCTTTCCTGTTTGCAGTGTTGATGGACAGGTTGACGGACGAGTTCAGACAGGAGTCCCCATTGACTATGATGTTTGCGGATGATATTGTTATTTGTGGTAAGAGTAGGAAGCAGGTTGAGAAAAGCCTGTAGAGGTGGAGGTACACGGTAGAGAGAAGGGGAATGATAGTCAGTAGGAGAAAGACAGAATACATGTGTGGAAATGAGAGGGAGGGCAGTGGAGTTCTGCAGTTGCAGGGAGAAGAGGTGGTGAAGGAGGAGGAGTTGAGGTACCTAGGTTCGACAGTGAAAAAGTAATGAAGAGTGTGTTAGAGAAGTAAAGAAAAGAGTGAAGGCAGTGTGGAGTGGGTGGAGAAGAGTGGCAGAAGTGATTTGTGATAGAAGAGTATCTGCCAGAGTGAAAGGGAAAGTTTATAGGACTGTGGTGAGACCTGCGATGATGTATGGTTTAGAGACAGGGGCATTGAGTAAAAGACAGGAGGTGGAGGTGGAGGTAGCAGAGCTGAAGATGTTGAGGTTTTTATTGGGAGTGACGACGATGGACAGGATTAGAAATTAGTTTATTAGAGGGACAGTGCATGTAGGACGTTTTGGAGACAAGGTGAGGAAGGCGAGATTAAGATGGTTTGGACATGTGCAGAGGAGGGACATTACGTAGGTGGGAGAATGCTGAGGATGGAGCCACCAGGAGGGAGGAAAAGAGAAAGGCCAAAGAAGAGATTTATGGGGAGTTTGGAGACGGATGATACGCTGTGACCCCTAATGGGAGAAGCCGAAAGAAAAAGAAAAAGAGTATCTTTGACATTTAATTACATGTGATAACTATATATAACATTCAAAGATGTAAAATTTTATGTGTATGTGACAAATAAAATTTTTAACTTGAATTTGAATTTGACATCTTTGAATGTTATTATAGTTATCACCTGTAATTGAACTGATTCACTGACCAAATCAAGGAAAGTTTTATGAGTTTTATGAGTGGCTGAAACCTTTTGCTGTGAATTGTTCACATTTGCAGTCATTTAAACCCTTACATTTTAGATATTAATTATTCATTGTTTATTTCCCACGCATTGGCAGTGGAATATTAAAGACTATTAAGTCACTGAAACGAACAGAGGTACAAATTGAATACCTACCAACAGTGAATATTAAATTACACATGATCACTAAGCCTGCCCATAATGTGCCCACTCTCACATTCTTAATTGGATCTTTCAGATGACTTTTTCTTTCTTTCTTTCTTTCTTTCTTTCTTTCTTTCTTTCTTTCTTTCTTTCTTTCTTTCTTTCTTTCTTTCTTTCTTTCTTTCTTTCTTTCTTTTTTCATGCATGGATGTAGTTTCCATGGCAATGAAAGCATCAAGCAAATCTCACTCTGCTTTCAACTTCCTGTCTTTGGACACCTTTTCGCCTGGCTACAGATGATGTCACTGCATCAGAGAGGCACAAGAATAGATTTCTGATTGGTCTGCTCTGATGGCAGCTCCACTGCAGACTCTGTCTAGAAAAGACTGCACAGCTTCTGAGCTGCAATGGTCACCATATATGTGACATTTACATAATGATCTAAGGACAGGCAAGCCAGACAGAAATTATGTTAAGGCTATGACCTGTCAAAAATTACAGCCTGTCAGCATTCCAGAGTCCATTGTGCTATATCTATGTGCTTCCACACACAGGGAAAACTGGTGTGTGGCTAACTGCTCTCACACATTATGTATACACATTATCTCCCACTCTGTATACTCAGCCCTTTAACTCCCACTACAGTATGCATGATAATAGACTACACCCAATGTTCAAACAATGTGTGTGTGTGTGTGTGTGTGTGTGTGTGTGTTTGTGAATGAGTGCACGAATTAAAGATAGGAAGGGTTGATGATAGGAGATATGAAGAAGTCTGTATTACTTGATAGAGTGGTTTAGAACTGCTGAGTAATCATGACTACACACAATTCTTTTGATAAAGCTTTTCACACAGCTTGCTTTTGCTCTCTCTCTCTCTCTCTCTCTCTCTCTCTCTCTCTCTCTCTCTCTCTCTCTCTCACCCCCTCCATCTCCCCTTGGTATGTCCTTGACAATGCGGCAAGCTGTACTAGCTTTCAGCTCTCTTCTTCCCTCCCTCCTTCTCTTTCTCCCTTGCTCCAACCCAACCCAACCTGGCCAGCTGGGATAGGTTTCATCCAATGCTGCTGTTAGGCTGGCAGTATTGAATATAGTGTTACAGGAGCCAACAGAGGTACACACTGTCTGGACTTTAGAAATGCAATGGCCTCATTCTGCAATGCTGAAAAGTGTTGGCCAGGAAGAGGGATGCACTAATGTACCTCAGCTTTCAGAGGCTCATCATTACAATGGCGGTGCTACTCACAAACACATTTACACCTCCCTCCTACTCTCCTTTCTTTATCTCTCATTATCTTTCCATATGCATATAGTGCAATGTGCAGCCTCTGGCAATCAATTATACATTTTCAAACTAATAGGAACAGTGGAAATCAGTGACATTTAATGAATCAAGGATTCTCACTTCTGCATGATCTTAATCTGTATTATTTCATATAAAAATGTCAGAGGAAAACCTTACAGTCCATATCATATCCTTTTGAATGACTAGTGTGCAAAACAATTGTCTAAGAGTCTCATAGAAGTACCTAAAGAAAGTTATGTACACCAACATGGGTGATATGTATTTGCCACCAAAAAGCTTGTTTTACTTTTCACTTAGTACCTGTTTTATGCACAAAGCTGCTGCAAAACTCCAACCTGAACAACTCTGCTACCATATCCATTGTTTCCAAACAAAGCCTGGTTTATTTGGGCATAAAGATTTTTATTTGTACTTAGCTTATAGTCATGGGGTAAACATGAGAACATTTTTAAATTGCCCATAGTATCATAAACAGGTGGGTCTAAACAGAGACTACACAGTCACATAAAGGGCACAGAGCTGAGAGGCTTACAAGCAAGAAACAAAATATTCCAATTCTCATATATTCACATATCAACAGGTCTCTACACATACCCACAGATTCAAGTGGACCCCTTGACAAAATTACAGAGCCTCTAACACTCACAGACTGAAGCCCTTCCAATACATGTGTGAATGAGCAAGTCTCTTCAACACTGTTTACCCAGTAACCTCCTCTCCCTACACCCACCTTGCCACCGACAGCGCTGTAGCCTAGCAACCTGGCACAAACGCATGCACCCAGAGTGGGAAGCTGGCTGAGTGAAACAGTGAGAAATGCTGGATGAGTGGCAAGATGGGGTTTAGGGGGGCAGTGAGGGGGAGTAGTGGGAAAAGGGGGGGGGGAATGGATGGATAGTTAGATAGATAGTTGGACAAATGGATAGACATATAGATAAAGGATGGATGGCTGGATGGATGGCTGGATGGATGGATGGATGGATGGATGGATGGATGGATGGATGGATGGATGTATGCATGGATGGATGGATGGATGGATGTATATGGATGGATGGATGGATGGATGGATGGATGGATGGATGGATGGATGGATGGATGGATGGATGGACAGATGGCCATAACAGAGAAAAATTACTAGATGGCTTTGCGTTTTAAAGCATATTCATACCCTTAAGCTTCTGTACTTCACTGACTCAAAGCTAAATAAACTACACTAGAAGGAGGGTTTCAGTTGCATTACAGTAAAAATATTAAAGGTGAGAAATACAGAGTGAATGACCCAAAAAGTGAAAATAGTGGTAAAGATCGATAATCACTGAGCGATATAATCATTTAGACTGTGTGTTAGAAGACAAGAAAAAGATTAAAAATAGACCATGAGAAGGAGTAAGAGTGAGAAAAAAAACAAAATAGGGAGAATAATGATCTTACCCTCTGTGGTGGAAGACTTGAGTCGATGGCAGAGGGCCTCAGTGTCTCCATAGGTTTCCTGGATCTTCTGCAGGGCTTCTGCTCCTCTCAGCTCCATTAGAGATCTCAACTCATCCATGGTTACCCCAAAGTTTTCTGAGTGGTTGGCCTCCATTCCTCCACTTCGCTTTGGATAGAACTCCACCGCACTGTTTGCCATGTCGCCTATGGTAGCTGTAGTTGACATTGCCAACTCTTCGGATTATGAAGACACGTGTATCTTCTTTTCCAGATTTGTAGAACACCCTGAGACTCTGTCTCAGTAGTTGATAAGAGGGGTTCAATTGTGATGTTGTTTTGTTCTAAATGTGTTTTGTTTTTGGTGTGGCTCAATATTTTGGGCCCTTTCCTCTCCCTCCCAAAATAGCACCCGGCCGTCTAACTCTCCATTGAAAGAGAAAACAGTTACAGGGACAGGACCAATTAACAGTAAGGGAAGAAAGCTTTCTGAATGTAAGAAAAACTAAAACTTGCCCGCTCCACTCTACCCCCTCAGAGGGTCAACAGAACGAGGGATACCAGCATTCCCAATCCATTAGGAATGGAGACAAAGAAGGAATAGGGTAAGCCTTAAGAAGACACAGGCGTGATGTGTGAAGAGGTCAGATTTCAGAAGATGCAGCACAGTGAAGTAGGGATGCTTGTCTATAAAGAAAAAAAAAGAATAGGTGAAAAATATTGAAATTTCCAAAATCTTAGTTAAAACCTCCAAAAAGAGATAAAAGTGGCTGCTACTCTGATTCATTTAAATAACAGCGATATATATTGATGTTACCACATATAAGCAGAGAGTGAACCCAATTATTTTAATTAAAAGGTCAGTCAGCTTCTTATTGTATTTGACCTATTCAGAATTTTTTCAGAATTTTTTTTCTTTCTTTGTCTTTTCCCTATTGTTATTTCTGGCCCCCTCCTGTGAGTTCATCCACCGAGAAATGTGCTCCCCAGTAGGCGAGTTCAAAAGAAGACTAAAATATTTGGACATATATCATGGACTATGTAAATTCACTCAGTCAGTGATGCGAATAATTTATAAAGTCTATCTCAAGAGAGTGAGACAACTGCATTGTCCCATGGTTGCCGTGGAAACCTACAGATGCCTCTGATTCCTCCAAAGAGCCTTCATTCTCGATATACCCACACACACAAACACACACACACAAACACACACACACTCACACACACACACACACACACACACACACACACACACACACACACACACACACACACACACACACAGTCGCACAATAATTTCCTTTACCTTGCTCTCACTCACTCTTTCTCTTGCATGTGAGCACATGTACATTTTATCACAGCATTTGCTCTCTCACTTGGTGCTGCTGATATTCTATTGCCCACTCATATATGACATATCTCATCAGTCTCACTTCGTTCAAAGGAGTGTGAGTGCATGTGTGAGCTCTGTCCGTGTAGGCTGACAGAGCTGGGAATGTGCAGTAGTGACAGAGTCATCACTGCTTCATGCTGACTCACTAACCCTGTCACCCTCAGCAACCCAAAACTCCTCCTTTCATCTCCTCTCCTCTCATCTCATCTCATCTCATCTCATCTCATCTCATCTCATCTCATCTCATCTCATCTCATCTCTTCTTTCAATCTTTTCTCCTGTCCTTACTCCCCTCTCCTCTTGCTTCTAATTCACCTCCTCTCTCTGACTTTCATGCGCCTCTGCAATGTCGCAACCATGGACAGCGGGAAGGTTAAGAGTGGTGCAGTGCTGACCATCGATCATCAGGGGTTTGGAAATCAGATGAATATGTATTAGAAGTCACACCTCAAATCATGAAATATCGGTGTGTATGGGTTTGTGTGTGTGCCTCTTTGGGGTAATAGCCAATTGGGGAACACTATTCTATCCAGTCTATGGGAGCAGATCTATTTCCCATCAGTGTGCCACAGTTAAACAGCACTACAGCTGTGTTTTGTGTGCAGGAGGCAGATGGCTAAAGATTATGCTGAGTTTTCATATTGATCTGTTTTCCAGAACCTTTCCAAGAGTGTGCTAGAGTCCCATTAGGTGATATAGTGTTGAAAATCTGCTAATAGCGAATAAACCCCAGGTCTACCCACTTTAAACTATTCTGCTGATTCAAAACACAATATACTCAAGTAAAAGGAAAATCAAAAAACATAGAAAATAATATATAGGTTAGTGTTACATAAAATTGTCCAGCTTTGTACATAAAGTAACCAGCACCTAACAGTGACAAAACAAGCCACTGCATTAAAAAACATATAAAACCAACCACTATCTGACAAACAGTTTAGAATAGTGTGGGAATATTCTGCACGTTTTATGCAACAGAATGATGATTTGGATGAGCTTTTACCAGTCTACTTGGTTTTCTTATCCAACAGCACATGATAGTGGAAGACTTCATCTGACACAAAAACTGCAGGAAGTGACACTGCTGACTGGATCACTGAAAGCCTGAATTCAATATCATAAGCAACAGTGTTAAAAAAGGGAAAGTGAAAAGAGAAAAGAAAAAAGAAGTGCTGGGGAATGAGTCAGTGTGCTGCTCACTTTATTCTAATTACAGAGACTGAACATTCACAGAGCACTAATGCACATACCAACCGCTGAACGAAACAATGCTTAGATTTGATAAGGCTTTTGCATGTTACTGTTTTTATTTATTTATTTTCTATTCTGGTAAAAACCTTGTCATTGCTATTGAAGTACAACTAAGTGTATAAAATGTTTAATAGTGCTGCTATTATATATTCAAACTAAGACACAAATTCAATCAAATTAAATGAAAAAGAGTTGCCAGTGACTTGCATTAGTTAGAATTAATAAGCAATGCTAATTCATTTAGACTAAAGCACATTTCATGGTAATGGTGCCACAAAAAGAAAACAGTGAAGTCCTCTAAAGAATTTGAACAGTTTACTGACAAAACTTGTGTTTCCATGTGATATATCTATATCTAATACATTGTTTTGGAACTATAAGAAACACTGGGGTCCCTGGTTAAACCAATGTGTTATCCAATATGTATATCTTATGTTGACCTACTTTTTCTGGTTTTCTATTGCTATACTATATTTATGGTCATATTGATCATGCTCTATCAGAAAATACTTGTGCTATTTGCCAAAAAAAAAAATCTGCACTTTGTATGGCAACATAAATGTCTGTTCTACAATTCTGTGTCAAATACACATGTGTATTATGCAGTCCTGGCAACAACTTACCAAAGAAGAGTTAATTGATTGTATGTATTGAAAACTTAAAGCAAACCCCAAAGTTCTGGAGTTGTTTCCACCCATTGTATGATTTGCACAAAAACTGTACACACACAACAGCCAAAGTGAATTCAGCATCTGAGTGTTTCAATCAGTGAGACAACCCAGTGCATATTTACTTTGACTTTATCATGAATTTTACTGTTTAGAATTTAACAAATCACGGCCTGAATTGCAGATAAGACATATGACTAAAAACATTTGTGCAATTCAGTAAAATAAAAAATGAATTAAAAAAAAGGCCTCATCTTAGTATTGGTGTTTCATAGGATCAGCCAAAGCATCAAGACAAAGTACCTTTTTTATTAAATGAAACCTTATTAAAAGAGCAAGTAGTTTAATGATGGGCACTTAAATTTGATTAAAGAGTAAACATAAATAAATAAATCATAAAATAAATAAATAAATAATAAAATTGATAGCTCCAAAAATATAAATATATAAATTAATTAATTGCCAAAGTAACCACTTACACAGTAGCTTTTATACACCACAAACATACTACTAATTACTACTCAATTTTATGAATCTTATTAGTACCCTTAAAATGCACAGCATATTATTATTATTATTATTATTATTATTATTATTATTATTATTATTATTATTATTATTATTATTATTATTATTAAATTGGGTGGGGGAGGCTATCGATACAGTTTGTACACTCCATTTCTATGTCACAAACGTCATTTGTTTGTGAAAGCCTACATTTTACAAAGCCTAAACTGGTTGCCAAACTCTTTATATAAGCTTTATATAAATGCACCCATTACTGCAGAACAAAACTTATCATAAAGGTTATGAACCCAAAAAGGATTCAGTTATAAAAAAAGACACAAGCTTTAAACATCCTATGAAAAACCATTAAATCAATTAAAAAAATTAATTAACTGCTACTCTGCCTAGATGAGGACATTTTCACAAATTCAGTGACTAGGCAAGTGCATTAGTCAGAGAAGCAATCAAGAGGCCAAGGATAACTTTAAAAGAGCCCAGAAGTTCAGCCAGGGGAAGCTGTTCATAAAGCAACCATAGGCCAGACACTTCACAAAACTGGGCTGAAAGCTGGACCAAATCCATTTAAAAACATGAAAAAATCATCCATGTGTAAAAGGTTATCTGTTTTTATGGATCTGCAATTAAAATTTCTTGCCCTGTACAATGCAATATATTTCACACGAATCCTTACACTAAATCATGATGTTGCTTGCACCATGCTCTAATTATGCTTTTCATCAGCAGAAATCGAGAAAATAGTCATGGAATAAGAAATAAATGCAAATAAATGGCAATCCTTGAAAAAAAATCTAACCTAGTCTGCAGTTGACTGTAGACTAAGGTAGAGGTTTACCATTCAACAGGACAGTGACACTAAGACATATGGAAGTGGTTAAAACTCAAAAACGTGAATGTACTCGAATGGCTTAGTCAAAAACCAGAACAGCCCTTCAATAGACCCCATTTGATATGACAGCGCATTAGCAGGTTTTAAAAAAGAATGGGCAAATTTCTGCAGATGCATGTAACAATGTATGTAAATCAAATGTTTAAATTCAGTCCATTTAAATTACTGATGATATCACCACAAAATGTGGAAAAGTCCATGGTTAATAGCCCTAGTTTTTACTGCGCCATAATAAACCTAGTAAATTTTAGTGATTTCCATATTAGAGCTTTATTACTGCCACAACCATAACGTTAAATCAAAATACATATGTATATTCTAAATGTCTTTGTCACAATCAGAAGACCCGTAAGGACAACTAAAAGCTTAAATTAGACCTGCGGATAAAACAAGCTTTCAGGGGGCTTTTGTTCTCTTCCCACAAATGAAATCCTAGAAGACATTAGGGATCTTATGGAATTAGATTTATAACTATAACTCATTGTCAGTCTGCATTTCTTTACCATGAAAAATCCTCCTGCTCTGAAGCAGCTTCCTGATGTTCTGTTTCCAAAAATGGAACAAAGAGAAATGATGCAGAGAGAAATGAAAAAGCCCAGACAATTCTTTTGCAGCTTTGATGTGTGTAGTTAAACATCATTGAAGTTATTTCTGCAGAAAGGGCATCTTTAAGACAGTTCACAAAAAAAGACAACACCAGATCCTTTGTCATGTTTATAATATTCTAAATGGCAGTTATACAATTAAGTTCCCATGAGTTACTTCTTCATTTTCGTTCATGATGTCAGCAGCCAGCATGGAGGTCTAAGGTTTAAAAAGAGAGCAGCTTCTTGCAGGCAGTAATGAAGGCACTGTCATGCACTTGGACACATACAGTAAAGGTTGTTTAGTGGATTTTTTCAAGCAGAACAAAGCAGTAGCAAAAACGACAGCTGCAGGCAGCAAAGAGCTTTCAATTGTAATCATGCTCTATGTTTAAAAATGCACTTATTATTAAATTATGATAATTTATGACATTTGGGGATTTGTTTGGTTTTTGGTTGAACTCTTGAAAATCTATTTTTTGTTTACTTGCCTCTGCTCAAATACTATTTGGTAAGAAACATTTTAAAGCATATGTGAAAGCAAAAAGTGCAAAAATAAAATGCTTTACATATTATGGTCCCATTAATGTCAGGTATTTATTGAGGTACAGGTCAGGGCCTTGTGCAGGCCACTTGAGTTCTTCCAATACAAACCTTGTGAATCATGCGTTCATGGAGTTCGCTTTCCATGTAATCATGCTAGAACATGTTTGAGCTCTTTGGTTCCAATAAATGGAAAATGTAATCATACAGCATACAACAACATCGTATACAATAGTGCACTTCCAAATTTGGGGAGGACTTAAATGCCGGGTGTGATGGTCAAGTACAGTATCCACAATCCTTCACTTATATATGCAGTATATGTGTTTGCAGTAATGTATATAAAATATGTGTAAAACTTTGCATATGTGTAAAACAAAATGTGTATAAAAATAAAAACAATTGGAAATAATCTCGATTTCTTTGTTTAGAATTTGCACATGATTTTCACCAGCTGTGAATAAAGTAATTAGCAGTCTATAGCATTCTGGCTAATATTAGTTCTGTACGTGATGATGTGATATAGCAGGTGTGAAAATATTCAATTTCATTAAAAAAATTAAAACTTTTAAGCTATTTCAGTTTTATCCACAAATATATATATATAACAACAGACTAAAATGCAAAAAGTGGACCATATCATCACATATCACATGTACATATTCTACAGAGAAGCAATCAAACAGTTATCTAGTATGGTTAAAAAAAAAAAAAAAAATTCATTTCCTTATCCATCTCTTTCTTTCCTCAGTTATACTCTACTTATGTTCTACACTCCAATTCCTTCCAGCTACTCTCACTGCAGTGGTCTTTATCCCTTTAAACCAGGCATTGCTGTTCAAGCAGTGAACTGGTGGACTGCATTGGCGTATGAGTCTATAGGGAGTAACACAAGCTCCTCATCCTTAAGAAGCCAAAGCTTGTAACTTTCTTTCGGCTTCTCCCGTTAGGGGTCGCCACAGCGGATCCTCCGCACGTTTGATTTGGCACAAGTTTTTACGTTGGATGCCCTTACTAACGCAACCCTCCCCAATTTATCCGGGCTTGGGACCGGCACTGAGAGTGGCTGGGGATGGTTCCCTGACCGGGGAAAGAAGCCAAAGCTTTTGCTAGGACCATATAGGACCAAGGCTATTCCTTTGACTGAGTAAGCACAGAAATGAAGTGCAAGTTTTATCTGATTTAATGTAATTGATAGCAAGAGACACACCCAACAATGCCGCAACATTCAAGGGTTCATTGACCATTGTTCAGTTTTATCCAAAAATATCACCCAAAGCTTTTTTTACCCATTACATGGACACAATTAATTATTTAGAAATAATTTGCTAAACAATAATATTCGATAATTCGTAGTTTGATTACAGTATTACAGTAATTTTTTAAGTAATATAATTACTAGAAATGCAATTACCACAGATTTTACTACTCAAATCCAGTGGGTATTTCATTGTTTGGACAATAACACCGACCTCACTGACAATATACTGCCACTAAACATGATGAACAGTCTCTCAACAACAATTTATGAATCATAAATGCTCCAGTCACACTTGTTCAGCATATGTATGATTAATTAGCAGGATCCTTAATTGGTAAGTTATTATCATAATAATGCAATAGAATATTTTGCTCATTAATTTAATAACCAAATTAAAATATTAATTCCTAAGAATATAAGCAGCTATATTAAAAACCCCTTGGTTTCTTTAATCTATCTCTGCCTCGGAAGCACTCAAACTAGGGCATTCTAGAAAGAGAACTGGGGCAGCCACACTTTTTTACACAGTTTATGGCATGCCTCATGATTCAGAAATAAAGGGAAGATCTAAAATAAGCTAAACAGACTTAAAAGGTTGTGATCTGGATGCAAATCTGCTCATGTATATGGCTGAATCATGTTTGCATTAACTCACAAATAGGGTAATTTATGGTTCTTTGGAGATTTAACTAACGAGCCGAAGGAAAAAAAAAAGAAAGAAGGAGTCTTTTTACTTGTCACATAAACATTTACAGCACAGTCTTTCTTCTTGTATCCCAGAAATGTTAGAAAGCTGTGGTCAGATCGCAGGGTTCGCCGTGATACAGCACCCCTGGAGCACAGTGGGTTAAGGACCTTGCTCAGGGGCCCAAGAGTGGCTGCTTAGCAATACTGGGCCTTAAACCCCTTAACCTTCTGATCAATAACCCGGAGCCTTAACCAATGAGCTACCACTTAAAAAGGAGTTCAACCTTTTCTAAAAGGAAAGCAATGTGGGCTACAGAGCTGTCCTTGACAGCGTTGATGATTTTTCAATATATGGACTATTTAAATAAATCTTTTATTTTCTTCTAATGCATTAATAGAGTGCCAATATAGGTTACATAATTTTGCACACATGGTTGCAGACCGCTTTACAGTTTGTATTTGAGAATTCAATCAATTTATATGAATGCCTGTTTTTGAAGCATTAATAATAATTAGATGCTCGAAATCTCCGACACCCCACCTAACAGCCTGCTAAATCCATCAGAAGCGATGTAAACCAATAGCAACAGGATTAACACCTGACGATCAGACATAAATGACCAATCAGAGCCAAGTAACGGACTTCGCATATGGACTCGATATGCAGTCGCCCAAACGGCTCAAGCACCACCCCGCCCCGCCTGGCGTGAACACACACTCATACACGCGCACATGCAAATACGCGCGCGCACACACATCTTGCAGTGATTGAGAGAGGGAGACAAAAAAGACGAAAAAAAAAAGTCCTCGCGCTCTCCGGCAAAACGAAAGCGAAGCGAGGCGCGCGCGCGCTCCGGGACGGCTGAAGTGAATGCGGCGGATCTGTCGTCACTGACACCGAGGACACGCGCGCGCATGGTTTCACCTCGTCGTTGCGACGCAGTGCTTTTCGAAAATAATAAAATGACCTCTACTGGTCACCTTCAGAGCGCGAGCTCTTCCTCGCTATTTATGTAAATAAATAAATAAATAAATAAATAAATAAATAAATAAATAAATAAATAAATAAATAAATAAATAAATAAAAAGCACTCCGGCACACGTCGCTTTTTCTTCTTCTTCGACCAGCAAAACACAAAGCTGTGAAATAAATTGGTCATGTTGAGCCGCATGATGCGAGAGAATTGAGCGACGGACCCGAGTGTGTGTGTGTGTGTGTGTGTGTGTGTGTGTGTGTGTGTGTGTGTGTGTGTGTGTGTGTGTGTGTGTGTGTGTGTGTGTGTGTGTGACAGTGTGTGTACATGTGTGCTCGCGCGCCAGGAGCGTCCGGCACAGGCGCAGTGCCCCCTCCGCAAGGTTACCGGTGTGTGAGTACCGGTTCCGCTCGCATCTCCTCCCCCTGCCTCCATCTCATTCCCCTTAATCCGCATAAAAGCCACACAAAAGCAAAGACGTGCACACGCAGGTGACAGGACATCTCTGTGCCTAGAGCCGGGCTCTGAAGAAGCGCATCCCTGTAAACATGGCATTACACAACCATGCAGAGATGAAATACAATTACAGTCTATTAATGAGAATATTCACTGCTAACAGTTAGCCCTGGAACAACATGACATCTGTTTAGAAGGACAAACACCAATGTGTTTTTATTTGTCTTTGCCGAATAATAATCATTAATGATGCACCACATTTGACAGAGTGGTGTTTTTTTTGCGTGCAGAGCTTCAATGCAGCAGTTTTACGAGCTTGGCAGCTGTGGCTGATTCCTTGGAAAAGGTGACCATAATTATTTTTTTTGGTTAAATCGGCAGATCTATAAAAGGAAAATGTTGAGGTAAAGACATACGAATCGACTTTTGATGATAAAATAGTTCAGGATCTAAAGAGACAATTCGACACCTTCTTGACTGGTGTAAATACCGAACGCTTCGACTCACCAGGCCATGTTCCAAGGACATCGACGCGGTTTGGATTCCCGAATTCTGCCCCGGAATAAAACCAAGAAAATATACGAATCGACGGCGAATGAAATGCCGCGCGCTCCTTTTAAACCAGACTGTTTCTTTCTGGGATTTTACTCTTGATGCCAATTTTGGATCCTAAAATAGTGCAGTCGTTGCCTGGTTAGGCTGAGGTTCCGCAGAGGAAAACACGAAGGATGATGAAGACATCACGTTAGGATGCTTGCGCCGAACACCATGTACCGACCAGCCACAGGCTGCTTGTTTACCGGTGATAGAAATATACGCCGTTGATCTTCTTGAAAGTGTAAATGAAAAGAAGTGATATTTGGGATTTGGATGCGATGGGATGAGAGCCCCCCCTCACTGAGCTGCGCGCTGAGGACCCCAGACGCAGCATCCACGCGGGCTGCTGCTATGCGCGCGGATGGAGAGGGCGGGAAAAGAGAGGGGGGCGCTCTACTTCTCTTACTTTCTCTCTCTCTCTCTCTCTCTCTCTCTCTCTCTCTCTCTCTCTCTCTCTCTCTCTCTCTCTCTCCTCTTAATCTCTCACTTTCTCTCTCTCTCTCTCTCTCTCTCTCTCTCTCTCTCTCTCTCTCTCTCTCTCTCTCTCTCTCTCTCTCTTTCTAGCCCAGCCCACACACCATTCCTCAAACCACACCCACTCCGCTTTCAGACAGTAAGATGACATCAGCGAGTAGAGCACGCCTCTTTTCCCTCGTTTCCTCTTCTCCCTGGTGAGGATGGATAGATGTATGGATTGATGGATGGATGGTCCAATTAGGAAAGTAATGCAAAATAATATCAGTCATTGAATGTTCCATGAAACAACTCAAATACATCATTAATTAGTGTAGAAAATGTGGCACTACAGAGACAAAGATCAGGACAACCCTCCAAAACTCAAAAAGGAGAAAACTTATCAGGAACGCTACCAAGAGGCCAACGGCAACATTAAAGGAACTACAAGAATTTCTGGCAGGTACTGGTCACTCATTGCATGTGACTACCATCTCCTACTGTATATTCTGCACAAGTGTGGACTGTGCAGAATGGAAGCCGTTTCTTACAAAGAAGAATATGCACGCCTGGCTGAACTATGTCAAAACCATGAGGGAATATGTGTTATGGTCTGATGAGTCAAATGTTGAACCTTTTGGCCATAATTCTAAAAGGTAATAGCCAACCCATTTTCTAGAATTTAATCTCATGGAGAATCTATGGAATGACCAAAAAGGAGCCCTGCACAGGCCATCCTCTCACAAAATTAACAATTTGGAACTTTAACTTTTTTGCAAGAAAGAGTGGGATAACATTCCAAAAGTCTAGATGTGTGTAGTTAATAAAGACTTATATAAATGCTTACGATGCTTCCACAAAAAATTATTTGGAAGGGGGTGTTTAGACTTATGCACTCAAGCTCTGGTAGTTTATTGTATTTAAAATATTCCCTTAAAAATTATCTTTGGATTTCTGTTAGTTGGATATGGTGTTACCTGATAGTGACAAAGTAGGCAGCAAAATTAGTACAAAACTCTCTCCTCTTGAGAGGTATTTAAATTTTTCTTCTCAGGGCATGCACCAGACAGTGGAACAGGTATCATCCAACATGTTCCAAAGAGAAGGGGGAAAAAACAAAGTACAAAACAAAACAAACAAAAGAAAACTTATGCAATCCTTTACAAACAAAGTGTCGGCTACTAGTCCAACAAACTTGGACAAGTTTTTCTCCCCAAAGACACCAAAAGTAACAAATACCAGTCACACTGGAATGTGCACCTACCATGCGACTGAAAAAGGTGAAGGAGACAATGAATAAAGTTATCTTACACAAAACATGTATAGTTCTTTAAATTACATGTTACATACAGTTACTATGTCACACTATGTGGCCTTAAAGATGTACCAAGTCTGAATTTTTTTATTATTATTTATGTCTTTATATAAAAAAAAACACATTTTTGTTTATTTTATAATGGTATGTGTACGGTATATTTTTATTACCAACTGTAGATATACATACCCACTGATTTATAGGAGAAAGAAAATATAGAGAAAATGGAAGCCGGATGTGTGTAAGCACGTAACACAAATTAATTTTAACGTCACTTATTTTATTAACATGCGAGCAATGCAGCTTGCATTTCCGTTTAACCTTTTTTCTTTACAAATATTAATAAATAAATATTAAAGAGGCAAAATTAAAACGTTCAACGCAACACATTTATTTACGCTGACCTTTCTTTACTCAGATATAAACATTCTTTTTACTGATGCACCAAGTCAAATCAAGCACCAATATCTGCCATGATGCACACATCTGGCAATTAAATCCGTCCATGTGGAAACAAAGCAAAAAATCAGTTTGGTGTCCTGATGACTTACGTAATTTAAAACTTACCTTTTTTTTTTTTTTTTACATTTGTGAGAATATTTTGTATTTATGCTCTATGCTGAGTATGGTTTCATAATAAACATAAATTTGCATAAAGCATCCATGCTGTATGTGTATATGCCTATGTTGATTAGCGTATTAAAAACAGAGAAAGAGAGAGAGAGAGAGAGAGAGAGAGAGAGAGAGAGAGAGAGAGAGAGAGAGAGAGAGAGAGAGAGAGAGAGAGAAAGGCGAGATATGTAGATTATATGAACAATTGTACAAAAGTAATATTTTGTGTATATACATTATATCCATATGATATATAGATGTAGAATATATTAATATAATAGTAATTGTTTTATCAAAAGATTGTGCTAAAGAAATCAGCGCTGAGATTTTAATGTTAGTAATGTTAATACCTGACTTATATGCTATGCAGACAACACAAACTTCATTTAAAATTTAAAGAAGAAAGTGTACTTAACTAAAATGTTAAATGTAGTGCTTAAACATGTTAATTGTCAGTCCATTGCTAAATGCACTATATAAAAATGTAATCAAATAGTTCATATTTCTATATTTGCACTCCCCATGGGTTAGTAAAGTCAATTACTGCTGAATCATATGAATAAATATATTGTTTTTATTATGATTGCTGATTTGAAGCTCCCAAAAGCCAATCGAAACAAACAATAATAACAATATTACACAGTGTTTTTTTCTTGTCTGCATGCATGTACGTGACTATTATTGGAGTTACAGGTATCCTGTACAGCTGTTCATACCCTCCTCTTATTTCCTAATTCTAATTTAATGAGCTTGTTCTTATATTATGAGTAGTATTTTAAAACACTACTGAGAGTCATAGCATCCATTAGCATTTAATTATTTTATTCCTTGCATGATCTACTGTTCTATTTGCATTTTTCAATTTGTACTTTGGACGTTTTTCCTCAATGGAACCTGTCCCCACTGTTACTATCTCATAAGCACTGTGTTTGACTCAGATGACTCCTGCACTTGATACTGCAATCCCAGTAAACACATGTACAGCTGGAACATTTGAATCCTGGCACAGAGATGTAGCCCAAACTCATTAGTCCAAGCAGCATGTTGTTTGCAAACGCCTAGGCCCAGTGACAAACAATAAGTCCTACAAGAGGCCCAGAAAAGCAGTCTAAGTTGGTCTCTAGACAAATTTACAACTTGGCATCAGACATGGCTCTGCTGATAGAGACTGATACAGGAGCTGAGATCTTAGAGGCTCCAATTCCTCAGAATTGCCCTGTTTATATTTTAGTAGCCACTTATTCTGATGATGACATACCATCTGAGTCACCACACTCAGTTTAAAACTACACAGGGTGACAATGAGCATATGCCTACTGTTTATACACGGCATGTGGTTTACCCAGATAAAATACAATGTAAGATATACTGTCCCAAAGCCCCAAATATAGATGTGTTGACAAAGCTATAAGTATTACTTAGCTTGATAAAGAAGCTTCATAACAGTTTACTGAAGATGGGGCATCTGGGTGACTCTTTGACAAAGTTTGTGCTTGATGTCAGGCATGTGGGGCTCAATCCAACCTGCCAGAATTATGCTAATCATCCCTGCATAGCCTTACTCTATCAAAGCAGCCCTGTACAAGAGGAATGATTAAGCCAGCATGGCCAGTGTCGGGCTTTTAGGACATCGCAACCTTCCTTGGTTTTGCACATACACTGGCGATGCTTTTCTTATTGCAACACACTTTTCCAAACGATGGATGAGCTGGTGGAGACCATCTTTGAAGCAGCCTTCTTTTTGGCTCTTCAGGAAAAGTTTCACCTCGGTAATCACCCTGTTAAAACGGTAAAATTTGCAGGCGATTTGGGGTATGACATTCTGCCTTATCCCCTCTACTACCCCGACTTCACACCCAGTGGCTTCTTCCTCTTCAATCATCTGAACAAACCACTTCGTGGCAGGCATCTTACCTTTTGTGATGAATGACTAAAGGAATCTGATCTATGTGTTACCTCATATTTATATCCCTGTGAAACAGGAAGTCCTCATTTATTAATGTCCTGTTCCTAGTCACCCAGGTCTACAAATTTTTTTTTAAGTATCAGTAGGAATATACTTCAAATATATTTTACTTATATGAACTCATGGAGGTGATAATAATTGTTCCACAAAGATATTCGGGGGAAAACATTTTTTATATATATATATATATATATATATATATATATATATATATATATATATATATATATATATATATATATATATATATATAGAGTGAGGAAAATAAGTATTTGAACACCCTGCTATTTTGCAAGTTCTCCCACTTAGAAATCATGGAGAGGTCTAAAATTGTCATCGTAGGTTCATGTCCACTGTGAGAGCCATAATCTAAAAAGAAAAATCCAGAAATCACAATGGATGATTTTTTAACTATTTATTTGTATGATACAAATAAGTATTTGAACACCTGAGAAAGTCAATGTTAATATTTGGTACAGTAGCCTTTGTTTGCAATTACAGAGGTCAAATGTTTCCTGTAGTTTTTCACCAGGTTTGCACACACTGCAGGAGGGATTTTGGCCCACTCCTCCACACAGATCTTCTCTAGATCAGTCAGGTTTCTGGCCTGTCACTGAGAAACACGGAGTTTGAGCTCCCTCCAAAGATTCTTTATTGGGTTTAGGTCTGGAGACTGGCTAGGCCACGCCAGAACCTTGATATGCTTCTTACAGAGCCACTCCTTGGTTATCCTGGCTGTGTGCTTCGGGCCATTGTCATGTTGGAAGACCCAGCCTCGACCCATCTTCAATGCTCTAACTGAGGGAAGGAGGTTGTTCCCCAAAATCTCGCAATACATGGCCCCGGTCATTCTCTCCTTAATACAGTGCAGTCGCCCTGTCCCATGTGCAGAAAAACACCCCCAAAGCATGATGCTACCACCCCCATGCTTCACAGTAGGGATGGTGTTCTTGGGATGGTACTCATCATTCTTCTTCCTCCAAACACGTTTAGTGGAATTATGACCCAAAAGTTCTATTTTGGTCTCATCTGACCACATGAATTTCTCCCATGACTCCTCTGGATCATCCAAATGGTCATTGGCAAACTTAAGACGTGCCTGGACATGTGCTGGTTTAAGCAGGGGAACCTTCTGTGCCATGCATGATTTCAAACCATGACGTCTTAGTGTATTACCAACAGTAACCTTGGAAACGGTGGTCCCAGCTCTTTTCAGGTCATTGACCAGCTCCTCCCGTGTAGTTCTGGGCTGATTTCTCACCTTCCTTAGGATAATTGAGACCCCACGAGGTGAGATCTTGCCTCGGCTGATGAATGAGGAAAATGAGAGAGAAAGAAGGTTGGATGATGTGGAGATGGTGAAGCAGGAAGTGAATAGGATTAGTAAGCAGGAAGTGAGAGCAGCTATCAAGAGTATGAGGAGTGGAAAGTCGATTAGACCATAGAGATGTTTAGGAGAGATGGCAGTTGAGTTTTTAACAGTGCAAAGTAATGGAAAGTGTGTTAGAGAAGTGAAGAAAGAGTGCAGGCAAGGTGGAGTGGGTGGAGAAGAGTGAAGGGGTGATTGTCGACAGAAGGGTATCTGTAAGAGTGAAAGGGAAAGTTTTTAGGACTGTGGTGAGGCCTGCAGTGTTGTATGGTTTAGAGACATGGGAAAGCTGGAGGTGGCAGAGTTAAAGATTCCGAGATTTTCATTGAAAGAGATGAGGATGGGCAGGATTAGGAACGAGTTTATTAGAGGGATCACACATGTAGGACATTTTGGAGACAAATTAAAAGGAGTGAGAAGGTTTGTACATGTGCAGAGGAGGGACATGGGGTATATTGGTAAGAAAATGCTGCCAGGAAGGAGGAAAAGAGAAAGGCAAAGGAAGAGGTTAATGGATGTGGTGAGGGAAGACATGCAGGTAGTCGGTTTGAAAGAGGCAGATGTAGAGAACAGAGTAGTATGAAGACGGATGATCCGCTGTGGCGACCCCTAACGGGAGCAGCCAAAAGAAAATGAATGCAGGAGGGCTTTCGAGCCAAGAAGACGTCTGCTTAAGAGTGTCTTGTAGAAACTGTTTACCACTGTACAACGCCACACACTTATGAAGCTCTTGTGCAAGTTACCTTAAATGGATCAGAGCACAAATACACAAAAGGCCAAAAAAAAAATGTTATTTTCTTCTAAAATGTTGCCCATTGGAACTGCTCTATACATACCATCACTGCATTTTTAATTAATGTGCTATTCAGTAGTGACAGTTTTTGCTCTGCATACACATATGCAATTTTCTACCACAACCCTTCTTCAGACACATTTGTAAGGTGTGGTGGAGCAAAATTTCTGCTGAGTTGGGTATTTATAATTCAGACTTAAAGGCTTGGAATGGAGATGCCACTTCCTTGGGGAGCAGCTGCGCATTAGCTCAGCAGGCAGTGAAGGTTTTAGAAGGCCTCCACTGAAGCCTGAGCAGACAATCTGTGCCTCACTGGCACACATTACATATCAATTCCCTCCTTCCCATCACTGTGCATGTTACACCTGTCATGATGATAGACTGGCTGTGTGTGAGTGAATGACACATTGTGCCTGAAAAACAATGCTTTGACCTTACTGCTGTATGCACAATGATTCTCTTTCCTCAATTTAGCACACTTTGTTCCAGTGAACATACTCTGGAAAAGTGGACACTTCTTATTAATCTTGTGTGTTGATAGTATAGCCACATGTTTGAAATAATTTTTAATATGTTCAAAGTGTCGTTATTTATAACAAATAAAGAATAAAAGAAGTGGGACTAGAGAGTTTTAAAGGTTAAATGAAAAAGATTTAGATTTTTAGTTTTTGGAAGGATTTAAACTGTAAGACAGAGAGTGAGAGCAAGATACAGTCAGGAAAAAGTTATGGAGAAAAAGACACCCCAGGAGACAATAAGAAGCATGTATCAGATACAGCTACAAGGAGGAATGTTTGTGTTTGCCGGCATACAATATGGACAACAACAGAGGATAGTGATTATTTGGCAGAAAATGGAGGACTTAAGGAAGGAAGGCAGAACAGGAAAAGTGCTGGGGGTATAGTCTCAATCAATCCCATCCTTCCTATTCCAAGCACTTTATGCCATAGCAAGAGCCATGCTAATGTTTTATTTATGGAAGAGATTCCGTCTGCACATGTACCCTCTTCATAATTCATAACGTCTAGCATCAGGGCCCGCTTGCAGAAAGATGGAAAATGTTTGTTTTTATGTACTACCAAAAGTGATTTAATACAATAAAAGTCCGATTTGGATTGATTATAATTTCAGAATGTAATAAAACGTAATATACATTTATTATCCCCTGCAATTTAACATGTTAAAGTAGTGTAGAGTTATTAAGAGAATAAGGGTTTCATTTTCTCTATAAAGCTTTAACAGCTTTAAGAATGATAATACATGCTAAAATGTAGGGTTCATTCATGTTAACTTTCCACCCCGCTTTACTTGTGCTTCATTTATTTTTCCCCTGATGTGGGACAAGCAAGCTTGTGCATGCTGTAGTAAACCGATAATACATTAAAGCTCTTATTTAAAGTTATTACAAATATTGACATTTCCACTTTTATAACAGAAAAATGCAACAGTTGAGTAAATAAAACTGTCTTATACAGAAAAAATGCACTGTACTGCATAATATACTGTAATTAAACTTCATGGAAATTTAGGAATATGTTCTAAAGGACAAAGTTTATAAATTAGCATCTGATATTTAGCTGCTTTGCCTCCAGTAAAAGATAGTTCTGAGTATAGTCTGGCATTTGAGATTTCTTCTTTAATGCCCCTACACACAAACAAAACATACACACTTTCCTCTTTTTCTTGAATTCCATCTTCTCTTCCCAGAGAAACTGGAACAAGAGAAGAAAAAATTAAAGTAGGGCATGAGCTTGAAAACTGATGTGCCGTGGCTAAAGCCTGTTTTTCTGACTGTCACCTGGTGTCTCACACACTCAGTCCTCATTACCCTACAGTACTTCACATTAGTGTGGGCATTGGACGTTTGACAATTTCCTTAGCTGTGAAAAAAATACAGCTGTATAATTTCAGATCACACACAAAAAAAAAAAAAAAAGGGGGGGGGGGGGGAATATAATCTATACATTTCTGTAATTTGGTCCATGATCCAGACTGTCTCTGGTCTCAGAGGTTGAAGATGTTCTTGAAGGATAAAAAGTCTTTACAGAGTTTGTTTCACATTCTCTTCCCTCTCAGGTGCATTTGGCTTCCATGTCATAGAGCTGCAGCAGTTCAGTTATTATGGCCTCAATCTGGGCTTTGGTAATGTCTTCACACAGAACCTAAAATTAGACAAAAAAAGCAATTATATACTATGGATTTACAAGATCTACACTGTTAAAACAGCAAAATACAAAAACACACAGAATTAGGTGACTTCAGAGCATGGATGGTTGTTGATTCTGGTGTGAACTGCTGATCTCCTGGGAATTCGATAAAACAGTCTCTGAAATTAACCAGGAATAGTGAAAGATAAAAAGAAAATCAAAAATTGGACTGGAGGAATATGGGGGAAAAGCCATATGTTGTAAATACTGAGATGTTTCCCTGCTGGCCACAGGTATAAAGTATGCTTATTTGAGTTAGCCTTCCTGTCAACTACAGCCAGTCCTAACTCTCTCATCAATGCTGGAAGAATTACCATTTATTGGCTATTCTTTGTTTTTGGCACCTTTGATGTGAACATTAACTGCAGTATGTGACCTGTTTTTTTATGCATTATGCTGCTGCCACATGAATGGTTCATTAATAAGTGCACCGTCATGCACCGTCATCCAAAAAAAAGGACAATGAGGGAATATACATGTTTCTAAAACACTGAAGAACTCCTTGCTTTAATAAATATGCTATACTGAATGACAAAGATAGAAAAAGATAAAGACAAAGATAGAAGATAGAAAACCTGCAATCTGATGGAACATGAAGTTTAAGTTGAATATACTATATTCCTACATTAATTACCCATCTACATATTCTTTTCTAAAACATTTTATGCTATAATCTAGACCAGTGGTTCTTAACCTGGGTTCGATCGAACCCCAGGGGTTCGGTGAGTCAGTCTCAGCGATTCGGCGGAGGTCAAGACATACACCCTACTCATATGATTCGTGATGACACGCCCTGATTAAGAAGGGTTCGGTGGATGCGCATATAAAACGTGGGGGTCAGTACCTCCAACAAGGTTAAGAACCACTGGTCTAGACTTAGACCATAACTTTCCATCATTAATTTGAAAGGAGTTACAATAAAATAGGTTTTTTCAAGAGCTTCTCCTATTGATAATTTTAATGTGACACAGTTAATACTTATATAATACTTATATATACTGTATACACACTTAGCTAAAAATACACATTTCCAATTTTATACTGCTAGGTATGATAAAATGCTATGTGTCTTGCTCCGTAGTATCTGGGGCAGTACAGATCCAGGCAGACATGCAGGCATTTAGAAAGGAGACTTGTGTAAAAGTCTGCAGGAAAAGAGAACTTCAATGCATGGCACGCACACACACACACACACACACACACACACACACACACACACACACACACACACACACACACACACACACACACAATGTCTGGAGTGTGTCATCGACAGTGCTCTGTCAGTGATTAGAATGTTACCTTTATTAATGAATAGCATTGTGGATTTGAAAATTTTAATGTTTTGCAACATCTGAGAACCAATTTAGTTTCTGTTCTCACCTACATTTTAACTATAAATACCATCAATAAACAGTTATTCACACACCAGTCTCTCCCTGTATTTCTCTCTCACCCTTTCTGTCTGTCTGTCTGTCTGATTGCTCCCTCATTGACTTTTTCGCTCACACATTTCACAGAGAAAACAGAGTACACAGAAAGTGTAACCCAAGACTGGGAGTGCTTACAACTGAGACTTCTTCCATAAGTGTTAAATAAATTACTGCAAACGAACAAAAATTCACCACATCAGTGATTAAATTAAATAATTTGTTAATGTTTATGAATTCAAGTAAAATCATCATTAATCTTATGAGCAGTGCTGTTGTAATCAAAACAATAAACAGATGAGTACAAGCACATTACTTTTAACCCATATTTCTTCTCACAGCTGGAACTACAATGTCCGTTATCTGAACATAATACAAAAATATACACCTTCTGACCAATCAGTTTTGAGCAAATTGGCCCACACTGTTGAGTAAAACACATAAGCATAATTTCACTTGCATATGATGTTCCAGTTCTCAGAAAGCATTGGGAAGTAGATATCTCATTAGAGACTGGAAATGCATGCACTGAGGCAGACACAGAAAAAGCAATTTTGAAATTACTGCAGTATAACTGGTAATTACGTACACACACTCAGTATGTACCCAGTTGTACAGTTCTAAGGATAAAAGATATGGCATGTGTGCACAAGGTATTGAACTACTTTACCTGTAGATGGAGGTGTAAGAAATGAAAGTTTTGTGGAACAATGTGGATTATTACATTACAAAATGACATCATGATCTAACGTCTATTTAACATGGTGTTACACAGGCCTATGGAAAAATACTATATAATCATAATCCATGTAATCCTTCTAGGTCATAGTAACCAAACAAATGTATAAATTTCACAACACTTAATTAAAAGTCTTTTTTAAGAAAGAAACAATCTCTTTGAGATACATTTGGGGAATTAATTTCTTATGGGATTTTACAACGGTTGCTGTAAAAACAAATTTTTATACTGCACTATCGTTTATCAGTTGTAAACTACTTTGACATCTTTGTTTTATCCCGGTTATTTAGCATTGTGTGTTGCGAACAAATGTGAATTTTTCTGCCGAAACTTAATTGCAACTGGCCAACACCAAAGTGAAATGGGCAAGCAAGCACAATGTTGACTTTTATTAAACTATTACAGCTTTTCCATTCTGTGGTAAAGGTTAGTTAGAGCAGTTGACTGTAGATGCCATCTGCCCCACTGTGTCATTAAATCCCAAACCTGTAGAACTGTTGATTGCCCTCACCTGCCACCATTCCTTTTCTCCTGTAGGCACCTGGACTCCATAAGTGTGAAGAGCGAGGTAGAGTGCTGTAAGTGCGAGGTGCTGAGGCTGATGCCACACACATACCGGCCCATGGTAACTGTCTTTAAGCAGGGCCCATGCTGTTTCAGCAATAGGTGTCCGAGACCAAGCATGACGGTTCATCAAACTCCTCACAGAGAGTAGGTAGTGAAGAAGATACTGGAAGCAGATTTGTACTTAATTAATATAAAAAAAAGTATGAGTCACTTTAAAATTGTTTGGAGAAATATCAGTCATTCTTGGAGAAAAAATAATGTAGCAACATTTTCAGTGAAATGCATTACCTTATGAGGATGCTCGAATGACACATGGAAGTTGAGCTGTCTGAGAATGAGGAGTTCACATTGTACTACACTATCTCGCAGCTCCCAGAACTTCTCATTCAATTCCAATGGATCACTTCCTGGGTGAAAATATCTACAGGAGGCATAAATGTAAACGGATACATGGAAGTTTCTTGGATGCAAGTGCCATGATTTCATTTCAACCACGTACAGTACACAGTGAAACAAAACACAGACACCCCAGGACCAAGGTGCTACCTAAAGACAACACAAATTAACAAAAAGTAACACAAAACACAGAATTAGACTAAACTAACTGGGGCACAGGTTATGGCCATAGGGGCACAGCCAAAATTACCCAGCTAGAAAAGACTTGGTGGCTTCACATAAAATATATCAGCCATCAGACCCTAAGATGTAGACCTTGTGAAGATCTAAATGGTGGTCAAGTATAGTAACCGAAGTGAAAATCTAAATTAACGAATATCTCTGAGCCTCAGGAAATCAAATTCAAACAATATGTTATTCCTTTGGTGTATGTTTTTTTTCTAAAGTAATCTACTAATAATGTAGGATATATGTGCTAACAGCTAAATAGGAGTAAGCATGCATTACCACATTTTTCCTCCCATTGCTAATGTTTTCATTAAAGTTCTGCTATGTTTGAATGAGTTTCTTCCACCAAACAAACAGACAAGTATACTTGAAATGAAATTTCTCTAAATATGAATAATGTGTGTGTGCATGGTGCCCTCTTATATGCTGGTGCAATAGCTGTCCCTGGGATGAGATTTTACCTCTTGCCCAGGATTTGCATATACCTGTGACAGACGTTGATGATGTCCCTTGTCCTAAGATGCTGTTCTTCAACTTTGCCCGCAAGGTATATGCAGGACATGGCTACTAAGTATGGCTCGTAGACCTGTAAACTAGCAGTCTGAAAGAACTTGTGGTAGAGTGAACACGCTGTGGCTACAGGAACAGACCGCATTCCCAACTTGACTCCTGCAACCAACAACAAAAGTTTATAATATAGAGCAAACATTTTTGTTTTCCCCCCTACCCCTTCACATTACCTAACAAGAATAATAAAATAAAAAAAATCCATGTTGGTATTTACCAAAGAAAAATGTAATTTTGTTAAGGCACATTTAATTTAACATTGATGGAAGGAGTCTGGGTGTCAATGCTCTGAACAATCAGTAAGTTTTCCACCAAAGGGAAAGTCTTCAAGACTGTTTTTATCTATGGCACTCTGTTTTATTTTATTTCAAACAAAAGATTACAAAAAAGAGACTTGTGTCATCTATATCTGCCTCTTTCAAAAGAACTACCTGCATGTCTTCCCTCACCACATCCATAAACCTCCTCTTTGGCCTTCCTCTTTTCCTCCTTCCTGGCGGCTCCATCCTCAGCATTCTTCTACTGATATACCCCGTGCCTTCTTTGCACTTGTCCAAACCATCTCAATCACACCTCCCTCACCATGTCTCCAAAACATCCTACAGGCTCTGTTCCTCTAATAAACTCATTTCTAATCCTGTCCATCCTCGTCACTCTCAATGAAAATCTCAACATCTTCAGCTCTGCTACCTCCAGCTCCACCTCCTGTCTTTTACTCAATGGCACTGTCGCTAAACTATACAACATCACAGGTCTCCCCAGTCTCACAGTGAACTTTCCCTTTCACTCTTGCAGATAGCCTTCAATCACAAATCACTCCTGCTATCACTCTTCTCCCCCCACTCCACCCTGCCTGCACACTTTTCTTCACTTCTCTAACACACTCTCCATTACTTTGCACTGTTGACCCCAGGTACCTGAAATCCTCCACCTTTTCTCCCTGCAACCGCACCCCTCCACTGCCCTCCCTCTCATTCACACACATGTACTCTGTCTTACTCCTACTGACTTTAATTCCCCTTCTCTCCAGCGCATACCTCCACCTCTCCAGGCTCTTCTCAACCTGCTCCCTACTCTCACCACAAATCACAATATCATCCGCAAACATAATAGTCCACGGAAACTCCTGTCTGACCAACCTGTCCATCACCACTGCAAACAGGAAAGGGCTCAGAGCCGATCCTTGAAGCAGTCCAACCTGTCTGACCTCTTCCCTGAACCTTACACTAGAGTCTTCCTCCTTCTGTTTCCACCATCCTATTCTTCTTTCAGCCCTCACTCTCCTCCTCTTCTTATTCACCTCCAAAACCATCCTACAGACCATCATCCGATGATACAGTCTCCAATCTCCTTCAGTTTGCATCTCCTACATAGAATATAGTCCACCAGTGTGCACCTTTCTCCACTCTTATACGTCACCCAATGCTCCTCCTTCTTCTAAAAATAAGTGTTCACCACTGCCATTTTCATCCTTTTAGCAAAATCTACCACCATCTACCCTTCCATATTCCTCTCCTTAAGAACATCACCTCCTCATCACCTCTGTTCCCCCTTACCTACATGCCCATTAAATTCTGCCCCAATCACCACTTTCATTCCTAGGTACTTCATCTAATTTACTCTAGAATTTTTCTTTCTCCTCCATCTCACAACCCACTTGTGGATCCAGAACATGTAACTATAAACGGATAAACATCAATATACAGTGTAACGGGTGGAAATCGCCGTGGTATAAAAGAAATCGAAATTGTACTTTGTTCTTGGCACGTTAATGATCTGAATTTCGAAAAGCTAATTCAGATACCCGTCTTGATGATGAAACGACAGACTCGGAAGTGTGTTTTGGTTTCATGACTCGAGTCTCCCGCAGCTGTGATATTATGCTCCATGCTCCCAGACACGCGTGCAAAGCGTGACGCCTGCATGGTTGACTGGAGACAGGATCTATCCAGGAGAAAAGACCACGTTTCAATCACAAACTACATCATTCATCTGTATGGAGCTCCGTATGCAGCTCGCTGGACTGAAATCAGACGTCGTGAAATTCTTTAAATGGGGTGATATATGCGATCAACTTTAACCAAAAAAATAAATAAAAAATCCACACAAAAAACTATGTAAATCCCGGATTCTTATTTTACTTGTGTTACTAATAGTATGAGATAAGAAATACTCCCTTACGTATGGGGTTTAAAGAAAAAGACTGGGTTGCCAGGTCTGTGTTAATAAAGAACACCCACATTTTCTACAGCATCACAAGCACTTATATATTACGTAAGTTCACATGTATCGAAGAAGTATTAAAAAACAAACATTCCCCTATTTCTTCACTAAAATTTAATAATTATATACAGTATCATATTAGAATAAGTATGACAATATATAAATCGGTTATCAGGCGCAAATTATGAACATTAATATAATGAAAGTATATTAAAATCAATATTTTTGTGACAGCAATTACATTTTTGTCACTCATTTTAAAACAGCAGATACACGTGTAGCCTGTGCCTTTTGCTGTACTCACAATTTTAGTGATACAATTTCGCAAAATTCCCTATTGCGGTAAAAAAAATTTTTAATACAAAATAACTGCGTATCTGGCAACACAAGTCAAGACAGCACGACGTCAACCGTTTTCTTATTCGGTTAAAATAAGAATTCTTGCATGTGCGAGTTGGTTTGTGTATAGCGCCATCTGCTGTAAGGAGTGTTGAATTTTTTAAAGATACGTTAGAGAGAGATAAAAATAAAAAAAATCAATACAATTAGATTATTTACTGTTCTTAACTATTGTTTTTTTTAATCCAATTGTTACTCAATTGGTCTGTTGTTGAATATCCAAACAAAACAAAAAAGTTTATTAGAACCCGCCAGTATCGAACGATTTGATTGGTTGCTGTGTGTTAGTCTCGTTGCTAAGAGACGGCAGGCCGTCGGCGCGATCAGAGATGTCGTCGAATTATTCCGCAAATCAGGTAGTAAAATTTTTTATAAATATAATATGGTGATGATTAAATATATCTTTATGAAGGTAATTTTGCTTATTTTTTTTTTTTTTTAACGTCTAACTTTTTTTATTGTATTTTTCTTGCATGGCAGTATGAAAGCGCTTTCAGTGCGAAAAACCTCCAGAACTGGACGGTACCAAAACAGTACAAAAAAGTGCGTTCACTTACATGGATAAATTGCATAACTTCAAATAAAAATTTAAATGCTTCTTTTTATTTATATATCTCAATATATAAGTATGTCCCCCTATCCTTATATATGTATATCATCTGTATATACACTGTGTATGGCCTTGTACAGTTGTACATAAAATGCACATATTCCATATTGTAATAATTTATATATTTCACATTCTCTACACACATCCTGCACTAATATAACTTCATATACATGCTCATATATATTATTAGTGTACTTGCTCGCTACATCCTTCACATGTTTACACTGCTCAGAGCCCTTATATTTATTTGCTGTACATCTATGTATTACATGCTGTACATACATTTGCATATTTATCTGCTTTTTCTGTCTGAAATATGTTGTGGTTTTATTCTAGACACCATCACCAGCAGAGGGCCACACTGTATTTATAGCTACAGACCGAGGACACCTGCTTCCTGGTGTGAAGGTTTGAAATATACTTTAATTAAATAAACACACCACGTAGAAGAGAGGATATTAGTTCTACTGCTGGAGGGCTTTGACAGTTTTCTGATTTCTCTGCTTAAATACCTGATTTAATTGACTTTAATTACCAGGAACCCATCAGTCTGTGCTGAATCCTGGCCTTCCAGGAATAAAACTGATGATCTCACACATTATTCTGTACTATAGTATTATCACTGCTGCTTCATAGCTCCAGGGTTTAAGCACAAACTCAGGTTACAATCTGTGTGGAGAGTTGTTTGTTCTCCCTGTGCCCATGTAGGGTATCTCTAGATTTTCTTATTTCTTCCCTCCCCTTAAAAAAAAACATTTGGCTTCCCCAAATTTGCCCTAGGCTAGAGTGAGTTTGAGAATGAGGACTGGCATCCCATCCAGGGTGTACTTCATTTTTATGGCAGGTTTTTCCTTTGACCCTTAGTAATATAAAGCAGTTACTGAAGATGAATGCATAAATAAATATGATCACATTTGATTATTATTATTTTTTTTTGCAACAAAATGTTTATCCTTTCAGCTTGTATACACTCTTGTTTCTATTAAATGTGGGTTTTTTTTGGTCAGCGTGGATGTCCTAGGACCTCATTCCAGGGGACATGGGACTTACCAAGATATATTCCACCAGTTCACATTAACCCTACAGCACGCTCACAGGAGGGCCAGCAGCGTCTCAGCACTTGGGGGAAGGTGCAGTGCCTGGTTCCATCAGCCACAGGCAAATTAAATAAAACCAGTGGACACAACAGGACACCACAGTGTGAAGTAAATATCTTTCACCGTTAAGTTATACACCTGTTGCCAGTGTGAAATTGAATATTAAACGGAAAAATCATGCTTTTTTTTTTTTTTTTTTTTAGGGCACTAGTGTTGATGGTCAGAATGAGGAAATTTTTGAAAGAACTCTTGCCTCAGATGGACCGGAACTGGAAAGGACCAGATCACAGGCCAGTGAAGCTCAGTTTAGACCAACAACTCCGCAAAGCCAAGATCAGTTTAGAGCAGCTACTCAGCAAAGCCATGCCGAGTCTCAACCAGCCTCTCCTGAAAGCCAGGCTGAGTCTAGACCACTAACACAAGCTAGCCAATATTAGTTCAGTACAGCAGCCAAGAGCAGCCCTGTATTAAAAAAATAGCAACAAACCAGTTTAATGATAGTATGATGACTTAGAGGAAATTTCGGATCTCCAGTCTTTGCTGGAGTCTTTTGAAGTTTAACAGTGCAAACATTTTAGTGCAAAAAGTGTAAAAGGTTACTGGTGTAAATCTGATTTTATATAGGCAGTCACATTCTGCATAATCAAATGTGCATATGTGCATGTTTGTTGTCACCTGTATAAATTCCAGACCTGTAATAGCTTACGACTATTATAATCATTGCCAGAGTCAGTCATTTTAGCATAATTTATTTATCTATATAATTAATATGGTGAATGGAAATGTATTACAAGAAGCATTAGCACACCTGTAGTCCCTCAGAGCATCAACTAATTTCACTAGTCATCGGTAAAACGCTTCAATGCCCAGAAGCCCGTGATGTAAGTAGCTATAATAACCTATCAGAACATATGTGCTGAAAGTTCTTCTAAGTAGCAGTACTCAAGGATCATTTCAAAACTTCAATCCAGCAATCTCCTGATTAGAGTACAATCAAACTGTTGATTTACACTATTATAATGTGCTCTGTATTTGAACACCTGTATTTTACTCTAAAGCAGCAGTGAGTCTGATTAAATCTTGGCTGCTTCTGGACATTCAATAAACTATTATTGAGGTTGCTTTTGTGAAGATGTAGACAGAATTTAACATTGTTCCAGATGGAGTGGACTCAGATACAGATTGAATAAAAAAATAAACCAAACTCTTTAAATTACGAATATAATAATGACTACAACTTTAAGCAACAGTGAAATTAATTCAGACTATGATATTCTAAGCTTTTCCAGTATCTTCTACCTAGTACTCTACATTTCATACAAAACTACTGTATTAAATATATTAGTGTCTTGCGAATACAATATAAAGAAATAGGTTTTCGGGACACATGCTTACAAGCCAAGCTGTGTGTACACATTTATACACAAAGATTAAGATAATATCGGTAATATCGTTTAAATAGATCAACTGTTTAATAGATTGTGGTGATAAATAATTATTAGCTTTTTTTCACATTCGTCTTTAAATACCTATGCTGTAAAGTCAAAGTGCCTAATTAGCTTTACTCTAATAAAGGTGTAATTACAAAAAAAAAAATAAAAATGTTAATGCAATTATTAAATTATGCAAGTTTATGCAGGTCTTTGTTACATTACTTTATATTTAAATCCTGCCAAATAGAAATCAATATGGCAGTTTCAAATGAAGAGAGACAGAGGGAACATTACCAAAATAGTTGGAATGAAGTACATTCAAATAACCACGTTCTGATATTGCCTGATACAAGAAAAATAGAAAAAGTGCTATATGAGGAGAGGACACAATTAAAACATCATCTTACAGCACTGGTAGAGTTAGAAATAAATACATTCAATAGATTCAATATTTGAAATCCTGTCCTTGTATGCATGTAATGATATTTTTAAAACTATCTTTTTGTGTTTGCTTGGCCATTTTTATAGAATAACTATAGCTTACGTACAAAGATTATAGCAATAATTATAATGCTTCAACACTTTCTATGAGAACTGCAATAAATTGATGCACCAAACTGTGATAACTGTGATACTTTAACAAATCTATTAAATATCTTTAAAAATCTAACTCACGATTGTTATGAGAAATGTAAAAAAAAAAAAATTAATAAAAAGATTTTAAAGACAGGAATTTGTTAAATGACTGATTTGACAGCTGTTTAACCTTATCCCTATGATTGCCTAACTAAGAGAGACACCTGGCAATAACGGATAATCCTAGAGTAATTCAAATGGAAAAAAAGTGTCATTAGGACAGCAAAGAAAAGTACTTTTAGATAAGCAAGGTCTAAAACAAATACAAACCTGTTCAAACATAAGATGCACATTTTCCTAGCAAGACCAAAAAATAGTACACAGTGTTAACAAATCTGCTCAAGCACAAGATCAAAGTTGCGTGGTGACCAGAAATAAGAGCAGCAGCAACTCAGAGCATTTAGTAGCCTATTACTCTGTTTCACAAGTGTGCACTAATATGCTTGTCTTTTGTGATTAAGAACATGTGTAATAAAATGCTGACAGAAACTGGTTCTAGAGTGAGAAAAGGCACATAGAGACAAAACCCACACGTTGGTGTGAATATTTAGCAGTTAGACGCAGGCTGGCTGGATACGCACACAGGACTAGCACTGGTGCAAATGTCGCTACAGCACAATTACACATGAGCACGTAGTTCTCATGAATGCTTAGCTCGGTTCACGATCAGATGAGTTCCGTGGCAAGGAGATCGTCAGGTAATGCTTCAAACAAAGGTCTGTGCAAATGACACCATGCCAATTAAGACATTCAGTGCAATAATTCGACTTACCACAAGCTCACCTCAGTGCAAAAATCAATGATATTAAAGAGGATACGAAAAAAGTGCAGCACAAATCCGCTTCTAGTGCCGATGCTTTATGGACTTATGGATCATCAAACAATTTCCTGATTCACGCCAGCTTTCTGACTAACGCCTGAACTCCAGTTGGTTACTCTTAAGTGACCGTCCTTTAATTTGGCAGCTTGAGTGGACTGTCTTCCCAGTGTTCCCTTCTCATTTTCTTTGGGTCTTGCTGCAGAATATGAATCATTTTTAGGGAGTGCAGACTTTTTGAGTTGGGGGTGAGGATCTTCCCCAATGTTGACACTCAGGTTGGTGTATAGCGGCTCTAACTCTTTGGACAGGAGCTCATACGTGAGAGAGTTGAGTCCATCTGATCTCCAATTTAACCTGGTGTGCTTTAACAAGTCAAACCTGAGAATAAATAAAAGAAGAGAGATGAGGACATTATGAGAAGCACTTGAAAAGCAGAAACAAATAGCACCGTGATATTTGAATCTAATCAAGATACATGATCGGTAGAAACATGTCCATGTAGAGGTGTGTGCAGGACCGAAGAAACCCCAACCACTTATAACTATTACTGTAGTTCTTGCTAAAATCTTAGTGAGTTCTGTTTCCCAAAGTGTTTGGAATTCCAGCAAGAATAAAAAAGTTAATATAAAGCACTCTATGCTTTAAACAATCTGAACATGAATTCACGCCCATGCTAATGAACCTCTTGAGTTTCACATATACAATAAGCACCTGCTGCACTTGTGTAAAAGTCAAAACCACACACATTTTTTGTTTCCAGATCATCCACGGCTAGATACACAGCTCTGTGTTAAATGCATGATTACCTTCTGGGGTTCTGCTCATTACCCTTGTCTCCCTTATGCTTAATCATCTTATAATGACCCACAACCACAGGAGGGCGCACAATCTTCATCCCAGATAGACGAACTCTGAGAAGACAGATCATAAATAAGTACAAAAGCACCAATGCAGAAGCAAGTGGACTGAAGAAGAAATTATGTCATGAAATGAAGGATGTGGTAATAAAAACAAATAGAGCTAAAGCAAAGTTTTTATGTGTGGAGAAATTGTAGCTTAAAACAGGATAAACAAGAATGAAGAGACTATCAAAACCTACCCAAACCTATGCCACAAAGCCATGTAACTAATAAATGGTTGCTATTTTATGTCATTAGAGGACAAATTATTTTTTTTTTTTCTGTGGGTATTTGGGATTTATTTGTATTCATTAACTCTAAAATCAAGACCAAAGCAAAAGGTTTACTTGCCTCTATATTCTTTCAGAGTGATCTGGGTCCAATATCATTACCAAAAATAAGCATCTATACACTAGCAAGCTAGATACTATCAGGGCTTTAGAGCAGATCCATACCGCTCGATATTTTAGACACACTACTACTTTATTAGGAACACCTAGATATCTGCCGTTTCATTCAGTTATCCAAATAGGCTTTCATGTGGGAGCAACAATTCATGTGAATTAAAGCCTGGAACTTTTGTTAATGTTTACATGAAACAGCAGAATGGGCAAAAATGTGATCTTGTTGACCTTCACGGTTTCGGTATTTCAGAGATTCTTATTCGATTTCCGAATGTAATCGAATAGGAATAATCTAAATTCCATCTTGTTTGTCTAGAATAAAAAAATAATAATTATAACCTAGTGATAGTTCTATAAGCATTTCGAGGAGAATTGCCACAGTATAAAGCTGACAGGAAGGTTTCAGTAATCCAAATAACCATTCACTATATCATTGTGTCTTCTGCATATACAAGATGTTGAAAAATCCTTTCTGAACAGGAATCAGAAATGACAGCAAAAACAAGCTCACTCTAAACTAAAGATTCATAAACTATGGTCTGATAATTGGGGTTTTTCACCACAGTATGCAGATATTTGAGGCAGAATTTAGCACCATCATCAAGAATGCACAAAACCATTAATCTTTTCTTATGTCAACTGTTTAGGCTCTGGTGGTGGTTAAGGGTATAAGGAACTGCCTGCCACTGCATGGCCATTTGCATCATTTTATAGCTTTAATGTATCTTTTAATGGTTGGTTGTCTCAACCTGGTTAAAAAAACAACATGCACTAGCATCCCAAACAGGTATTTTTTAATAAAATAGTAAAATAAGTAAAATTCCTGCAAGAATGAATCAAGGTTGTTTTGAGAGCAAGGTCAGGTCCTGCCCAGTATCAGTATGGTGTTCCTAATAAAGTGTGTAATAATGGAAAAAATAAGCAAAATTTGCAGCACCAAATTCAAGAAAATTTCACTTCCAAAAACTAAAAACAAACCTTAATATCCAAAGCTTCAATTTTTGAATACATTCCATTCAACACCAAAATAGTTAAAACCCACTCCATTCTACATTCAGTGGTAGGAAAAAGCAAAAGTTGAAGCCTGGAACATCAGTGCTAGTCATACATGCATGTACTTACTGACCCTTCGAGTGGCTATACAGGAGTGATCATGGAGGTGTGAAGAGATGCAGTAGAAGAGGGCATGGTAATATGAGGGTCAGTGAGAGCAGAATGCAGAAAAAGAGGTAAAAGACAGACACAACATGCAGCACATTCACGCTTGTTTCACAAGATGCATTTTGCATATGGCTGGTGACTGCATGCTCATAATTCTTGGTCCTCACCGAGCAGCAATGTCATCATCCTCCCCTCCCCAGCCCCAATACTGATTTGGGAAACCATTCATCTTGAGGAACTGGTCTGGAGTGACAGCAGACACTCCTCCAAAGTACTGAGGGTATGGAAGCCTACAGGGGAGAAACACTTTTTATAGCATTCTCTTACTGGTGCTGATGTCCTCTGGCAAGCTGTCTAAATGGTGCTACCTGTATCTGAACTTGTCCATGGCCACAGAGAGGTGAGTGGGGTACTGTGGGTGGCAAGTGTAGGTGTTGTGATCATTTTCTGGAAGCAAATCTACATCATGAAGGAAGATGCAACCCCAGTCCACCTCCTTCAAAGCTTCCCGCACTCCCACATTCAGAAGTTTTGCACGGTTAAATGTTGAGTTTCCTGACTGATAAAAAAAAAGAAGCATGGGACCTTGTAGAGAGATCTCACTAAACAGTTACCAAAGGTTTTCATTTCTCGAAGACATTATAGATTCACAGTAAATGTGAATGTAATGAAGATACCTGGTGTACAATGTAGATGCCATAGTGTATCTGCTGCCTCTGAAGAAATGGGTGCAGATGGTACAGAAGAGTCCGTAGGTGGCTCTGCCTGTTCCGGTAGGGGACCACGATAGCTGTGTGGTGCCTCGGTTCACAGTCAGGAGGATGATAATGGCCTCCTGGGGTCACCAGAGGGTTCTTCTCTTTTATCTCCTCCAGGGATAGAGGGGAGGACAGGCGCACAGACACAGGACCCACTAACACAAAGCAACAGAAAGAACTATTAAATCCATTAACTGCACAACCTGAACCATTCTGATGTCTGTAAAAACAGGGACTCACCAAGCAGTGGTGATGGCAGCAAGCAGCCCCTGACCTGCTGTGGTGCTCCGCTGGGATGAGGGGGCAGCAGGGCACTGAGCTGGCTAAGATTGGTGTAGACATCATGCGGTCGAGAGTAGTCAAACTCGGGTTCTGAGGAGTGCACCAGCACAGAGACAAGCCCACGAAAGCCTCCCAAGGAGAAATAGAGCACAAATGCAAACTGGAAGCCCACCAACAGAGCTAGAGTGCAAGGAGAGTCCAGAGCTCGGCCACAGCACAGCATCACGGCACTGAGCACAAAAAAGTAGTGATTAGGTACAGACAAAAAAGGTAGAAGGAGACGTGCACTGACGGAGAAAGCCTAGTCAGGTCATGAGCATGAGAAGGGTGGGTGGTAAAGGAGATGTTAAAGACATCTCTTTAACAAAGGGAGCTAGGAAGGGACAAAATAGATTTAAGAAAAAAGTTAGGGGAAAAAGAATATTGTTCACGCTGATAAAATAATTTCTGATATGCACCGAGCACTGTGCTAATATATAAGGAAGGTACATTTTTTGTTAATTGTAAAGTGTAAAAAAAGAAAATACCATGGTGTATAAAGCATGAATGATAACAGATGACAGTAGTAGTAAGGAATGACCCATTACCTGTGTGCTCATCCACATTAAGCAGAGTGCTCAGCCTCCTCTTCCTCTGGTACACAACTAACCATTGTACACCCTGTACAATCACAATGAGAATTTTACACTTGTTTTTAAGAATAACTTACAATCAATAAATAATACTAACAATCAATAACAACAAACCATCATTACATAATAATAAAGCAGAATAGTAATAAATAGTAGAAGTAAATATTTAATGTAAAAAAAATTATAATAATCTGATTGGTGTTTTAATATAAAATGGAAATGATGTTCCTGAGCTCACCTTTCAAATCCAGTCCGAGGCTCCTGTACCGGCCTTCAGACCAAATCACTGGAGGTTGTGATTTTATCGGTTATCATGTCGAGGCTAAAACAAGGCCGTATGCGCGCAGACTCCATTCGACACATCCTAGCAAATGAAAGCGTGGCTGATCAGGCGTCTATGTCCTGCGTGCAGACGGCCATGTTGAGACACCAGCGCAGTGACGCGCCTTCATTCTTACTCACCAAGAAGCAACAGCTCAGTCAGTGGTGTTGCATGCACGAGAAAAAGCAGCAGCAGCAGCAGATAGAAGGCGATCGCCTTACAGTAATGTTTTTTCCACTTGAACTGACACAGCTCAAAAGCTTGCAGGTGAATCAGTTTCGCGTTTCCTCATCACCGGACTGGAGGAGTGCAGGCGTTTTGTGAATTGAACACATACACGCGCATTGTTAATTGCATTGTATTACGTCACTGTTTTCCAATCTAATGTATGCACGTGAGTACATCTTCAACGCACACATCTGGCTTGATCAGAAACAGCTTTGATGTGGAAACGTGAGCGGCATCACGAGTAGGCTCCACTATGCGTTTGCAGCAGGTGTGTGATGGTGCGATTTGGCGACCCCAGTGGTGAAATATAAGAACACAATTTTACTACTTTATTTTCATCATATGAGTTGAGCACTGGGCCCTGCTCTAAGAGATTACACATTTAATTGAGCCTCCAGATACAAGCACTTGTGTACTACCCATTTCACAGGGATCCCAGGTAGTCCACATAGAACATAGAGAAACAAATAGCAACACTGCAAAACCTAAATCTGTCAAGACCCCTCATCAGTAGCCATGCAGTACATAGCATGTTAAATACACTATATTGCCAAAAGTATTCGCTCCTCTGCCTTCACATGCAAACAAACTCAAATAACATCCGATTCTTTATCCATAGGGTTTATTATGATGTGATATAATATATGAACAGCTTCAACTCGAATGTGAAGGTTTTCCACAAGGTTTAGGAGTGTGTTAGTGGGAATTTTTGACCATTCTTCCAGAAGTGCATTTGTAAAGTCAGACACCAATGTTGGACAAGAAGGCCTGGATTGCAGTCTCCGCTCTAATTAATCCCAAAGGTGTTCTATCAGGACCTTGCTTTGTGCACTGGTGTGCAGTCATGTTGGAACGGGAAAGGGCCGTCCCCAAACTGTTCCCACAAAGTTGGAAGCATGAAATTGTCCAAAATGTCTTGGTATGCTAAAGCATTAAGAGTTTCTTTCACTGGACTTCAGTGAAACTTTCAATCTTTACACTTGGCACAATGCAGTCAGACAACTACCATTCTCCTAGCAACCTCCAAACCCAGATTTGTCCATCGGATTGCCAGACAGTGAAGCGTGATTCGTCACTCCAGAGAACATGTCTCCCCTGCTCTTGAGTCCAGTGGCAAAGTGCTTTACACCACTGCATTCGATGCTTTGCATTGCACTTGGTGATGTAATGCTTGGATGCCGCTGCTCGACCATGTAAACCCATTTTATGAAGCTCTTTACACACCGTTCTAGAGCTAATTAGAAGGCCACATAAAGTTTGGAGGTCTGTAGCTATTGACTCTGCAGAAAGTTGGCGACCTCTGTGCACTATGCGTCTCTGCATCCGTTGACCCGCTCTGTGATTTTACGTGGCCGAACACTTCGTGGCTGAGTTGCTGTCATTCCCAATCGCTTCCATTTTGTTATATTACAACTAATAGTTGACTGTGGAATATTTAGTAGCGAGGAAATTTTACGATTGGACTTATTGCACAGGTGGCATCCAATCACGGTACCACGCTGGAATTCACTGAGCTCTCGAGAGTGACCCATTCTTTCACAAATGTTTGTAGAAGCGGTCTCAATGCCCAGGTGCTTGATTTTATACACCTGTAACCATTGAAGTGATTAGAACACCTGAATTCCATTATTTGGATTGGGTGAGTGAATACTTTGTGGCACTATAGTATATCTGTCCCCCTTCTTTGCAATGCCTGGCCTGTATGTTAGTGTGAATGGTATGTTGTGTATATAAAGCAGCATTTCAAGCATTTCATCTTCTGCATTGTTGAAGAGTTACAGTAATGTAGTCAATGTACAGTATTAATTGTAATGCATCTTAATTCTAAATTTTCATTCCTATTTGTAGTGGCATATTTATGTAAAAATGCAAAATTTTATAAATGCAATTTAATGTTATATTATAAATTAGAAGTAAGTTTGTTCAAAACAATTTAAGGTAAGGCTAAGGGAAAACTTAATCATAATCATAATATTACAAACTCTTGGAGGAAAAAATGTCAGTCAGCCACGTGGGAGAAGAAAAGGTCAGCTCTTGTGAATTAGCTGTGCAAATGACCTGATATGAAATAAATCTCATATTTCAGGATGTTTAAAGTGCACTTCAGGCTACATTTATGGCTTGGTAACAACTGAAGGCCATATATTTTATTCACCCCAGCAAAGATGACACATATTTAGTCTGAGAGTTTATGAGATTCAGCCTCCAGGGTCATAATCAGGTGACATCATATGCTCCCTTTTATATCTGACCATTTTATTTTGGTCACATATATATAATATACTGTAGGTATCTATACTGTTATCGTTTTGATACTATGCCCAATTTATTAACCCTCCTTTACACAGTCCACAAATACTTGTCTATTATTTTTCCTGATTGAACTCAGTTTATTCTCTAGCTTAGTTAATATCTAATAATAACCTATTTATTAATTACATAATAGTATTTATTAATGTACTAACCTATGAGACACACACACACACACACACACACACACACACACACACACACAGACAGACAGACAGACAGACAGACAGACAGACAGACAGACAGACAGACAGACAGACAGACAGACAGACAGACAGTGTTTTCGATCAGATGTAGTGTTTGCATGTGTGTGTGTGCAGCATAAGCATATATGCACATATTTCAGACCATGATCAAGTCATACAGATTTTAATTTTACTCTCGAAATGCATAAGAGGAGCAGAGTACAAGCATGGGACAGGTTCAACCTATCCAGAACTACCATCTGTAATATAAAGAGGCAATGTGCAAAACAGTACTTCATAATAGATCAACTGTAGGCTCAGTAAAGACACTGAATGAACATATAGGCCCTGGAGGTCTGACAAACTGCATATAGGACAAGTAGTCTCCCCATCATATACAGTACACAGTTACTACACCTCCTCAGGAAGAGATAACAAAAGCACAAGAAGCAAGACAGCGACTGTTAAGACAATCATATAGGCAAGTCTACACATAAAGAGCATGTAGACCTTATCATTAAAATCTCTATATAATTTCTCTGTTATAATAATAATAATAATAATAATAATAATAATAATAATATTAATACATGTCGTGATGAATTACTACTAAACATATCTGGTAAACAATAACAGTTATAAAAACTGAAAGGCACTTTTTGTATGTCAGCTCATTGAATGGTTGAGTGAATACTGTATATCTTGGTATGTAGCCAGGCTGGGATCTCAGGCTGTCCAGTTATAATATTACAAGACCCCATTCTATATTAAAATGCTATTAAGCCTCTTCTACATCAAGACCACTTTAATCTAAACCCCCTGTACATTGTATCCCCCTTCCTAGTCCTCTCAAATTCTTTTCTCTCTTCAAGTTTATTTTGATATTGTTCAATATTCATCACTCCTTTTTTCTCTCTTTGACTGGGTGCATCTATTTTTTGTAGTTTCCAAAATGAATGGCATAGCGGTCACTAACACAGCGAAAAGTTGCAGGCTGAACTTCCCAATACTGGACTGGATTTTCATAAAGACTAATGCCATTGTAGAAGCTCTTCTTCGTGTGATAACTCCGAGGGCAGAAGTCATCCACACCTACTTTGGTTATGTTGTTCGAATGAAGGTACACCACCTGAAAGATTGAATTTAGTTCAGGATTAAGATTAGATTTGTTACTTCTTGTACATTTGTGTAATAGGCTAGCTTTTCTTGAGACAGCTTTCTGGTCCTGTCTCATTACTCGCAGCACTGAACTGTTCACAAACCTGTTCCGTTCCATCTTCACTGGCAGATCTGACCTATTGCAGATGCGACCTTGCCAAGCTTATTCACTGTGCTCTACTCACTGCCTGTTCCATGTCCACTCACCTGCAGATACTTCATGTCAGCCAGGCCTTTGGGGACATGGGTCATGTGGTTGTTTTCTAAATGCAGTTCTCTCAGGTTGGGCAAATAGGACAGACTGCCGCTCTCAATATTGCGAATGCTGTTAAAGCCCAGTCCCAGTCTGGCAACAGTAAAATTGTACAAAAATATATTCTTGTGAGAAACAGTACAGAATGCAATACAGAATATGATTAAAAAAAGCAACACACTGACATGGAAATCACATATCCCAAATAAATGTTTAGGTTAATCAGATACAAAAGAGTAAATCTTTGAAACCCATTGACAACAGGTCCTTGGTCAAATCCTGGTTGTTGTTTTTTTTATTCAAAGTGCAATAAATACAAAATTCTTAAATTTCCCTGTGTAGGTATCTGGATCTGAACGTTAGATGGCAGTGTTGCACAAGGAAGCCCATTTCATAACAACGCTGACAAAGTTGGGAAGTTTAGAGTGTGACTGACCTATATAGTTGCTTGTAGCGCTTCAGGTCTTCCAGCTCAATTGCTTGGATCTGGTTATGGTCCAAATGGAGCTCATGGAGGCTGTCTGGGAGATCTGAGAGAAGAGTGATTAATACAATACAATCAAACCAGGCACGTGTTTTGTATTGTGAGCAACTAAAAGAAAATCAGAGATTGCATGCGCTAACTTCATCCGTAAGCATGCATATTCATCCATTCCGGAAGACAAATATGCACCAGTAAATCTTCAAGTGTCCGGTTAATCATTTAAATATCTGATAAATATCTGGTTTAGCTAATCACCTTTAGGCACACCGGTTAGCCTGGCTTCTGAGATGCGCAGGTAGTTGAGTTTGAGACCATTGAAAGCTCCAGGCTCAAAGCCACCATTCTGAATGGGGTTCCCACCCATCTCTGAAAGGAAAATTTCGAAGGATGTTCAAAAATTTGTCTGAGCATCCACCACAAAACCAACAGTCTCCATCTAAAAAGGGAATAGTTGACACAAAGTGCAGTCACTGCTACACATAATAGTCAGGGAGCTCCAGACCTATGCAGTTCATCTTGCCGAGGCCAGCGAAGGCTCCTGCAGGCACCTTCTTAATACGATTTTCATGGATGCGCAGCTCCACCAGCGAAGGTGGCATGTTTTTGGGCACCGCTGTCAGCAGGTTCCTGGAAAAATAAAGCTTCTGTAGATGCTTTAATGGTGTGAAAGCCCTTGGATGAACTTTATTGATATGATTGTTGACCAATGACAAAGCCTGCAAGGATAGAGAGGAACAAAAACATATCAAACATTACAATCCAAGCTGAGCAAGTAATTAGTGGTACTCCAAATTATATTTTTTATATTTAGTTCAGCTGATAATATAACAGGTGATATTAAAGTTCAACCTTTAAATAATAGGCATAAATAAAAGATTACATTTGTGCATGAAATGTACTTTATAGGTATTGTGGTCCTTGCCTGGAATAGAGCACCATAGTACCATGACCTGGGACCTTTCGATCCACTGGGAGAAATCAAAATGGTTTCCCTGTCAGAAATGTTTCCAAGTAAAACTTCAATAGAAAGCTCAAACCCTTAAAAAAAGTACCTTTGAATAACCATATTTATATGGTGTTTTACATTAATTTCATTTATAGTATATTCTCATTTAATGGATTTGGCATGTCAAATATTGAGTTTGGGGCTCTAAATAACTGAGAAGGGGAAAAAAGTGCTTGGCTGTGTATTGGGACGGAACTAAAATATTCAGTTTGGCAAAAACCCACCCTCTCAGAACAGCAGGGGCATTCTGCTGAAAGACAACATGGTCTGTTTCAACATCCTGCGGAATTGGTTTGTCATCTTTCCTCCCACATATTTTCTTGTCATCTATGTATCTGTCCATCAGGCCTTTGACCCCCCAATAAAATTGGTCCTTGGAAAATGCCTCATTATGATCTGTCTTTCAACCTTACTTACATAAAGGTTACTGAGTCCTTTGAAGTCATTCTCCTTCAGCTCTGTAATGTGGTTGTTCTGCAGGTCAAGCAACTTAGTGTCAGTGGGGATGTTTGCAGGGACTGAGGACAAGCCTGAACAAAAACACATTGTAAAAATTATATTTTACAGCAGTTTTATACATAAGTATAATTCTATGTAAGTGTGTGTATGACAGAACCTATAAACATAGCAAACAGACAAAAAGCTTTATTCAAATTTGCAACCATGCAGACACACACAAACGCCATTCTAATGAGGACCTTCAACTGACTCAGTTATTGATGCTAATTAAACCTGACCCCTTACCTTAATGTCAGTTTCCAAAATGAAACCTTCACGCAATTAAAAATTTTTTGTTACCAGCCAAATGTCACAACAAGGATAAAACTATCAGCTATCCTTTGTGTAAAAATTTTTTTTTATTTGTTCCCCACCACAATATGCAGATGCTTATACACCATAGCTGACCATATGCTCTCCAGCTGATTTAGATAAACAGAAGCTCCTAGGCCAGTGCCTCTTCTGTCAGCATGCAACAGCAAATAAATAAAAATGAAACGTAACAGCCTAACTCTAACAGCCACTGCCACAGTGCTGAGATATGAAGTATTTATTGTAAATTAAAGCTTAATTGTTGTTTAGGATGATCCATGAACAATGAAGCTGTTTTATAGGCAACAGAGAAACTTTATGAGCATAAACACTAGTCACATAAACTAAGAGGTAACTATAACAATACTTTGTGCTAATAACATCTGATGGTTAAATGTGAATGTATATGTTGCAGTTGTTCAATGACATAAAACCTGCAGCAGGATATTCATGACCCCAAGTAGAGTGGAATGAATTATAACAGACTCTCAGCCTCTGTTTAATAGCAGTCTTTTCCAGTGCTGTAAATGTTACATTATGCTTATGGCTTGGAGTGGGTCAGAAATACCCACCAGAAAAATTTAATATCATTCATATTATTAAAGAACAGTCATAAAAAGTAAAAAGTAAGACATAATTATGCACTAGCTGGAGGAAATGCTCGCCTAGTAATTGACTGGCTGTGTGTCTGAATCATAAAACTGCAAAACAACCATTTTTTGGTTTGTTCTATATATGCTAAGCCTCATTAGGCATAGTTAATTCATTAAACTGAGATAGTCTTCTGTGCTGGTTGAAAATATTGGGAGGATCTGGATATTATTTGCAAGCATCTTTATTTGTTTCCTAGCTTGTTTCCCACCTGCTACTCCAGAAAATAAAAATTAAACCAACCTAGTTTCACAGTGTTTTATGAATATCCAACAAACCCCACAATCCAGCTGGGCTCCAACCACAACCAAAAACTAAATTATACCCCTACTACAAACCAACCACAATGTCCCACAAATCTGCACTCCAAATGCTGTCTTACATTTAAAAAAAAAAATCAGATCCATAATTGGCTTTTTCTTTAACCTTCTGCTTTAACATATTTAACATCTGTTTTAAGCACATATATACATATACATAACTTTATGGCCACCTGCCTAATATTATGTTGGTCCACTTTTTGCTGCCAAAACAGTCCTGACCCGTCGCACATTAACAGCATTAACTTCTTTAGCAATTTGAGGTACAGTTGCCCGTCTGCTGGATCGGAACACACAAGCCAGCCTTCACTCCCTACGTGCATCAATGAGCCTTCCTTCCTTGGACCACTTTTGATTGATACTGACCACTGCAGACTGGAAACCCTTGATGCCCAGACCCAGTCACCTAGACATTTCAATTTGGCACTTGTCAAACTTAATCAAAATACACTTGCCCATTTTTTCTGCTTTTAACACAGCAACTGTGAAGACTAAATGTTTACCTGCTGGCCAATATATCCCACCCACACATATCTGCCAGAAATGAACATCGCGGGCCTTTGATTGGATGGTCAGACAGCGCATTAGTCGGACACACAACCAGCAGCAAGAAAACTTGTTGAATTGTGTTCATTAGGTATCTTGCTTTATTAATAGCATTTATTCTCACTGCATGAGTCTTTAATGCAGCGCTTTGTCTTTCTGTGCAGGGGATCGTGCACAAACTCATTCATAAGCTTGCTCGCTGCAAGAGTTAATGTAACACAAGCAAGATACTGATATGTTTTTTAGGAGGTACAGGGAATCCAAATCAAACCCACACTAATAGTATTCAGAGACAGGATGGTACCAGGGACCTGAAACTGTGAGTTGCTATCTCTACCAGCTGCACCTTTGAGCTGCTTCAACTCAAATCCAATGGTTTAAAAGGTAAATGAGTAAAAGAGCATATTAGTCTAACTTTGGATGGTTAATGGTTTTTAAATGTGTTTTACTTGAGCTTAAACCCTGTGTTGTAGATTCTTTAATGCATTGCCAGAGAAACAAACAATAAAACTTTTGAGGATGCTAGATGGATAATTTTTGTCTAACAATGTCTTTATTATGAAGCAAAAGACATTTTAACTACACAAATAAAATTTTGTGCACTCCCCCTCTCTTTTCTCTTCACACCGCATGTGTTATTAATAGTTTTTTGGCGAGACTTGAATAATGACAATGCAGTAATGACAATTTTAAACAGTTTCCTGTAAAACAGCATATTTCTTGTTAGCAGTGGGAAACACAGGGTGGAAAAACGCCAACAGATATCACTTTTTGGCATGCTCCATTTAATAAGGACTACGTTCCCAACATCTAAAAGCTCAGGAGATAAACAAATCATCCATTTTGTCCTAAATTTGCAGGCAAAATCCAAATTTTCCAAATTAAGCATTTCAACATGTATGTCTGCAGGACGTCACACAATTTCCTTTTAATTTTGGTCAAATATCCTGTGTCTGTCCCAAGAACAACATGGAATTCCATCTTGATACTTGCAAGGAAGTTACACAGAAAGATCTCGTTTGCCATCAAAGGCCACAATTTCTCCAGGCTATTTGGGTAAATCCCTTATGAATATCTGTATTTTTTTCAAAGTCTCCCTCTTGGACTAACTACTAAGAATGTCACTTTTTGCTGCTGCCTGAGATAGAAGGGTTGAGGATATCTTTTTAATTTTCACTTATCCTTGAAATTATGTATTTGCTTGTTTATAGATGTGTGGCTCTCTTGTTTTTTCTTCTCCTTTATGAACACACACACACACACACACACACACACACAGACACACACACACACACACACACACACACACAAACCCATATTACTTACCCAGGTCAGAGCACTGTACCACTTTTAGCTGACACTGGCACCCAAATGGACACATAGGAATCTGAGATATAACATCTGGGGGTTCTGTAGCCGAGCCATCCTCTTCATCTCTCATCATTACTGTCAGACCACCCTCGTCGCCATCAATGCCAAAGTCCCAAAAGCCCCTCTGCTCAAAGGGCAGTGCAAGTGAGAGCGAGGTGACACTGGTCACTCTCAGCAGTAGCAGGAGAGAGAAATAGGATAACATCACTGAGATATTGATAGAGCACAACCACCTATGCTCAGACCTGCAAGAAGGAACCAGACATAGATAGAAATTAATGAAGTAAACCTGTTAAATAACAAAAACATTTAGCATTCACATTAATATTTATATTTTGATTAATTGTTTTTTGAGTGTACTAGGTCTATTCTAAAAGTTTTGGTAAAACAGTGGTTTAATTAAAGGGTGTTCTACTACTATTATGTACTTCCAAACTGGACAGACAGAAAAAAATATTTTGAAATATGCTTACAAATGCACAGAAAAAGTAATTACACACCAACAGAGAGCAATGCAATAATGGGCCTACTGTATTACATAAATTCAGACCAGCTTCTCTTCAACAACATTTTTTTTCTCATATATTAGCAAAGTCAGCACATCTGTTTAGCATTATTTCAAGAGAAACCTTTGAATAAATAGCCAAGTATGCCATGCATACATTTACCAGGGTGACAATCCCTAAAGCTGCACTGGAAAAATATATTACACCATGGTAATCCAGTAACTATCTGATCTCCACATTTCAATGCTGTCATATAAACTATATACAATAATATTATAAACCATATGCAATTTTTGAATTATAGCTTCATTACATTATTTAGTACAGGAATATAGTTAATATGAAATATTTTTATTTATCCCCTCTTTTACAGCACATAAACATAGTTTCTGTTTCCCAAGTCAAAAGAAAAGCTTTTACTCTGTTGTTAGATGACTGAGAGTTCAAATTCTGGCTAAGGCTAAAACTGATGCCGCTGACTGTCAAAGAGACACTGAATACAAAAGAGGGTAATTACCATTTTCTTTAAGTTTGTTAAGCTTTGACACTGTATGAACAGCTAAAGAAGACAAGTTGAACAGAAGAAACGCTGTACACTTAGAGAAATAATTAGTTGGTGCCTTGCCCTTTCTAAATCACACATAATAGTGGAGAACAAACAAACAAACAAATCATTTTTTTAATAGATGCAGTGCTTAAGATGGTTTCTGTCTTGGCACCAAAGTATAGACAAGTTTAAGGTGAACTTTGCAGCCATACATATGAAATATACAGCATCTTATTATAAGAAAAAGAATATATAAAAAACCTTTTCCGCTGTCATCGGAACATTGGTAAGGAGTCCCAGGCCTGCCCCATGTGGGAACTCAGAGGATCCACTGAATAACATGTCAATGTGTTAATTTAATCATTGCCAAATACTATTTTATATTCAGAAACGCATTTTGAATACTAATACTTGTAAAAGAAATTCAAGCAGAATAGAGAAAAATATGAGACAACTTGTGTGCATATGTGTGTCTGGGTCAGGACTGATTATACAGTTTGTGGTGGCTGTGGAAAAGTCTAACAGGCCTTTACAAACACACAAGCTATTCATTAGACAGGAAAGAGAAGGTGGGGCTATTTCTGTCATTCAGGCCGTATGTTCGTGTCTGGGAGAGTGGACAGAAAGTTCATGATGTCATGCCTGAACATGTTCCAGTTGAGGGTGATTGTGTCTCAATGTGACAGGAATTAAGATGAGCTAACAGTTCACTCTGTGGCAAAGGAGTTGAAACTGCCAGAACACTGCTGATACTACAAAAATACAAATTAATTTTAAACCAAGTTTAATTAAGGCTTTCACTGCCTTCCTATGTGTTGATCCCTGAACGTGAACAGTGGTTAACCTTTTTCAGTCAGTATTCCTACAGTATACCAGCAATATCTTAATTACAAGATCTTCTTCAGGCATTCCAGTTGTACTATCCACTATGGATAATACTAAGAAGGTATTTCACCTTAATTCAGTGAGTTGAAAGCATTAACCGGCCCAAATGCCACACCCAGATATTCAATCTGACCAGTATTAGTAATGAAGGTGCTCTTCCCCTCACTTCTGATTTTCATGGTAATAGTAGAAACAGAAAACATTTTCAATTATCAAATCCTGACAACTGTACGAAAAGAAAGATCAAAGTCAACAACCGATTGTTGACCTTGGTTTATATTGAAAACTTTCTCCAGAATTCTTGCCAATTTCCAGGTGACTGAACACTTCTCAGCATTCCTGCTCAAAGATAGTGAAGAACAAAGAAGTGGGTCAATGTTTATGGTTTGCAAGCAGCTGGCCTTGCAAGGACACTGAGGTCTGTAGAGCATACACCTCCACTCAATCCCAAAGTCATGCCATGCAACAAGGATTTATATAATAAAAATCGAGGTGAAGACAATCCGGGTCAGTGGCAAAAATAGATACAAGACAAACAAACAAAAGGAAGAATTTAGATGAGTGGGTGAAGAAGGTCAGCATACCAAAAATGCTTTTATCCACAAAAAAGAAAAAATAATAATCAAGTGGCTGAGAAAGTAACAAACTTGGCCAACAAGGACATATATAAGAACACTATCCAAAAACCATAGCTCAGAAGTTTTTGTGTTTTGTATTAGTTACCCAGCAAACTTCCAGACTAAATGATCAAAAAGCACCATGACCTGAACCCTGTGTGTAGCTTAAATCTGGTAAGATTTTTGCATTATTTGCACAGCTAGTGGTTAAATATAAGAAAGGTTTTAAAAGTTATTGGTCCAGTAAACCCATAAAAAAATTACTATATGTTTTAATACAATCACCATTCTTCTTAAATCTTAACCTCACTATTCAAGTATGATGTTACAACATTCTTTTTACTGCTGAGAAAATAAATACAGCTGGACTATGCAAGGGCAGGACCTTTGATCTGTCCCCTGAACAGCCCACCAAAGGAAAGGGAGTCAGGAATATTCACCAAATATATGATTCACAGTCTCACTGCCTTACTGGGTATGAATTACAATCAGCATTAAAATCAATCCCATGAAAGTCTCACATCTTTGTTCAAAAACCGAAAACTATAGCGGGCATTTCTCTCATGCTGTTGACTTAAATAAGAATCTTTATACAGTTTGTTCCTATTTGTAAAAATAGCAGCTAAATTATACCATACACCCAGTTCGGCTTGAGGAGGAATGCTGGGACCAAGAAAAACTAACCCACTGGTCTCTGTATCTTGCTTGTCCTGCAGTCTACAAAATATGTTATAGCACTATAGCACTGCATTGCAAATAAGTATATATTTTATTCTAAAACTGAGATATTATACACCGTTTTTAAAAATACATTTTATTCAGATACAACAAACAGCAAGCTTCAATGGTATTTTATGATGTGGACAGATTTTAATCAAGAATCTGATCAGCAGGCGATGTCAGCTGATTTCAGATACACAGAGACTGGCTAAACTGTGAATTGTAACGGAAAGATCTGAATAAAGTTTCTCAAAAATGTCTGTATTGTGCAAATGCACACAAACATTTTTAAAGCTAAAAGGCCTGAGCCACAGATGAACAAGTGTTACACCAAAGAATAGTTTCTCTTACTTGACCACATTCCCCTTCTTCAGGGAATACAGGAAACTATTTCTGTTACCCATACAGCCACTGTGTTAGTCTTAGTGGTGCAGTGGTGTGTGTAAGAGAATGAAAATGGACACAGACTAAAAGAATAATAGAGTGCACTGTGATGGGAACTATAGACAGAGAGCTGATTCAAAAGACATTGAACATGCAAATGGTATAAAAGCAATGCAGACACACAAGTTTTAATAACCTCATACACAATGAAGACAACGTGTTCACATTAGGACTCTGAAACAAGAAAGGTTTTAACTTTCAAGCTTGTGCGTCAATCCTCATAAAAGTTTACAGTTATTATACGTCTGTTATAGCCTCCACCTAGTCTGAGGACTTCAAACATAAATGTAAAAACCATTCATTAGGACTCATTTTGATTATATTTGATTCTTACATTGACATATAGAGCAGCCAGCAAATAATCCCCCTCTAGGTAGCTAAGCATGTCTGAGTACTACAGTAAAACAGCAATAGTGTGTCTGAATGGGACACTTTCAAAAGTTGAAACCCTAGCTAACAATGCTAATAATGATTGCCAGCATCATCACAATAATTATAAAAAGTCAGGGTTTTGCAAGAAAAAAGGTTCTAAAGTCTAGGGTCCAAGTCATATTCATAAGTGTAACTCTACGCAAGTACAAATGTGTCATCAGATTGGTGGCACAGTGGGAGCAATGAATGAAAAAAAACAGTGTTCGTTAATAACAACCTTGCTAGAGGACATTTTTAATTTTCTAAAATAAATAATGCTAAAACTAGGGCTTCAATTTAGAATAATTTAGTATTCCTACACTTCTGTCAGACATCCACAAAAATGAAAACATATTCATTTCGATAGATAAAAATAGTTAAGGTATTTGATTATGGAAAGTACTGGTAAATGTCCAGTAATGACTAAAAAGCAACATACATTTAGATTAATCACAGAGTTTCTGTCAGTGCCATGCCAAATTTAGGAGGGATAAAACATGCACTTATTAGTTTTGTCACTATAAAAGACAATGAACTGACAAACTTTATGTAACCTTAGTTACCAGCAGGGCAACATTTTCCAAAGACTTTCTGTGTCGTTGACCCATATGAGTGACATCAATTGTTAAAACAGACAATTATTTAATGTAGGGCATTTTTACTCTCATTGAAAAAAATGCCCTCTTCCTTTTGTGAAGTTCATTCACTTTTCTGTTCCCTTACTAACTATTGGGTGGTTCCTATATATGAATGCTTGGCTGGAATTAATTACACTCTCAGCTGTAATTTGGTGACTTGGTTCCTAAAAAAGCCCCTTCTTGGTAAAGTGTGTGACACCACACTTTGGATGTGGTGTCTGACTTGAAACGGCACAAGTTAGTCGAATAAGCAGAAAACGTATGCAAATGTAGACCTATTGACATTGAAACCAATCCACACAGCCTAATAATCTAATAAAAAATGTTAGGCATTGTTGGTGATACTGTATGTCTGCATAGTAATATTGTGTAAATACAAATAAAACTTTAAAGGATAAAGGTTGAGTGGCAAGGTGAGGGGAGATATAAATTGGAGAGAAATAAGTTGCCTTTTCTAATTATTAGCGAAAACGTTATTAGCTAAAAGCATGGCTCAAACACTGTGAGCCTAACAAGTACATACTTACAGTGCATTGTTGTGAAACCCCCAATATTCTGTGCTTCTAGGGAATTTTGTTGCAACTATTTGCCACCAGATTAGTTTGCAATTGTGTGCAATTAGTGTGCCTTGCAATCTTAATATAAATACACCTGTTTTTGAAAGGCCACAGAGTTGCACCAAAACAAATGTAAGGGTTTCATTAATGGCTTGATCATGTATGTAATATTTGATTTATCCATTTATTAGCAAACTATATTTGAAACTATATTTATATAATTTATATAGTCCTTTTTAATGTCTAATTCATTTGCAGGTTGTAACAGTAAATTTTCTAAAAGGGGTGCATTCTTGTGAAAGTTGCAGATTTAGAGTTCTCAGGCTTCAAGCTTTACTTCTACGTCCTAATGCCAAGGGCTGAAGTGTACAATAGATGGCGCCATGCTTCCTTCCCTTTGGGCTGGGCCAGGAAGCATTTTGGGGTCCAGAAGAATACAGGGGCTATAGAACATGTGAAGTAAGCGCATGCTCCTGTTAAAGTGGAGTTGGGATGAGGTCTTATGTAAGATTTTTCTCAAGGAGGCCCAACATTTTTACAAATGTGTCCAGACATGGCTTCATTTTGTTTATGGTCATGTTTTCAAGCTAATACTAATATTTCCCCTGAACTTAATTTGTTAATGTAAGGGTATTATTAATATAAAAATATTTGTACAGCACACCAAATAAAATATAATGAAGCTTAAAGACTATTAAAACATGACTATTAGACCATTTTACAGACACAAAACATCTTTGAGTCACTGTCATGGAGATTTAATAAGAGAGCATTTGCAATCAGAGCATTTAAAAAGATTGCATGGCACACTAAGGTCAACTTCCTTCAACTAATCTTGAAACTTCTGGTGGCAAATGACTGCACACTAACTCCCTAGAAACACTAAATATCTTCATTGCTTGTCTTCATTGCTTGTCTTCATTGCTTTGCATCTGAATTGTAAAGAAAGCAATGAATTTCACAACAATGGGGTGAATACCTTTGCAATATTTAGGTCTTTTAAATCATTATTACACTAAAATCTAATCATCTGATTGGATTCATTGCTTTCTTTACACTTCAGATGCAAAGCAATGAAGACAAAAATATATGTATGCATGTTATATGCATGTGTATCTTCCACTCACAATCATAATCTGTAGGTTAGCTGAATTTTTTACATGCATCAATAGTCACATTTGACTCAAATAACCTATAATAAGACTGTTCATGTAGATTCCTGAGATATTACACTAAGAGAATGTTTAATGTTTTAAACATAATAATCCTGAATCAGATCACAGAATCCTGCATGAGAGTCCTTCTTCCTAATCTTAAGCAAATTGGCTTAGTAAGACATGTGTGATGATCTTGGCAGAATGCCAATGGTTCTAAGCATAAAATGTGTTTTACCTGTATTAACTTTCAACTTTTTTTGTTTGTTTCTGTGAATGATTCCTTTAAAATCATGCGAGTCTCTTTTTACACCCTGGAGCGACATCTAAAGACACTAATACACATTACCACAAAACAACTTTATATCAGTGCACCTCGCATGGGAGACCGTTTGACCCAAGCGCTGAAGAGAACCAGGAGACAGCAATACTTCTTCAATACTGCTTTAGATTAATGTTACAGTTTATGAGCTAAACTTTTAACTAAACTGATTTTATTCGGTCAGCAGCATTGAACAGCAGTCGCAATTATACCAAGTTATCAACAAACATATAGGTATATGGTTAACTTAAAAATTTTTTTTTTTTTAAAGTACAGAAAAGAGAAACTAACTTACCTTTGGTTAAACAGCAATATCGCCAAATCCTCTCTGAGTCAACAGTCCCTTTCACTTGAACTAGTCTAAATTCAGTTGCATAAAAATAAATAGAAAGTTAAATAGAAAGTAAACGGAGCTAGGTCTGTTTTTTCCCGGTTATCAGGTCTGTATTGTGCGGCAGTGTGGAGGACTGCAAATCCTTCACAAACTCAGCACGAAACAGAGGAGCCTGGGGAAAGCTCAGCCCAGAACTTCTACCAACCTCTCCCACACAGGATGCTCAGGAAGTCCACACAGCCTGTAATATAGACTATGATTGCTATATAAAACGCGTTTATACATTATAAAGTACTGAGCTTGCACTCATTGTATGCTGTATCAGCCTGATTATGATTATATGCATATAGATAATTTAATACCCGCTAATGGTTAATTGTTTCTACACCTGACTGTGTAGCTTAATGACTTTTGTGAAACTATTGGTATTATTTAAAAAAGGTTTTTGGATATTTCTATGCTTATTAACTGTTATGATCAGATTTCATTTTGCTTGTTTCCTGATTCAATTTCCGGGCGCCGGGTGGTGATGGTGGTGGGTGGGTGTTTGGGTTGGTGGGGGGGTTTACTTTGTTTTCATACAAAGAAAGAATCTTCATGGTACAGGTGTATTTGAAGCTCCTCCTATTAATCAATCAATCAATCAATCAATCAATCAATCAATCAATCAATCAAAAGCTGTAGGATCCCAGTGCTTTAAAACGTTAATTTAAAATGATCCAAATCAGTTATTTAAGATATTGTGGGTTCTAAATCAGTATAAACATTTCCCTACAGTACACCTAGACTTTAACAATTATTGGAATCTAAATCATTCTTGTGTTAGCTACACAATATATAACCGGTCGAAGAATACACACTCAACGAGACCCACAACATTTAGTTTTTGTAGCTTCCTGCCAATGCATTTAGTCTTCTATGGTGTCTCTGGTCAGGAAACCATCAAACATGCCAAAAATAGGGAAGAAGTACCACAATGAATTGCTGCACTCTTCAACATTAATCATACAGTAGCTGTGGGCTCGAACCACAAGAATGAATCAGGTTATTATACAGTGAGTTTGATACGAGACAAATGCACTACCAGCTGCTAGTAAACTGCAGTGATTAGTGTCCATCAGACTTTCATGTGAAACAGTAACAAAATGAAAAACAGTATAAAGAAAAACAGTATAAAGTGTGTTTCTCATTGTATTATTTCTAGAACCTGTTCTGGTAGTGTTAATTAGGAACCTTAGCTAAGACAAACATAAAAACACACACACAAACAAACACACACACACACACACACACACACACACACACACACACACACACACACACACATACGCACGTGCAGATGTGTTACTTAAACCCATACATTAATAGAGCAAAGAATGAATTACAGATGACCAATAAAAACATGATCTCCAGGATTTATTATGTGCATGCAATTCATTCATAAGCTGACGTAGCGAATCAGCCTTGTGCAGAGCATAATACTGATTTATTTATACAGCCTGCTTCTTATTTCCCATTGGCAGCACTTGCTGTTTTTCAGTTTAGATTTGATGAAGTCCTTCTTGTGCTAGCATTCACTTAGTCATGACAAATTAAGATATAAGCAGTGTGCACTTTATTTACAGTTTTTGATTGTATTTGAAATAAAGGTAAGTTTTTCCACCTGTATTTTCCAAAAGCAAATATCAATCCATGTACTTACTGATAATAGTAGTTCTTTTTTAAATATACTTCCACTGCATATTTTCATTGCATATTTACTCAGATATCACTGACACCTAGATATTACAGTAACGAAGTAAATGTAATTCGTTAATGTACTTAAATAGTTTTTTCGCGTTTCTGTGTTTTACTCAAGTATTTCCGTTTGGGAAAATATATCTACTATTTCACTACATTTCAAAGTGAAATATCTTACATTTTACTCAACTACATTTAGCAAAATCAGTCTTCTCTTTTTATTTATCAATGGATAAAATCTTAACAGGTCAATCACGCGCAACTCACCAATCAGGGTAGAGCGCGCGCTCTGTTTTAAACTTGTTTTGATTGCCGCTTGGCAGTGGCGGATTTAGGCATAGGCGACATTAGAAAAAAATGTTTTGGTTTTGTTTTTTTGGCCCCTCATTTGTACGGTCGCGTCATTTATTATATTATGTCACGTTCAATGAACCTGGTCGGGACTCGCAGTGTGTACCACCGCCCGGAGAAGTTCCCTCACTCACACGCTCAGAAAGAAGAGGCGGGGTTTGGGTGACGTCACGTCAGTAAAGAGCGCTGAAGACAAAAAAGGCCTGACAAAAAAGGCCTAAACCAATAGGAGTCTAATTAAAAAAATAAAAAAAAATAGAAAAGAAGTAGGGGAGAAACGTGCACAAGATAAAGGTGTGTATGCAGCTCCATTACTCATCTAGCTATGAGGATAGTATATGCTAATGCATTTAATGAAATAGGCTATAATCTGTATATCACTTAGTTGAATTTTCTTCTTTTTATTATATTTCTTTCAACTTGCATAACATTATAATGTATAGTATGTAGCTTAATATAATGTATGTAGCTTGCAACAAAACAATTACAGCCTAACTAGTTTAATTGGATTGCACTTTCTGATTTAACACTTTCTGATTTGGTTACCTTTAATTGAAGTGATCTCATTAGGGTTTTCTGTGGTTGTACTGAATAGGTTCTGAACTGAGTTCAGTAAGGGGAATCTCCAGTGCAGATTAAAAGGCTCATTTAAAATACATATATTATAAGGATATTTGACACGCTGATAAGGAAGTCCAGCTCAGTACTGGGAATTCCGCTGGACACTATACAGGAGGTGAGAGAAAGGAGAATGGGAGCTAAACTATCATCATTGCTGGAGAACGACTCTCACCCGTGTATGAAACAGTTTAGTCTCTGAGCAGCTTCTTCAGTGACAGACTGTTACATCCACATTACAAGTGTCTAAATGGAGCGATATTGAAGGTCTTTTCTCCCTGCTGCTATTAGACTCTACAATCAGAGCTGCTCCTAATGAACCAGTCATCATAATACACACTGTTAACACGTTTGTTTTTTTTTACTGTGCAATAAAAATAAGTTTTGTGCAATAACAACTGTGCAATAACACCATTTTAAACTGTGCAATATTTCCTAGCACAATTTGTTTGAATGTGTAACTTCTGTATTGTTTGTTTCTTAATCTTTTGTATTTATACACTGTGATGTATATATTTAAACTATGTCTCTACTTAAAATATTTGCAAATTATTTTCTTTTTCTTTGCTGCTGTATCATCGGAAACATTGTATCTTATATAGATCAAAACATCGCATCTTATATAGATGTTGTATGTATCTTGTGGCTACATTTAGCCAAGGAGTTGTATAGTCCTTGGTTTTGAAAGTTTGATCAATTTTGCATAATGTCATGTGTATTTAATTGTGCAATGAATGCATTTAGGGCAATATTTATACATGAAATGGAGCTCTCAGAAATGTATTCAAATTTGTGGACCGCTTTGAGTATATGTCTTACTCATCCAGTGACGGTAGCTGAAGCACAGAATTTCAAACCTAAAACTATTCAAGGGGGAAGATGGTAGGTCATGGCGTGGTTCACCTACAGCGTCATTCTAACTAGACCCACCATTGCCTCTTGGTGGTATCTTCTTAGCACGAACATACAGTTCAGCATCATTTCAACAGCAAGCAGAACATTTTAAGAGTAATAAATGATGGAAGAAACCAATGACTTTAACTTGCCACAACACCTGTGGCCTTGATAATTTATTAGATATCAATCAGTGTTTAACTTATTAATATCATTCTATTAATAGATTGATGTGCTAAGAGTAACATTAGAGTCTTTTCACATAAACTACGTCAATTAAGCAACAGTCTGATAAAAATGATAATAAGACATTATAGCCATAATAAAACATAATACTTAGATACTTATGTACATTTGAAGGCAAATAATTTTTGTACTTTTACTCAAGTGAAAGTCTAAAGGAAGCACTATTACTGAAGTAATATTTTACCTACTGTATCTCTATTTTTGCTTAAGTAATAGCTTTGTTTAATTCATCCAACACTGATATCCATGAACAAAGGGAAAAAAATAAATGATAGGGAAAAACATATTTGCACACTATATTAAAAATATACAAGTTATACAACACTTTGTGCAAAATCACTCTCAATTATTGCATGTATAAGCAAAGATTAGGGATTAAATCAAGAAAACTGTCACCATGTTCCAATCTTTAGCTGTAAAGTCTGATATGGTCTTCTGCTATTCATCTGATGTCCTTTGCATTATGAAATGCTTTTCTGCTCACCACACAAGGTACCACAAGGTTGTAAAAAATGCTTGTTTGAAATACTATAGACTTCCTTTCATCTAAGACCAGTCTGTTTATCCTCCTCTGCTCTCAGTGCAAATAGGGCACTCATCAATATCATTGAATGTATCATGATGTTAAGACATTATAAATATATGATAAATCAACCACTTTCTTTTTAATATGGTCTTGCCTTGTGTCTCTATCGATCTCCTGCTGTTCTGTTCTTCTACTCACTTTTTGGTGCTACAATTATTTAATTATATTAATGTACATGCCAAAGCTCCTGTCTGACAAATCAGGTTTTTCATTTGTAGATGCTTTTTACACACTCTCTGAATATAACTGGCTGAAAAGAACACAGAAAGAAAACAGAAAGAACTTTTAATCTGGAATAAGAATAAGCAGCCTTGAACCAAGTGGATGTCTTTTTTAATACAATAGTTTTACCTGGATTAATATTTGAAAACATCTTAAAAGTTGTGCCAAATATTCATAACATGTGACTAAGAAGCAATATGTTATGTACATTTTAACAGATTTAGGCACATGTCATGTTAACTGCAGATTCATCTATTCACCACACATCCTGTAATTTCCACAGATGTCATTTGTCCCTCTTTCATACACAGTGTAATTGTGAAATGCTGTGTCTGGGTTTGTGTTGTTCTGTTCCATGTGTGAACTGACCACAGGGGGATTGTCGACATCTGCACCATCTCCATCCCCTAAAATAATAAACACAGGAAGCTCCTACTGCTGATCAAGAGCTGACATATGAGACAAAATAAACATTTGTTCATTTCAGGGAAATAAATTAAAATCAGCACAGTTCAGTTTAATCTATAATTCTCATTTCTTTAAAACATTAATTTAAAAATCATATCTATTACCCATTCTAGACATGTAGTTTAGTTTTATTTTAGATTTTTAGCAGCTCAGTGTTGCAGTGGGTTGTGTTGTTAAGATGTTGACTTAAAGCTACTGAGTTTTCTCTGTTTCTTTGTGGGGTTACTCTGTGTTAACTGTGTTAACTGAGTTTCTCCCTAAAACACAAGTAGTTGGTTTGCCTACTCTAAATTGCCCCTAAGTATGAGCATACCATCAAGTTTGTATTCAAGCCTCACACTTAGTGTTTTTAGCTAGCCTATGGATCAACCATAGTTTTGACCAGGATAAATACATCACCAAAGAAAACTGTATTAAATAAAGTACATCATCCTAAAAAGCTGTTTTCATGCTATATTACTTATTCTACACAGAAAATGGGTATTGCACCTGCTTCATACCCAGTGCTGGGATGGTTTTTGGAGTGGGATATAGTCCCTGACAAAAAAAAAAAAAAAGTTTTAGGAAGAATTTAAGATCCTGCCTATATTTGTGCCAGACATTAGATTTGTTACATTACATTTAATAGATTTACATTATTGATATGAAGGGTGGAAAAAAAAATACTATTAGCATGATTGTTGATTGTGTATACATATTTAAATTGTAAAGTGGATGCATCACTTTTTAACAATTGAACTGTTTAGCTCTTTTGAAAAATCTATGAAATACCTGTTTATTGTAATATTGATAGCACCTGATTGAAATCACAAATGAATGTGAATTGTGACTTTTATATTAAAATTCAGGTTTTTAACAATGAATGAAATATGAGGTGTGTCTTGTGTGTTTGTGCTCAAACAGATCACCTTTAATTTCAAACCTTATCTTTTAGCAGCTGTTGAATTTTAACATACCACTTGCCACATGCAAAAAATAGTCTGAATTGGGTCAGTAAAAATACTGGAATAGATTTTTAGAATCGTGGCATGTTAAAAACACTGGCCATAGATCTTTAGTGTTCTTATTTTAATGAATTCAGACAAGTCACAGTTGGAGGAGGATAGCAGGGCAATTCAAGAGCTGACAACACTGTTGCTTGTGTATTAGAATACTATAAAAGTTACTGTCCTTTAGAAGATAGTCAGCAACAGTTAGAAAACAGCACAAGGAGTACAGCGTAAGACACTGCTGCTGACCTATGACATTTAATATGACATTTTCTAAAAAGAACTGAGACCAAATGCTTCCCAGTGTGCAGAGCAAAAGCATGCCTAAAATGGGTGCTTTCTGAGGCAGCCACCCTCTCAATAAAACTGTACAATTATGTGGATTGGAGAAAACCGCACACAGGCAGCGGGGGAGTTTAGAAAGGTAACATGTGATTACATGTTTGGCAAAAAAACAAGCTGCTGTCCTCTACATACTGTAACAGGGTTAAGAGGGTGGTTCATTCCTCACAGCTGTGCTTTACACTCTTAATTATGCATCCAGAAATTAGATTTTAACACTGAGGGAACCGTATATAGACCCAGTGCTTGGCAAAGACACAGAAAATTGAAAATGAAAATTGTATGATGTGCTTGGTGTACATGATCACCTTAAAACAGTTTTTTTTTACTCTCACCCATTTCATATCACATCATTTATTTTTACCTCAATTAACTAATCTTGTACTGTCAAATGTACACAAACATTTTCAGGCGTTGTTACACTGTATTTTTTTACTGAAGAGTCAAAATAACTTTCACTTTAGTCTCTCTGTCTTTTCTATAACCATTTATAGTCCTTGTGTGTTTCTATCCTTCTGTGCACTGAAACCTTTTTGGATTGTTGGGCTTCATTAGATGCAAATGAGCTGTTTCTAAAACCTTTGTAAACCTGGAGTGAAATTTTCAGTTCGACTCTCATACATTTACACACTTTACTGAAAAAGATTGATAAATGTGGTCCATTGTGCAGAATAACTTAAGCAGTGTTTGAGCTATAAATAAAGGCCTGACAATATTAGTTAGACATCATCTCTTTGGAACAAAAACTGATTGAATGCAGATTAAGCCAACATTCATGTGAGGCACAATGTCATCTCTGTTATGGGGACTTTTGTTGAACTGTCTGAGTTGGCAAAAATAAAAAATAAAACTACAAATAACAAGCTTTTTTGGGCTTTCTGTCCCATGTCAAGTGTTGAGTCAAATACCTTTAAATATATAATTTTTGAGTTGGGCTGTTTATACTTTTAAATAGGTTTGAACATCTTTATGGGGTTTTGGTGAATAGCAACCACTGGGTCAGACAGGTAAATACTGAAATTATGATTAATGGAAAAGTACACAGACTGGAGAGAGAATGAATAAAAACCAGCATGTTCGGTGGAGTTTTAAAAAGTAGGCCTCAGTTGCTTTGGTTATGAAAAACTGAATTATATCAAATGTTTATTGTAATAAATTGGTGTTTTGTTTGTGTATGTGCAGTCTGCAATGGTCAGTATGGTCAGAAAGCCTGGGCAATTGATCTAATGTGTGGTAAACACATAAATAGAGGAATGAGCAAGCCTCACAGATAAGTGTTCTTGTAAAAATTTTGCTGGCTTTGGTTTTTGTCAGATTGTGTAAAGTCAGAGGGACAGAGGAGGCAGGACAAGCAAACAAGAAAAACATTGTATGCAGGAGGAATTAAAGTCAAACTGGCACAAGCACGAAGATTAAGGCATAAAAGAATCGATTTGGACATTACACAGAGCGAGAGATTTAAGCTAATGGCAAGTGAGAGAATGCTGAACACAGTGATTGCATAATGAATGCAGCTGGCCAGGCATCAGGGCTGTATATGCTAAAGAGGATCCCAGAAAGGTCCCCAGCTTTCCAGAGCTCAATGTCTGGACTTCATTTCTGTTACAGAATTTGTTCCTCTATTTCTCCCCTGCTGCTCAGGGAGTGGAGTGGCTGTAAGAACATAGGTATTGTTTTCTGCCAGTGGAGCAGCTGTTTGGATAGAAAAAGCAAGTTTTTTTTTTTTCTTTTTAATTTTCGAAAGCCAAATAATCACCCTCAACATATACACCACACACACACACACACACACACACACACACACACACACACACACACACACACACACACACACACACATTGTGTACCCTCTTGGTGTTACTGCTCATACAGTGTTGCTCCACTTAGGGAGAGTATAGACTGCTAGATTTATAATTATAACAATCCTACATGTAGTTTGTCTTGTTTCCCAGATGAAAGACATAATCATAATCATGTAAATGCAAATTTGTATTTAGGACCCTTCACAGACATGAAAACATTTAGCCAAAGAGATGCTTTATAAGTATTAGTATGAACAATATTTGAGCACTGCACCAATATCTCTTCCAAAAAGTAAAGTCACTTTATTATTTAAAGTGAAGATAGTAAAGTGGCATAAACACGAGAATAAGCAGACAAAAAATACACCGAAAATAGCGCCAAACCACGTCTTAAGAACTAGATAAATTCCCTGAATCACGCCTTTGAATTAAATAGTTAAATAAATGATTCAAATTAGTGTATGCTTTTAAAAATTAACAGCAAGAAGACAAGATTTGAAAGGTGCAGAGCTTTTACACAATCTCATTATTAGCCTGCGGTTCCAGGATGACACCCTGATGGTCCGGGATGCAGGACAGAGCCTTTCTTGGGATTCTGTTCACATCAATGTAGTTGTTCTCCAGGTGAAGGACCAATAGAGGTGACGAGTTAGTGAGACCGATTTTACACACAGACTTCACTGGAACAGCACTAGAACAGAGCAGTTATGTACAGAGTTACATACACATATATCTCTGACAAATATGTCAAATATTATACATCAACATTTTTAATAGTGTATTGAGCTGAATGGTTCAGCATGGCTATAAACTACAGGGAGTTATAACACTGTGTAAAACACTGTGAGTTATGACCTCTATATTTGAATCCAAACAATTACTGGCAAGCAGCCAAAGGAAAGACTTTTTTTTTAAACTAGCCTGGAGTTTTCAGTGATTTAAGTAGGTATGGTTGAAATGACAAAGTAGAATAACCTAAACATGGAGACAAGCTGGTTTTTAAATTCAAGCCAGCTGCTGAAATGAGGTTCTAAAAAACATGCCTGATGATTAAATTTTGCAAGAGAGGGAACGACTGAAAATAAATGGGACCTCGATATTTCATAATCTTAGTTTTGGGTTTAAGGGATATTGTCTTTCAAATCTAGTATTATACGATAATTCCTAAAAGGAATAGTCAAATGATAAGGTCAAATTTATGAAATCATTAATTCACCCCAAATGTAGTTGAACGGACATAAAATATATATTTATTTTTATTAGTAGTAGGTATGTGGCCAATGTTCTTAGAAACTAATTTAAGTCAATTTCACCACCAAAAAAAAAAAAAAAAAAAAAAATGTTTATTATGAATCATAAAAAAATATGTTTATATATGTAAATATATTTAGTCTTTTTGCCTACAAGGTCTTAGCTCATGCCTTTCATTTTAGTTTAAAGCTATGTGGAAAGTATTACATTTCCAAAGGGTTTTGTGTCAACATTCTTATAAACAACATATATAAAAAATATAATATATGAATAATCTTTGTAATTTAGAGACATATTTCTGAGACATATTACATCTATTTTTTGTAAGCTTTATTAGCTTTGTAGATTCAATGGAGGCCAATATTTAATAGAATATTGGAATTTTAACAAGATTTGAATGTTACACTTGAACTAAATTGATGATATTGGTATTGCTGAAGTAAGGTTACCTCAGCATTACCTATAGCATGGTATGGTAATGGTAGTTTGTTAAATTATTTGTGATTTGATGATTGTTTTTCCAGTGATTGCATGCTTAGATTTACAGCTGTGAGGAGCATTTATATCAACAAATGAAGAATCTGCACAGCTTTAGTTGGTTTACTATCAATATCTTTCCGATATAAGCTTGATTAAAGGTTGTACACCCAGCTACTCAGTTGGTATAGCATGAGACTCTTAACTACAGGATTGTGATTATGGGTCCCACATCAGCAGTATGGGGATGTGTTCACGGTGGATGAGTTGCCATGAGTTGGCATCGTACTTTCCTCACACTCACCTGATAAGATTGTGATCAAGCCGCAACTGATGCAGGTTCTTGAAGTAACGAATGTTTGGTGGAACCCTCTCCAACCTGTTGTTATCCAGGAGGAGCTCCTCTAGAGATTTGTAAGCTCCACGGAAGGCCTTTCCTAGTAGCCCCTGCAATAGTAGCTGGTTGTGAGAGAGGCGCAGTGACTGAAGACCTGGTCGCATGTGGGTCAGAGTGTCAGGCGGGATAGACTGGATGAAGTTGTGCTGCAGGGAGAGTTGTCGCAAAACTCTGGGCAGGTGAGCAGGTACCATGTGCAGCTGGTTATAAGACAGGTCCAGAGTGTTCAGTTTTCTATGTGTAAAAAGAAAAAAAATAGATTTACTATACGATATGCACTGAAACAATTTTTAACAAAGTAACCAGTAATTATAACAACTGTAAACATGTATTATTGAAGCTTTACTAAATCATCTATTTACTGTTTGTGCCATGTTTTATGTTCTCAGCATGTTTGTTTGGGCCTCCTCTGAGCTCTCTGGTTTTCCCCCACCTCCCAAAAACATGCCTGAAGGTAAATTTGCTACTCCAAAATGAGCAAATGTGTATGTGCAAGTTGTCCTGCAATGGCCAGGGTGTGTCCCTGCTTCATGCACAGTGTTCCAGGGATAAGTGCTGAATCTATCATGACCATGACTTGTGTAAAGCAGATGTAGATGTAGATGGGGTGGATAAATGAAAGTCACGGGCATTTAAAACACTTAAAGTTGTTTTCTCAATAATTTAAGGGAAATTATAGTTTGTGTTCATAGACATAGAAATGCTACCCATAATAATGCATTGATTTCCTTTTGGTGAATTTTTTTCCTTTGTCTTTTGTATCTTTTTCAATGTGAAAAAAAAATTAATAAAAAGTATACAAAAGAAAAACTCATAGGTCGGGTAAGGGTCATGTGTAGTTGTAGTAAGATGTTAAACTGCCACAAGAGCTGAAATGCACCATAAAATAGATTCTCTTGGAGGGATAAAACCCATATTTCTAAATTATATTCTTCATATGCATGATTTGTTGGTGATGACAGTGTTGTTTTCGAGATCTAGGTGAATACAAAGGTCACTGGGGTCTTGTGGGATGAGATTATTTACATCAGAATAGAAGCATAACATTAAAAACATCCTATCCGGCTGACCAGTCAGAATGGTTATCTGTGCTCTAATTGCATACTGTATATATAGCCAAACCCTGCCACCAAATTATCTTCATAACAAAATTGTATTCTCTAAACATTATTTAGCTGTTTTTATTTCAATAGATCTGTGACTGCTAAAAGAACACAGAACAAATGTTTTTATTGCCTATAGTTAATATTTTATTATCCTATATATTTATATGTTACCCCTATGTGTACTGATTAGAAGTTAAAATTACCACCTTCTTTACTAGAAGATGTAAACATGTTTAAGCCTAAAATAAATTCGCCAAATTTATACCTGTGCAGAATAATATAAATAATAAAAATTAAGCATTAATATAATGCTCCAAGGAGTGACACATTGCAAAACTGAGTTTGTTTATTAGAAATAAAGGGTGCGTCTTGACATGGATATTCTGGCACCAGAAATGTGTTTTCAGCCAAAAGAAATCAGAGGCACTTTTACTGAGAAGCAGAAGTGTTGGCGATTGCCACCAGATATGCAGATGCTCACCAGTTATACAACATAGCTTATGCAACACTGAACACTGGCCAGGACAAATACTGTGCACTCATGCAGAAGGCTTTATCCTGGCCCTGTTTGCTTCCTTATTTTCTGGATGTATGACACAGATATGGTGTTGCAACAAAAAGGTGTTGCATTCTATCAGTGCAAAATGATGATTAGAGATTAACTTTTTCTATTATAAATACCTTTTTTTTCTACCCAGGTGTACATCAGGTAAATTGTGTTAAAATTATATTATATGCTCTTTACAAAGGTTAATGTGTGTTTTAAGCACTATCATTGCATATTCTTTAGTTAATTCCTAATAAATATGAATGAATAAATAAATAAATACACCCACTGTAATTCTCAATTGTCAGCCAGAGTAAGGATCTTTCGCTCCATACATTATAGTGCTACAACCCTTAGTATCCATCAACCCCCCTTACACTCTGTTCCTAGCTCAGAGCTAATCAGAAACAAATGGATCTCTCCTGGAGTTCCCCTTATTGTTTCTCATAACCAAACACTAACAAGCACACATTTAAGTGCGCTCAGCACGTACAAACAAAATGTCACCCCTGCAGATTCCGGTGGGTCTTTCACCCTCAAGCTGCTCTAAATTCCACAGTTTTAAACCAAGGAGTAGGGCAACAACATATTACAAAAATCTTCCAGCCATTTTTAATGTCTATCCACTGCATCTGTTGTGTATGGGCTTTTACTTTGGACAAACATTTTGGCACCTTTTGTTTACCTTGAATTTGAAATTGAAATCCACATTACAGCTGTTGGGACAATTAATAGAAGGTTATGCAAAATACATATTTTCTATATCAATTTTGTCAAGGTTTTAGAAAGTATATGTGCTACATCTGGTAATTTATTCTTCTAGGGACTACTTTTGCAAAAGGCAGAACCTGCAGTTACCAACATAGCTGTGAATACATAGCAGAAAACTTGCTCAATTGCACATTTGATGGAAACCTAATTAAAGAGAACAACTTGAAAGTTGTTGCATGTCTGTCTCATCCCTAGACATATATCATTAGACCATGATGGTTGTATTTGCATTGTAAATTTGCTCTTAGAGAAAATTTGGTCTTAGACTTCTATTATAGGTTGGTTCCACAGTTCTTCTATAATTAAAAAATTATTTTACTTTTTACATTTCTTTTAAAATTACAAATACAAATGCAGTGAATAGAAATAAGGTTACCAAAAGCTGCAAAATTCCTTTAAAATCATAAATGGGTCATTGGTAACAGAAATTTTACATTTCTGTGCAGCTGTTCTCTAATATTATAAAAAGGACAGCAGCACATAGACCTACTGCAAAAGCTGGTTCAAACCTTAAACTAATATGAGAATTTATAAGCAAGATGACAGACTGTATATGTGTGACACTATTTTCTAAGCGTGCATTTGGATAAAGACAATTTCTTATGTTTTTCTTCACTGGATTATAAAGAGAACAGTTTTGACTGCTCTAAAGAACTAAAAGCTGGCAGAGCTCCTAATGAGGAAACATGTAAAGGTTGGTGCTGGTAATTAGACAGGCTCCAGAGAGCAGCATTAGGATGTCTATTTGGACTGACAGGCAAACAGAGAGTAGATGAAAGCAATGAGTCTGAATTGGGCTCACATTTACACATAGATTATAGCACAGTGTTGTAAAAGTCTGGTAGATCTGACACATACAGAAGCATCAAAAAGATTAAATTGGCATAGGTTAGAGTTTTGATGTTAAGTGAATATGATTGTAAAGATAATTAACATGCCCTGAGTGCCACATAAGACACATAAAAAGCTGCTGGCGAAAATGTGTGCAACAACATAAATTACAGTACAATGATTATAACTACCCACTCTTCTTCCCATTGTTACCCTCTTCTTCTTCTCCTTCTTTTTTTCTATCTTATGTTTATCTTTTCAGGAAGAATAGTAACATGATTGTGTATGCCAGTACTGCCTGTACAATATTATTGATGGATTTTTTACCATATTATTCGTCTATTTTGGGGTTTGCAAGATTTTTGCTGGGAAGAACCTCTTTATATTTCACAATCCCCATTATAAGTCTATTTTATTGACAGAAGGATTTAATACATATAATCATTTTAGTAATCACCTTGCGGTATTGTGATATTTTTTAAGTCACAATATACAACTGGCAGTGCTTAATTAAATTCCATTACTTAATAATAAAATAGCTCTTATCAATGACTTCATCACCTCTACTTTCTAAATCACTCAATGAATATCAGCAAGTCACTGGGTGTAGGTCACAATTATGTGCTTTCTGTCTTATCAGAAACACTCCATCTATTTGGCAGATGATTAAAGAACAGCAGTGAACACTGTTCCAGGTTCAGCTCATTGTAGCCATTGGAGTTATTTGTACAGTGTGACTGATCCTGGTGAGATACACATGTAAGGTAGAGCCACTAGGTCTGAGCAGAGCCTGGAGACTTTTGGCTGTGAGGGTTTAAGATGCGCACTTTTTCAATCAATAACTAAGCAAAAATAAAGTGATTATTTAATTCTAAATTTTTTTAGTCATGGTGATACCTGGTTGATGTGCGCCATCTAGTGTATTGTAAAACAAAATGCATAAATAGGCTTGACTTAGTATATATGATGATGGTAGATATCTGGACCAGGACAAAGGATGCTCACTAGTTCATTTATTTACTAAGAAAAATAAAATGTTGATTATTGCACACTCTCTCCATGCTTTGTTTTTATTCGGTGATGGTGCTATATTAACAAAAGCATGTGGACTCCAAGTCTTTCCAATAGATTTTTACTTAGACTGTGGGGATGCTGCACATTCACCCACAAAAGGTTTGGCAAAAAGGCCTATAGTGAAATTGGTGTTCCAGTTCATCCCAGTGGTGTTCAGTGGGGTGCAGGACAGAGCTCTGCACAGGCCACTTGAGTTTTTCCAATTTATGTCTTGCAACCCACGTCTTTGTGGATCGAGCTTTGTGCACAGCAGCACAGAATTCTGCAAATTCTAGATGTTTGTGTGTTTTAAAAATTTTGTGGCAACAGTACGTCAAAAACCATCATATAGTCAGGCGACTACTTTTGTCATTGTAGTGTATTAAGTTCATATGCGCCATCTAGTGTAATGTAAGAAAAAATGCATGCAAATGTTGCTATTTTCCTTCATTTATACATCTTAAATCACTGCTTTATTCTTGTAAGGATCATGGTAAACCTGGAGCCTATTTTGGGAACACTGTGCACGAGGGAAAAATACAATCTTGATGGAACCACAGCATATTGCAGGGAACTCTGGGGCACACACACACACACACACACACACACACACACACACACACACACACACACACACACACACACACACACACACACACACACACAAACACCTAAATCCAGGGTTGAACTGGGAGAGGCTGGAGCTGTGAGGTGGAAATGCTACCCCACTAACCACTGTACTTTCCTAAGTATGTTACCACTTTAGAAGGATAAATATACAGTGTGTATGTATTTCTTCAAAGAATCAACAATGTTAAATGTGTTTGTGTAAATATATATGGATCTTTCCATGTGGTCTATTATTGGATATTTATTAGCATAACCCAACAGAGGAAATATCAGTCTATAAAAGGACACACACACACACACACACACACACACACACACACACACACACACACACACACACACACACACACACACACACACACACAATCACACACACACACAATCACACACAATCACACATTCATGCCTATGGACAATTTTGAGTAGTAAATTACCTACTGGAGTATTTTTGAAAGAAGTGAAAAATAAGTAAATAAATAAATTACACAGAGGAAACCCAGACCGACACACAGGAAAACATGCACAAACTTCACACAGACAGTAGCCTGAGCTCAGGAGGGATGAAGGAATACCCCCAGCCCTATTACTGTATATATAAAAACAAATAATTTTTCCGAACTGTATACGAGAAATACATTTGAATGAATACTTCTTCCTACTATTAAAAAAATGTAATAAAGAAGTAAATAGTATATGTGCATCACTTACGGCAGATCAATCCAGGCTTCAGGGTAGAAACTGCTGTCACTCAGAAGGTTGTGACTTAAATCCAGGGCTGTCAAGTGTATGGAGTGATTCAGAACATTTTCCTGCACCTCTACTAACTGATTATGTGACATGCTCAAATCCTGTAAAAAGAAATACATACACACACATTTTAGAAAATTAAACGCTATAAAATATGCATAATATATGTATTGTTTAAAAAGACTATAAAGCTGACCACTAGAGATGCAGGCAGTCCAAATGGAATGGAGGTAAAGCGGTTGTTGTCTAGTCTCAAGTGTTTGAGTGCAGTGAGATGTTGCAAGGCCTGGAGCTCAACGCTGCCCTCCCACAGTATGTTTCCTACCAGCTCTAAGTGGAGCAAGTTGGATAAACCTACAGAAAAATGTAAATGACATTCTGAGACAAAACCCTTAAATGATCGTTTAGATGTATCTAAAATTGTGATCTTCATTTGACAGTTTTTTCTTTAGATTATAAAAAAAGATGCCCTGGTGCTTGTCAGACTGTACACGCTAGACAGCACATGTTAGACAGAAGTTCTTGCTGCAAGATCTATGATAACGCATTACATTTCCGAGAGCAATAACTTGTACAAGGATTTGTATGTTGGAATCTTCACATAAATTTGATGTTTTATTAAGCATTTTTGAAAGGAGTTTCTGCATTGCCAGCATTTTTTTTTACAAAGAAAAGCCTTCAGAATGGCTTTTAATGTTTTGCAGTAACAAGACAATCCACATATATTGTTTTATTTTAAGATGCACACTTTGTTTTAGTCATACCATTTTGAAATTGACTGCATATTTGAAATTCAGACAAACCTTCAAAGTTGTGAGCAAGCACTTGGTTTATCTTGTTGTCATTGATTCTCAGCTCCTCCAGAGATCCTGGCACGAGTGGGATTGCTTCTAGACCGTTGCCATCAAGAGTCAGCCTTTTTAGGTTTGTCAGATTCTGTTAAGGATAAAGAGTACAGACATTTGTGAATAACCGCAGAGCATAACTGTGGGTTCAATGTTCTAAAGTATCCTGGTTCCAGGAAATCCAGCAATGAGTACTCTTTGTTCAGAAACCAATGTAGTGTTAAGATATTTTAAGCCACAAGCCTCCTTTTTAAACCCTGTATTCAGTAGAGCCCAATAGCACCCTGTCCGAATAAAGCTATCAATCACCTAACTCTTGTTATTGGTGGCACATCAGAAGTGAATACTTTAAAACATTTCCTTCCTCTTTAGGAGAATTTGCTATTCAAGGTAATTACACAGATGGTATACGGAGACAGAACTCTGTAGAATGCTGAAATTTTTGATGGCTAAAGGTATTTACTCAATGTGGCTCATCGGCTTACTGTAACATTTAACTATTTAAAGTCTTGAATAAAAACAAATAATTATTCAGTGGAAAAAATGTGCTCTATTGAGAAATAATGGTGGCCATCCTTAGCTGAGATACTGTAGATCAAGCTCAAGAAATGCATTTCTGGATGCGCTGCATTTCAAAACATTTTATAGCATCATTTGTGCTGCTTAACTGTCTTACACTCAGAATAGTCTTGACATTTTGCTATTGGTATGTCAATTTTTAATATTCAAGTGGTGCCTAAAGTTGTGGCATCAACTGATTGATTAAATTATAAATTTTTTGGCAAAAGGCGATTTGCTGTAACACAAGCCACATTCTATCCCTAATATTGATTGTACATTCATTGGCATGAGATAAAATGTTATAATATGATAAGAATGTATAAACCACCATGAAGAGGTCGGGGCTGATAGATAAGTCATCCAGAAAGTTCCTGCTCAAGTCGATCAATTCCAGGTTAGGCAGACCAGACAAAAACCCAGGCGTTAATGCGGTGAAGTTGTTTCCTACGACAGAGACAAAAAATGAAAAAATGTAATTTAAAATATATGTTTGAAATTTGTTGAAATTTGTTGTTATATTTCAAGATCTCATGACACAGTTCTTCTGCATTCCTTCTTTAAACTTACCAGCTAAGTCAAGTACAGTGATGTTTAAGTCTGTGATGATGGGAAATTCAGCAATGCCAGCATCTGCACAGGAAATCTCAGTTCCATTCAGTTGGCAACCTTCTGGTAGAAGTTCTGCAGTGCTGTTACCAGCTGCCTCGTTCTCCTCTTCTTCTCCGCCTTCATTTTCCTCTTCTTCACCTTCTTCTCCTTCTTCTCCTCCTTCTCCTTCTTCTCCTCCTTCTCCTCCTTCTCCTCCTTCTCCTCCTTCTTCTTCTTCCTCCTCTTCTTCCTCTTCTTCCTCTTCATCATCATCTTCTTCCTCCTCCTCATCTGTATCATCTTCTTTCTTTTTCTTTGTTGCTGGCTCATTGCCCTGGCCAAGAAGGCGCCTCTTTTCATAACCGAGTTCACGCAGTATCGTATTTAGTTTACCTGAAATTCCGTCTCTCATTTTCAAGATGGAGTTTAGCTCCACCCACGCTGCCAGGGTTCGCCCCAGATCTGGCTGCTGACAGAAATGTGGAGCCCATCATTAGACATAAATATATAGAAATGAGTGTGTTTGGCACAAACATAAAAAGACTAAATGCAGTGGATAAACTAAAGAGCCAGAAAAATAGCAGTGCCAATTTGTGAGATGAAAAACTACAGTAGAATATAAAAATAGTCAGCACATCATTATACCAGGGGCACACCTACTGCGCTGGCCGCAAACAGAGGCGTTTAATGTACATGTAATTGCATGTAGGCGTACAGTAAAGTATTCAAAACATTTGGGTTTTGCTATTTCTTCTTATTTAATCATAGTTTAAAAAGTAAAAAAAATTGTTTGTTGGTCCCCAAAGTTTTTTATGTACCCAGACTCACCTGTGTGTCTTTAGCTATGCCTTTTTTTGGTTTCTCGACTCCTATCTTCTCCCCTGGGAACATATACATAAATGAATACACAATACAGCTAAATGATAACTAAATTGTGAATAGATCATCAGCTCCATAATTATTTGTAAATTATTAAATTGTTTGTAAACTTTTATTAACAATGTGTTTGTTTAATTAGTTTATTCTCACAATGATTTTTTTAACACATCTGAAATAATTGTATTCTAAGCAAATATAAAAAGTTTTATATATAGAGTAGGGAATCTGAGATTGCTCCTCATTGCTCTTCAGATCCTTCTCTCTTCTTCTCTTTTTTCTTGTGACTGATATTTACCAAAGGTGCTCATGATTGTGGTACTGACTGTAATAAGCCATGAATATGGCATTTAGAGAAAGTGAATCCTACAATTATACACGTTAATTAACCTGAAACCCTTCAAACCTAAACCTGTTATTTTCTTATTCTTTTTTCTTGAGACTATATAGGACCAAAAAGAGAAAATTGGAGGACACCATATTCAATATTTTTTTTGACTTGAAAAAATATTTGCTTTAACTTTCAACATTTGGTTCATTCTGCTTTGAATAGCACAAATCCTTTTATTTGGAATGACTGTTCATGCAGTTAATCATTAAATAATGTGGTAAAAGTGCAATGCAAAAAAAAATTCTAATTCTTTTCACATCAAACATCAGAATAATAATTAAAAAAATGTTTGTGGCATTTGTGCTATAGTTATTGGTGGGCTGGTTTGGGTATTTTAGAATCTGCTGATCTTCTGGAATTTTCACACACAACAGTCTCTAGAATTTAGACAGAATGGTGTGAAAAACACAAAGCATTGAGTGAGTGACAGTTCTGTAGGTGGAAATGCCTTGTTGATAAGAGAGGTCAGAGAAAAATGGCCAGACCGAATTTGGCTGCCAGGAAGTATATAGTAATTCAAAGTATCACTCTTTACAACCACGATGAACAGAACCACGTTGATTCCACTACAAGAGCAGGAATCGGAGGAAATCCTATGCACAGACTAACTACAATAAATTTTTTAACTGTCTGGTTTCAATGAGTCTTGTTCTTGACTGACAAAAGCAGAATCATATGTAGTTTTCTACTATAGTTGTGTCCCATCTACCTCAAAGTTTGATCTGCTGCTTGTTCTGAAATGCTTTTCTGCTCACGACAGTTGTAAAGTGTGCCTAATTAGGCTGTAGATGTCTGGGCTGCTCAGATCAGTCTGGTTTCTGGTCTCAGATGGACTTGGATTTCTCTCATCAACAAGGTACTTCAACCTGCAGACCCTCAGCACACATTATCTTATATTATCACATTATTTGTACCTGTGAAAATATTAACAATTTCTTACATTTTGTAAATTTCCTTTTGGATCAATAAAGTCTTCTTTCTTTCTTTCTTTCTTTCTTTCTTTCTTTCTTTCTTTCTTTCTTTCTTTCTATCTATCTATCTATCTATCTATCTATCTATCTATCTATCTATCTATCTATCTATCTATCTATCTATCTAAATACTCACATATTCAGAAGTCACAGAGTACACATTTCTGTGAATATTAACTGAAGCCTGTATCTGTACATAATAAATAGACGGTTTATTCCACATTAAAAATCAGGGTTTTTTTCCATTTACAACTGGAATTAAACTGAAAGATTCAGAATTTAAAACATTTCAAACAATGAAAGTAATTGTACAATATATTGAATATTCAATATATCTGCAAATTTCTTGGTCATTATTGAATTCCATTGTACAAAAGGTCAGATTTCTCCAAGTGTCTTGCATCCTTTCATTGAAACACATGTTCATAAAACACAGTGATGGATTTGATTTAACAAAATGCAAACTGAAATAAGAATTACAATAAAAATACCATTGGGAAAAAAAACATTGGAACAAAAATGTGTATATTGTAGTCTAAACCTGTCAGTGTATAAAGGCATACACCTGCACATCAGAGCATCATTATAGCATAACTTACTTGAATATTCCACAGCTGCCTCCACTTCTGCAGTGTTTGTAATGTCAGTGTTTGTCTCATTCCCAGTAGTCTTCTCCAGTGCATTTGAAGGATCTGCTTCCACAGCCAAAGCTCCTACACATACACCTAAACAAATACATAATATCCACACTGACTGCATGGTGCTGATTTACTTTGTGCTCTAACACTCTGCGTGACTGTCTCACTCAGTGCAAACTTGATGGCTGCCCTCTTATAAAGTCAGCCTGAGGAAGCGGAGAGCCCTTCGGAGGGGGTTAATCATGTACAAGGAACATCCTTGCCTGGAACCCTCCCTTTTTCTGAAACCTCATCATCTCATTTACGCATTCAGTGGTTAAGCTGTGTTTGTGCATTGAAACCTTTTTAGAATGAGGGGGGGCAATCTGGCAAAATATATATAGAGTGCGAGAGAGCGAGAGAGAGAGAGAGAGAGAGAGAGAGAGAGAGAGAGAGAGAGAGAGAGAGAGAGAGAGAGAGAGAGAGAGCAGGGACACAGCAGGACAGGGAGAAAGGCAGACAGTGGTATTAGCCATGTCAAGCCAGCCAGAGTGACATAGCTTCACACTTTGTAACACTTATGATAGACAAATTGGGAAAATAAGAAAACAAGTGTGAGAACAGGGTGTGGGCTGACTGACCCTTCCATGTCTGTCTCCAGCTCTGTATGGCCCATGGCCAATGGCATGTACGTCTGAAAAGGAAAAAGACATGGGCTAATAATAAAAACTGAAAAAAGCATTGCTGAATAATCCAGAAAATAATAAGAGTGGGACAGACACAATTATGGAATAGTATCTGGCTTCCACTCACAATTGAAACAGGTTTTCGCTTTTAGTGCTATTTGTAATTGTTTTTATTCCATTTGTAAAGCATCTTTTACTAACCATTATTTAGCAATTTCTTTACATAAATCAAAAAAATATTGAAAAATAGACAAAACTCAATGTTGACCATTTAAGAACCAAACTGCTTTTGGATTCTCTCAAATCTGATTGGTCTAAAGGTGTTGGTTAGTTTTCAGCTTGGCTCTGACAAATTTGTACTAATGCACTCATTGAAATATATTTTTTGTGTTCCACAAAATGAAATGTGACTGCATATGGTTAAAAGTATTATGTGTTAAAAAATAATTACCTTTGTGGGCCCCAACTTCATGTCACGTTGACTTAGAGTTCAATAATTTGTATTATGTATTAATTCTTACTTAATATAATGCTTATAGGTTTTTATTTGGATTCTGTCTGAAGAAAGTTCTGGAAAAAAAAATTTATTTATTGGCTTCCGTAAATAAATTTGACAGCAGAAATTTACTCAGTGTGCTCGATTGTTAGTTAATGGTTAATGCTCATAGTCTGATTTTATTCCATATCCTGTAAGATCATTAGAGGCTAAATTGATATTTTTAGGCAGCAGGGGGTTTGCTGCAAAAAAATAATATGATAAATTAAATGTAAAGTAAACGCATGTAAGCTTAAAGATTAAAAGTTTATGACAGGTTGATTGTAAGGTCTCTCTTACACACAGACACACACAGGGGGTGACTGCATGGGGGAATGCTGACCACAAAGTATCACTGTAGAGTGAGAGATAGCCCAGTGACTCCATTAATGTTTGCTAAGACAGACAGGGGCTACAACATGAATTTCAACTATATATTGTTTATATAGCGAGTACACGATGATCCCAACCTCTTCATGCTGTTTTTTTTTTCACCGTTTAATAACCTGCCATAAGGGTTCAGTGCTAACGTCAGAAACCATGTAAGTTAGAGAGTTGCAGCGGGAGAAGGGAATCTGTTCAAACAACTGGACAGCCAACAAACAACTGCACACAACCACCAAGCTGACTGTGTGGCCAACTTAATTATTTACAATAACAGGCCTCACCCCTTAGGTTTGCTGAAAATTATGGTTTATAACTGTGCTTAATTTAAGTTCTTGTGTAAATATTAAAATTCCGTGGGAGAACATTTTTTTTCTTGAATTAGTTGTGGTGAGAAAGTACAAGTTTCCAGTAGGAAGCATGTAAGTCTGAGATGGATTTTTAGTCTCAGTTTTCCGTCTTCAAACAAACACAGCCTAGAACAAGTACAAACCTTGTAATTTTAATCTAACAAAGCCACACAGACTCCATTTCACTCACTAACGTACGTGTGTGTGTGTGTGTGTGTGTGTGTGTGTGTGTGTGTGTGTGTGTGTGTTTGTGTGTGTGTGTGTGTGTGTGTGTGTGTGTGTGTGTGTATCCGTATTGAAATAGCCCTTTCCACCTGCTCCCCTCCTCCAGGGCCCTTAGCTTGACTTGTTCTTACCAAAAGGTCAGTGTTGCCAGATATGTAAACACCCCTGAATTCTGTGCTGTGGTTAACCCACGTATTTTTTTTAATTTAATTTTATCTTTTTAATAATCTTTTTAATCTAATTACTCACTTTAATACATATCAATAATTTGTACATATCAGTACTCTAAATTCGTTTAAAAAAATGTTTTCGACAAGTAAAAAAAACTAATAAAAATATTACAAGAGCAAAATACAATATAAGAGAAAAAAATTAAAGTCTGGATGTGCCAGCATGCCCTGGATGTTTCCGGTATTACCCTAAAAAATGCCTGGGTTGGTACATATAAAGGTTTAAAGCTATGGCATTTAGCTTGTGCATTTAGTGAATTGTAGAATTTAATTTTGTTTGTTAATTTTTAACAGTTGATGAGCTGAAAACCGTTTAATCTCGCAGATGTGAGGAAGGTGGCTGGTACAGGCAGGGTGTGGTTAAAAACACATGGACATGTTCAAATGCTGAGCAGCACAGGTTACCAGCTCAACATTTAACAAAACAGCAATGCAAAGGACACATGAATGCTTAAGACTGAGATCATATAATGACAGATTATGTAAAATGTATGGAAAAATAATTAGTAGCAAATTTACAATAAGAGTTTACAATGCATTTGTTTTAGCACTCAAGGTTCAGAGATAGAACAGCTTGTTAAGGCCAAAGGGCATCAGAGCAGCTGCGTGGGTGATGACGTTAGCGCTGCGACCCTCACCAGTCCACCCCTAACACAGCTATACTGCCTGCATTTAAAACCACAAACTAGTATACATAACTGTATGTGATAACACAAGACCATTATAGATTCTGAGTTACCAACACTGTGTTTCGTCTTACTGTTCAGTGCATCCATATGTTATCTTGGACAGAGAATTTATAGACTGCATTAACAACAACAGGTGTGAAAATAAATATGGCATAGCAGTTTGACAAAGGCCTGGTATTTTATGGCCATTTCCCCTTGCTCAGTTGTCTTCTACTGAAGGCCTAGTGCTCTTCCCTCAGTGATTGGCAAATGCAGGTGACCAGAGGTTAAGTTTAGATACGATAGGGGCCTGCAGGACAGACAGCTACAGGGAGCAGCACCAAGGACTTATTGTCATAACTGACGTTCTCCTGCCTGTTGTCTCTGACATTCCTACTCTATTTATAACCTATGCCATCCCTAAGCCCATTCTCTCTTGCCCCATTTCTTTTTCTATTCATCTCTCTCTCTTTCTCAGATAGGAAAGGGGGAGTGACAGCAGACTTTTGTCTTTTCTGAGACACCCATTCCAGGGATAAAGGCAAGTGAAGGTGGCCCTGGGACTCTTTGTCCTTTGTTCACAGTGCTGTAAGGAGTGCTGGATTACCTGAGAGGGACCATCACAGAGAACTACCCAGGCTGAGAAAAAGAATCAGAACTCAGGACAACAATGGATGATGTATATAAAGCAGCGGTAAGCGATTGTTATGGGTTAAGGAATCTATGTTCTTTTTTATTTTAAACGAAAAAAGAAAATGGAAACGTCTGAGCAACACAAACCTTGATGATGTAAAGTTCTGAAAAATTAGTTTAAAAACTGTGTTAACCATTGATATTCTGGGATCTATCATTTAACAAAGGTTTTCTGTAGTGTATATTCTCATGAATGGCCTAAGCGAAATCTGACACTGTATAAGCACTCAAGGTTAAACCAACATTTGGGGTCAGGAGTAAATCTGGTCAACAGTCTTTTAAATGTTATTTTGCAATTTTCACAGTCAAGGTTAACACAACGGTACAATGGACATCATGAAGAGAAATTATAATTATTCTATTTTATGTTAAATTTTTAACTGGAAATAGCAGCTACTGGAGCTGTATAGACAAACTTCTAACAGCAGAAAAAACAGAAGCTACCATGAGTCTTTAATAAAGAGAGAAAACAACATTGTATGATAAAAAGTGTGTATATATATATATATATATATATATATATATATATATATATATATATATATATATATATATATATTTATATACACACACACACACACACACACACACACACACACCACACACATGGGTTATATAAGCGGAATAAAATATTAATATAATGTAAAATAGATAAATAAACACTAATTGAACAATAACCCTAATATCCTGAATAACAGATTCCAGACTCTGGTCCTGGAGAACCCCCTGTAGTTCACATTTTAAAGTTTTGACTGCTCTGACACAGGAAGGGGTACTAATTAGCTGAGTAATTGAATCAGCTGTGTTGGAGGCTGAGAAAACATTAACATATGCAGGACATGGGGCACTCTAGGATCAGGGTGGGGAATCTTGGTCCTAAAAGGTTTATACTCTTGGAAGAACCTCCTATGTATAATGCAACCATAGAACATCTCCCTAAAATATATATATATTATTTTTTTAGGCAATTTTGATAACATAGAACAGACAGTTCAGTGTGCATTGAAAGCCTCTGGCCTGAGCCTCACTTCAACCAATTAAGCTTTAATAACAGCATAAAATCAGGGTTGCATAAAACATAATACAGAAGTTAAAAATATACTATAGCTGGGGAATGAGTGGAGGGTCAGGGGGGTAACATTACTGAGATTAACAGTGAGCTGTGTATGGTGTCCAGTGTCTAGGTGTTAGCTTAGATGTCAAAAATAAAATCATGACTTGTGTGTGTGTAAAGAATAGAACATGATCAGTATCTGAAGAATGATATCTTTGTCATGATTCACTACATCGGATTACTGTGTAGCTACTGAGCCAGCACCTGTTTATTTGTTTTATGTAACAGGTGGAGAATTTAACAGAGGAACAAAAAAATGGTAAGACATTATTAGTTATTCTCTTTTGTTCACGAAATAGGCCTTGTTCTGTTTTGCTCTGTTGTTGTCTGGACAACCCCACTCTAAAGTGCTATCAGGCTGTGTGAGCTGTACGAAGTCATGTGCCTATGTGTTAACGTGTCTCTGGCAGAGTTCCGTGCTGCTTTTGACATCTTCGTGCAGGACGCAGAGGATGGCTGCATTAGCACCAAGGAGTTGGGGAAGGTGATGAGGATGCTGGGGCAGAATCCCACACAAGAGGAGCTGCAGGAGATGGTGGACGAAGTCGACGAGGATGGTATGCTGGCCACTGACATATTTTGGGTCCATTTTATGTGTTAAACATATTCAGGGTACACCACAATTTTTAGGCTCTGTAATTAAAGGATCAAACATGTTCCAAAATTGTATTCAGCTCTTCCAAGAAAAAAAACCTCAAGCAAAGCCGTATTCTTTTAACGTTGTTTAAATACAGTGGCTGTGTATTTTGTGTAGGAAGCGGGACAGTGGATTTTGATGAGTTCTTGGTCATGATGGTGCGCTGCATGAAAGAGGAAAACAAAGGAAAATCTGAGGAGGAACTAGCCGAAGTCTTCCGCATGTTTGACAAGTAAGGAAATTAATCAAAGTTGTAACTTGTTCATTTGTAACCTACTACATCAAATGATTGTTTCTCTCACAAAGAAACGGAGACGGTTACATTGACCTAGACGAGCTAAAGAACATGCTAGAATCGACAGGCGAGGCCATTACTGAAGATGATATTGAGGAACTCATGAAGGATGGAGACAAAAACAACGATGGCAAAATTGATTACGATGGTAAGTTTCAACTTGTCGTGAAAACCTAACAGTTGAGACCTCTACAAAACACATTTGATGTTACACAGAATTAATTTATTGTACAAATTCTTTTAACCCTACAGAATTTCTGGACTTTATGAAGGGTGTGGAATAAAAACCCTTTCATAGCTGAAGACCCCAGTGCAGATTCAACAGCCCTATGGATCACGTCATCATTCCCTGTCCTGTAGCTGGGACGTCACCACAGGAACATCATCTTTAATCTGGCAGGCATGCAACAAATCCTCAAAAATGTTGGAAAACAATAATGCTTGCAAGACATGTAAATAAGTTGCATTATTACCAATCATGTATTATTCTGAATGCAAAACAAAAAAAAAAACAAATCTCTTTAAACTTGGCCTCATCAAAACAGCAACTTTGTAGGGAGGGGAAAAAAAAAAAAAAAATCTGTTTTTTCCTAGTATTGTGTAAACATTTTTTTTTAAAGCACCCATGTTGTCTGGAATAAAATTAAGGACTGGACTTAACTTTTAAAATGTGTTTTGTGTGTGTTTAAGTCTTATATTTAACAGCTAATTTTAAAAAGACAAATACTGGTGAACAGTTGATTTTATTACTGTTTATTAAAGGCAGAGTGAACAAGTCACACAACCAATAATCAGCTGGGTAGGTCAGTACATGAACAGGTAACATCACACTTTGTTACAAGATTAGCTGTTAATAAAGCAAATGCACAATAGTTTGGAAATGGGAGATCTGAGACACTACAGATGACATGTTACAAGCAACACAACCATAATTTACCATCCACAACAGTAAATATTTTATACTGAAGGTAATGTTCATACTGAAATAGAACCATGTGTCAAGCTTGACACAACTGTAAGAGGAATGTAAGAACGGAATGGCAAAAGAGTAAAAGAAGTGATGCATCATAAGCAATGTATCATGATTTAGTAAATGGTTTAAAATACATGAATAACCATGATCGTCACTTCTGTATCATCTGTAAGGAAAAAAAAAAAAAAAAAAGTGTAACATAACCTGGACATGAGAGATGTTACTCAAAACCTTTGCAAAGCTGCCACATTTAAAGCATCAAGACAAAGAAAAAAAAGAACCGTTTCAGATATTTTCCTTTAAGCTGAATTGCAGTGCTCCACTCAGGGAAGGAATTTGAAGCCAATTGTTTTAGTAGTAGCTCGGAAGAAGGAAAGGCTAAGTGAAATTCAAGTATTCAGTTGGCAAAAGTGTGTCTAACTGCAGCCACAATACACTTGGCACTGATGCCAAACATGTCCAGCAGCTCCTGGGGTTTGCCACTTTGGGGCACTCGGCTCACAGCTAGTCGATGGACCACGATGCCTGGTTCCTCTCCCACTGCTGCCAAGACAGCCTCACCCAGACCACCTGCACACAAAGCAGGACATTATTACACAATCATGAATCACTAATACCTCCTTACAGAAGAACAATGGGTGGGGAATATATACACGAGTCAAGTAAAAATTTATCGTGGCATAGTTGCACCAAGATGCATACCCTCTTTGTAATGATCCTCAACTGTGATCACCCTGCCTTGAGTGGCACGAGCACTAGCCACAATTGTACCAGCATCCAGGGGTTTAATAGTGAATGGGTCAATTACACGGATGTTTACACCTGAAAAGAAGATTAAAATTAGTCAGTATTAGGGCCAAGCACCCAGACCTGGTGAGTTGCATATTTATCAGCATGCTACAACTGTTGCTAAATTTGGTCACAAAAAAATTCCCAGGACAAAACCCATCTGTCACAAACTAGTCTTTTGAGTTGTGATCACCAGGGGGCACTCTAACCTTCTTTAGCCAAAGTGTCATGTGCAGCAAGAGCCTCATGCAGTGTGACTCCAGCTCCAATCACAGTCACTTGATCACTGTTAGTCTGACGCACCACCTACAGGGTAAAAAATAAAATTACACTAAAAGCACTTAAATCATTTAAAACGCATTTAAAGCAGTGAGAATTTTTAAGAATCATTCATGTTTAAATATTTAAATTATAAACATTATATAAATATAAACATTATAATCTGAGAAATAAGTACTACATAAAAATACATTTTTTAAGAATCCCAATGTGGAACTGCCTGGAACTTTGTTGGTCTAAACATTTTTCCATTTGATTGTTAAACTATACCGAGGCCTGAATGATCATCTGTCTCATTAGTGTTCCAATTAGTCAAGGCCATATAGTAGAACGCAAACAAATTCATCTAGATCTATTTAGCAGAAAGTGTTTGCGTGTGCGTGTGTGTGTTTATTTATTATATATATATATATATATATATATATATATATATATATATATATATATATATATATATATATATATAAAAAAAAAAAATCACACACACACACACGGTTATGTCGATGTCCTAGGGGGTCGCCAAAAAGCATCGAGGTAACCGATGATCGAGATAAACGAAAATCAAAATGTCGGCAATATATTAACGTGCTTGAAATTTCTTTATGTACATGATGTGCGTTAATAAATGAGAATGTGCATGCACGTGTTTTGAAGGGTTTTTTTTACACAACAGCGTTGCCGCGATTTGTTTGATGAAGGCATGCTATAAAAATACATACAGTACATGTTTATCTGTCAGGAATCCACCTGCCACGCCCCCTTCAGCGTGTCAGGTGTTTTCTCAGCCACTTTCTCTGAAGCTCCCGGCTTTAATCACGCACATATGGTGCTCGTTTATCATCATCACCAGCTCCTATTTAAACTTCCACACTCTCACTGTCCGTTATTGTTGGTAAATGTTGGTTCACGGCGGTCGTTGTTATCGCTCATGTGTATCCCGGTACGTGTCTTCCCACCGGCACTGTCTCACCGGCTGCGCATTTCTTCCCAAAGCCGCGCCGCTTTTCCCCTCTTGTGCTCGAGATATCAGGGTTCGGCAACATAAAAAAAGCGAGAATTTTTTATTCGACATAACCGATAAAAAATGCTTAGAAAAAGCGAGAATTTGGCGGTTCCACTTCAAAAACGTCGACTTAAGGTTGTCGAGGTAACCGAGGGCGAGATAACCGGGTTCCACTGTATATATAAAAAGAAAAATCTGAGGGAGTACATTTGTATGCCGAATAAACAAAAACTCTGCTTTAAAACCTTACCTTAGCTTTACCAATTTCAAATTTCTCATCTGCCTCATACAAGATTGCTGTGTCAGGTCGGCTTGTCCTTATGAAACAGACACCCTGAAAACAAGTTAGACAGCAGTAAGACACTAGAACGCAACACACGCCTATTAATTTAAACTCTGACATTAACGTTTATTTATTTCCATCATAAGATCGAAGTCTGGAAACAATACTTTGCCTTCTTGTTGTGGCACATATGAATCCAAGTACTTTTTTGTGTCATGTTTATTCTTAATTTTCATATAGTACCAAAATGAGCCATACCTTGTATATATAAACACAACTTACATTTATTAACCACAAGACAAGTGTTAAAACTATTCTCAACACAGCATAGCATATTCTGATTGCAAACAAGTTTCAGATCAGATTACAGAATAAATGTATTTGGTGCTAAAAGGTCTGTGTAAAGGTAGATTTCTAAATTTAAGTAGTGATGACTACCTTTGTATTTGCTGCCAACTCTACTGCTCTCTCAGTGGACACACCATCACTTGGGTAAAACACAGTGCATGTTGGAATAGCACGGAACATGGCAAGGTCCTCCAAAGCCATCTGTGAGGGGCCGTCCTCACCTGAGCAAGAAATTATTTTTTTTGTTTAAACTTGCGCACACAAAGATCATAATCAAAGAAGCAAATATATATATATATATATATTTTTTTTTAAACAAAGCGCAATAATGCAGTTTAGAGAGGACAGGTTAGGCTTACCGATAGAGACCCCACAGTGGGACCCGACCAGGTTAACATTAGACTGGGAAATTGCAGCCATGCGGATCTGGTCATAGGCACGTGATAAGAAAGCAGCGAAAGTGCTGGCAAATGAAATTGTGCGATCGCGAGTGGCACAACCAATTGCCACGCTCACCTACAAAGCGCACACACACAAAAAAAAAAAAAAAGTAAAAAAGACTAATTATTGTAGTTCACTTGTACAAAAGTGAATTTGTATTTAACTGAATATTAAAAGTGCCCTAATTTAATAATGACTTCGTTTATTTTTAATCACCACTGGAGATAACGTATTACAAGCAGGTGTGTTAGGTCACACCTCCCGAATAAACAATGTGATAAGAATGAGTAAATAAGAGATTTCAGACTTCAAATCTCACTAGAGAGAGTAAACACCACTGCTGATCACAACTACAACTGATGCTTTGGATATGCTACATAATTATAAAAAAAAAACCCACATACCATATTCTGCTCAGCAATGAAACACTCTATGAAACGGTCAGGATGGGCTTTCTTGAAGGTCTCAGAGAAAGTAGAATTTTTAGTATCTCCATCCAGAGCCACTATACGCTGACTGGCATCTCCCATCTTCTTTAGGGCAACACCATAGGCTTTTCGGGTAGAGACCTGCACACAGACATGAAAAAGGCTATTAAGAAAAGGTGCAAAAACACATTGTCTTGTTGCTAATTAAATTAAGTCTCTATAATGCTCACCTTGTCTCCAGACTTGTATTCTGGAGGAGACAGTAAATAGATGGGACTCGTGTGTACAGGAGCTGCATCCTCATTAGGCAGTGCAGCCTGGAGGGGTTTACTAGTAGCCTGGATCTGGTTCTCAAGATGAGCAATCAACTCATCCACACGGTCCTTAGGAATGGGCTTGCCATGCCAATTATCCATGTCCTCAATGCCTAAAGACCAGAGCACATAACATGTAGCAATCAAATGCAGCATTAGCAGCTATACTAAGGTTTAGGACAGGTTTACCAGAATTAAGTGACTTCCTCACCTTTGAGCCCTTTGCCCTTGAAGGTTTTGGCAACAATGGCAGTAGGCTTCCCTTTGAAACGTTCTGCTTGCCACAGTTCCTTACAAAGCTCTTCCACATCATGGCCATCGACCACACACGTGTTCCAGCTGAAGAGCAACAGAGATACATTGCATACTGAAATTGTGAACTCATTGGACATGTATTTTGTGAAATTGAGAAATCAGGATCTTTGGCCATATGCTTATTTTGAAACTTTTTTTCCACTATTTTCAGGAAATAGTGAAAAATAAAATGCAGAAGTATGCAAGCAACCATTTCCTTGGCCCAATCAAACAGACTCTAGTTGAACTTTGACTCAGCCCTCAAATTAAAACAAAAACTGACTTCAGACACTGTCTGAAGAGCAAAACGGAAAGAAAAACTGATATCTATGGTTTCTAATTGAGCTTTATGGTTTCTATTTGATGTGGTCATATAGACTGGATAAATAAATGTGTAAGGAGACATTGCATTACAAAGAAAATGACACAGCGGAGATTGTTAGTGGAGACTGTGTGTAATGTAGTTTATGTGCTTTGCTAAACATGCTTGTAATCCTTACCCAAAAGCCTTGCAACGCTCCTGGTAGGTAGCCATGTCATGCTTCAGAGGTGCAGCCTCACTCTGCCCCAGACGATTCACATCCAGAATGGCTACAAGGTTGTCCAGGCCATAATAGGAAGCAAAAGCCATGGCCTCCCACACTGCTCCCTCAGAACACTCACCATCTCCCAACAGGCAGTACACACGGTAGCTACACAATAAAATTACTGTAAGTAAGTGGAAAGTCACTCATTATTGGACCACTGTGCAGGTTTTAATGTTCTGCAGCTTTACCTGGATTTGTCAAAATACTTTGCTGTGTATGCCATCCCACATGCAGCTCCCAAACCTTGACCCAGGGAGCCTGTAGCCACATCCACAAAGGCTAATTTCTGGAAGAAATAAATTTTAGGTATAATAAAGCTACTGACCGCTAATTTAAGTGAAGCGCTAAAATTGTGCAACACTTAACAGGTCACCAAATAATCTTTGTATTGCTCAGTACATGTACTGAAATATGCAGCCACTCACTGGTGTAGGATGGCCCTCAAGGTCACAGTTAATCTTGCGCAAGTTAAGCAGTTCAGACTCTTTCACATAACCAGCCTCTACCCATGAAGCATAGAGAATGGGAGCAGCATGTCCCTGAAAAGGAGGGGGGAAAGAATGAGGGGAAAAATGCTTCACACAGCTTCAAACCCTATAAAATACAACTATTCTCACACACACACACACAAAAAAAAAAATGATAAAATGAAAGATTGTTGAAAAGAGAAAAGCCTACTGTCCAAAGCTTACTTTAGACATGACGAAGCGGTCATTGCAGGCATTACGGGGGTCGTCTGCTTTGTAGCGCATGGTGTGAAAGAACAGCACAGACATGATCTCCGCAGCACTGCAGCACGAGGTGGGGTGTCTGCACATGGAAAAAAACTTTATCAGAACTGATTTTAGGTCATTCTTAAAATGCTTGATTATAGCTATTATTAAAAAAAAGATACATACATGCAGGTTATTAAGATATTAAATTAGTCAAAAGGGACAATAGTATAAGGCATTACAGGGTTTTAGTAATCAAAACACCCTCCTGTTTTCTGTTGCATTTGGAATGTATACAAAGATCAAACATTACATGTGACTTTGATGTCAATGTATTTCTAGTCTGTACACAGCTGAATCAGACATCTTAAAAGTTAGTAGTTGGATGTATTATGATTGATAGACCTAAAGTTAGGTGTACAATGCCACAATTTAGGAGTCAACAATATAGCACTGGAAAGGCCAAAGTTCATGCGACAATCTGACTGCACTTTGTGCACTCATGAGGAACTGATGGGGCCCAATTGTACAAGCCAATTAGAAATCACAGACAGACAACCCCCCCCCCCAACACTTCAGGTCAAACATTAAGGTCACACAAAGTGCATGTTAGCAAATGACTCCCTCAAAGACAACAGTTAAATAATCGCCAACCCTGTGTCTTTAGTCTGCAAATTTGTGTTTGCATATTACAAAATAGGGCAAGGGGAAAATATCATGACATTTCTTAATTGTAAAGCTCATTCAGTAGTTATTGCCAGACACAATGTGCATGCTTTCACACAATATAGTCCAAATGTACAACCGCAAAGCAACTTATTACCATCTGGGTCCTACAGATCTTTATTAAGCTGAAATACAAAAAAGAAATAAAAAAAATGAAGGGAAATCACAGGTCTCTTGGAGTAGATGAAAATGCTTCCTTTCAGTCACCTGTAGGTGGTTTACAGTAAGAAAAAAAGGGGGGGAAGCACAATGCAATGACAAAAAAGGAATGAGGAAACAAAAGCAAAAAAGGAAAGGCAAGCTTACAGTCACTTATGTATGTCTAGGGATTATTTCCACATATCCTGTCATTTACCACATTTCTCAAGAAGAGATTTCCAGGAATTACCATTGTTCATTATATTCAAATTTCATCCTGACTTTAATATAATGTAATAATCCTTCACCTTTAAAATCACGACCCCGAAATCCCTATGTTATCTAATCATCTAATGGCCAGTATCAACAAGTATCAGATATGACAAGAGCACTGTTTGCAGTTCTGCTTTCCAAGCAAATTGCGCTAATCGGAGCAGATTTCTGGTTCAGTATTGACCAGGTTATCTGCATATCTGCTAGGAACGTATCCTAAATTTGCAATGGATGATCTGGAACTTCAGCTCCAAATCACAAAAAGATGAAGACCTCCAGGGCTGCACGTGATGCGGCCGAGTGCGCGCGCCGCCTCTATAGAGAAACTCAGAATATGAACTTGAACACGCGCTCCATATCAGACGCCTGTTCTAGCGGATATGTCTTCGAAGACGTGAGATTTGACACGCATCTCGCATTAGCTACTTGCTGAGGTTTTGCTAAACCAATTTTCCACCCGCCATATGGCCGGCCTGAGTTATGGCTGCCAAAATAATACGCGAGAACTTCGAACACAGGTAGAGGTGCGGCTACCACTGTGCTCACCAAGCTAGCGACTGTAGCCCGCTGAAAACGTACTAAATGAATGAATATAAAATATGAAAATAAAAAAAGCACGCACTGCAAACTAGCCCAAGTGCTTTAGCTCCACCAACGACACTTCGAGTTATAACTCTTATCCCGTCGAAGGTAAACCATCCCTCCACTGAATGACCAAGCAATATTTGATTCGCCTGTTAGCTAGCTAGATCCACCAAACTTACCCTGAATTTGAGGCGCATGTCGCCTTGATGGAGTGGATTCTAAGCTTGTTAGCGATATTCTTCAGGCCCTGCAGAGTTTTCTCGTCGGGTTTGTGGTAACTCTCCATGACTGAGGAGGTTTTGCTTAGAAAAGCGACAGAACTAACGGATGTGGAAGTTTTAGAACGCTACTGAGAGAGTGCAGTGAGTGGTTCTGAAGCTTATAAATGAGTCTTGACACTGGCTCCGCCCACGAAGCCCGACGTCATAGATGCCGCTCAATTTTTCAGCTCAATGAATTCTTTATGACTAAATAAACCAGGTAGGGGAAAAAAAAAAAACTGAGCACATGGTAAGGACACAAAGCAAACTTGTTAATGGTGTGAGGAATTTTAATCTTTTCTTATAGTCTTTAAAAGAAAATTCTGGACTGGTTTTGGGAGCAAAAAAATTTCGTTTATTAATTTATTATACTTATTCATATGCGCGTGCACTTGATTGTGGGTTAGTTATATATCTAAAAACAAACAAACAAATAAAAAAAACCCCGATTAAATAGATTTAATGTGACATGAATATGTCACTTTAAAAGAGAACAGACTGTGGACGCAGCATGAGTCAACAAGGAAGGTGAATTTTGCTTTCTCATCCTTCCTTAAGGAAAATCGCCTGCGTCGGTGTAGTATCATCATAGTACAGATTATTCCAACACAAATCTTTAAATTGGGTTAGAAAAAAGAAAGATGCATTAATAAATGTATGAATAAGCCGGAATACAGTGAATACAAGCTCTGTATCCATTATAAGCATTTACATCATCACAAAACACCTTTTAATTCGAAAATACTGTCTGTTAGATGTTTATTTTGTAAAATATTTTATATTATTTGGAATCTGTGGCTCGGTGGTTGAGGCTCTGGGTTACTGATCGGAAGGTCAGGGGTTCAAGCCCCAGTATTGCCAAGCTGCCACTCTTGGGCCCTTGAGCAAGGCCCTTAACCCTCTGTGCTCCAGGGGCACCATATCATGGCCGCCCGTAGCTCTGACCCCAGCTTCCAAGCAAGCTGGGATATGCGAAGAACAAATTTCACTGTGCTGTAATGTTTATGTGACAAATAAGGCTATTCATTTTAGACAAAAAACACTACGAGAAACATTTCATTTACGTACAGCATAAGACATGCACTGTAAAAATCTAATAGACATATGGCATGTGTAAAGTTAAACCTAATTTTACTGATACTCCTAAATAATTTTTTTTTTAAAGTAACGTGACCTATTTGTGGTCCAGGCCGTGGCCCATCCATGACCCTCTAACAACCACCTCAAGCCCTGACCATCCATTCTTCTGACACATTCATTACTTTTATAGAAATCACCCTTTCAGAAGTTAAAAACACAGATTTCAAGTTATTTTCAGATATTTACATGATGACATTCACTTACTTTAAAGCGTAATAGAAAAAGAAAGAAAAAAAAGACCTAAAGTAATCAATCACCTTCAATAGATCATTATACTTAACAGAATGTATGAATCATCTTTCATAATCTTGCATTATAAAAAAAATGTACAAGTCAGTTAGAAAATGTAACGTGGACTTGTTAAAACACAAACACACACTTTAAAACTATTGATTTTATTTGGCACTTATATAATGAACCATTGACAACTTTTCAATGCAACAGGACAAATGAATCCATTTTAGCTTTCTAGTCATGTTTAATGGTCCTCTGTGAAATCTGGGAATTCCTAAAACAAAAAGACACAATGATGAGATTATTAGTTACTTATCATATTCATATATCAGTGCACTACTTTAGTATGAAAATAAACATAAGGCATTACTAATCTAGTAGAAAAGGTTTATACCTTGATTCTTTCTTGAGCTTCTGCCTGCTCCACAATGGAGACAGTACCCTTGTCTAGTCTTTGAAGGAAAGAAAGGCGTGCGACAACAATGAGCCGGTAATTCTCCATCTCTGATAGAGGATTGTCTGCCAACACAAGGGTCTGCAGAGTCTGTGCAACACCCATCAGGCTTTGTAATGCATGCAGAGAAGATAACTTGTTTCCTCTTTGCATGAAATTGTGAAGGAATAAAAAGAGAGAGAGAGAGTGAGTTTGATAGAGTGTGCAGACTAAATAAGTTTCTCTGGAGACATATTAAAGTAAAGCAGAAAATTATAGATCTCTCATTTAGGATTGAAGTATTAGTTAGTCTGGCTATTAACCATCTTGTAAAAATTCTTCCCTCAAATGTATTAAATCCTAAACAGTTACAAAAAGAATCACTGAATTCACTTTAAATTACAACAAACCCTTGCACATCACTACAGCACAGCCATTCAAGTACCTGACATTAAGATACTGCAGAGATTTCATACGGGGACTGATTCCATCAAGTGACTCTAGCTGGTTGTCTCTAAGTTGAAGGATTGTTAGGTGCTCCAGTTTGTCCAGTCCTTCTAACCGTTTTATTTTATTATTGGCCTAGAATAGAACATAGAAAGTTGATCGATAATTGTACATTTCCTACATGCACCAAACATCGAAATATGACCATCTCACCAGGTAGAGACGTCGCAGGTTGGGGAGAAAAATACCATCTGTAGTTTCTAAATGGTTTCCTCTTAGCTCCAGAGTAATTAGATTGGTCAGCTTGTTACAATCAAGGCCAGACAGTGTCTGAATGCTATTATCTGTGGAGGAAAAGGGGAAATAATGACTGATGGCAAAATAACTATTGTTCCTAATAATCTCTCTGTAATGCAACAAATTTGGAAATTCTGGCAGATTATTCTCAGCCAAGCAACTGTAAGATAACTAACTGTACATTCTAATATTTATTTTTTTTATAATTTTTTTTTATAAAATATTGACTGGCTACCTTAGATAAAAAAAATTGTACAGCATATTTAAAGCAACATTATGAAACTGTGTTTAGCATAGCCTCAAAAGTATAAGTAAGTGCGAATTCTATAATCTTTACTCAATGAAATGTAAATGAAAAGTAGACTTTTGTACAGACTAAAGATGTTTCACTAACCTGTAAGATTAAGGCTTTCCAGTGCAGGTACCTTAAGGCCCTTTATATCACTCAAACGATTGGACATGAGGCTGAACCACTGCAGATAAGAAAGCTGGTCAAATAACTGCTCTTGAAGACTCTGAACCTGATTGGAATCAGCCTTTATCCAAAGCAGCTCAGTCAGTGTAGCCAGTGGTGAGAGGTCTGTCAAGTAGTTGGAGGAGATGTCCAGGAAACGTAGATGGACAAACGAACTCAAAATGACAATATCCACCAGATTCCTGATTAACAATGATGACAATAGAGAGTTAACTATATTTGTTAGTCTATAAAACATAAGAACATTCACTTTTCATTTTGCTTACTCTGTAAGAAAGAAAAACAAACCTGTTTTTTAGGTCAAGTCTGATAAACGCATGAGAAAGTCCATCACCTGTCCGGCACAGAGTGGAAAGGTTCTGTCCAATCATATCCTGTGTTAATGAACAGGGCTCAATCTGACAACATAAAAAAAACAATAAAAAGCAGCAATAGGTTGACATTTTTTTATAGTCAATTCAAGGAATACCCATAAAAAATATATACACAATCTTTTAACTGCATACATTCAGCACCAGTGTTATTGCCACCATTGGTAAGTAGAGATTTCAAAAACAAAAAGTAAAATAAAATGGCAATTACAAAAAGTCTTTGTTATTAATTAGCTTTCTCTAATAGAGCATACATTGGTAAAAAACATTTATTTCAAATAAAGCTATTTACAAGTTATCCTACATTAGGATTTTTTCTGTAATAACTTTATTTGATTCACAATTACTGTCCTTTGCCCCCATTTATAGTTTGTGTGTGTTTAGGAAGTCTTATTGTCCACTTCCTGTTTCTTGGACTTAAATTCAAATTCTGTTATCCATCAACACAATGAAGATTTTGTGTGTTGACCTCCATCAGTCAGTCAACAGCTGAACAAACAGCTAATTGCTACACACCTGAAAATGCCCCATTTAATGCCCAAAAATTATGAAATTGAAAACAATTTATCCATGTGCACACTGAGAAAGAATAGATTGTAGTATTTTCAACAAGCCTCCACAACTTCAGTTACATGCTACCTTCTTGCCAACAAACTATCTGTAAGATGTGCCAAAACATTCTTTATCTACCCACAAACAAAAGTTCTTGGAGATCGTAACCAGACCTCTGACTGGAACTGGTTTTTGTGAGTAAATGAAACAAAAGTAGAACTTTTTTCGCAACAAAACCTAAAGGTGTGTTTGCCATAAAAGAGAAGGATTTCTATATTGTAGAAACTACACTGTTTAGTGGTGTCTGGGTCTAAAACTGAATTGTTATTGGCCCTTGCATCAGGACAATTATCTAAATCATAGATCCATATTCACAGTAAAATGGATAAATAACAGCTAAGCTTTTGCAAAGATCTCACTGTGTTCCACTGTGACAAATGGAGGTAGTTAAAAAGTCTTAAATAAATAAAATAGTGTTTTATTAAAGTTTTCTTTATTTAAAATAAAGATCTACACCACAAATACTTTTCCCACAACCCTTTCCAATAATGTAAGAGTGTAAGAGCCACATGGTGCCAGTCAACTTTTATAAACATTAACAGGAAACATGATTATCACCAGGACGAACCTTTGGTTTTACCTCCTTCTTTTTGGGCTCGGCGTCTTCTGAGTCATCTTCCTCCTGCATTTCATCAGAATCGTCGAGTAAAACATTTTCATCTTCATCACTAAATGACATTTTTCTTCATTAAAACACCAACGATCCGGTTACTGAAAACACCAAAAAGAAAGACTGTTATTTTAAAAACCGTCTCGGCTTTTACCAATTCACTGAGCTCGGTAATTAAAAAAGAGGAAAAAACGTTATCACGTTTTATTAAATTGTTTTCATTCTGTGCTGGTGTTTACCCGTAAATATTCAGGTTGGCACTACTGTTTTGCAAGTCACGTTGTGGACAGTGGTTACTATGGTAACAAAGTCATTCGTTAGCCACGCCTCTTCCGGCATTCTGCACCGCTACTACTTTACTTTGTACACTAACACGTACATAGTAAAGTGATTTCAGATATTAATGGGACAGTAAAGAAATGTCACGCATTAATAAAACTAAATACAGCAGCAACAGAATTAAGTCATTTCCACACTAAACCATCACTAAATGTATTTTCATCATTCATAATTCCTCTCAGTTATAGTCTATAAACCCAAAGAAACCCCTTTTTATCAAAATGTGTTTAGTAATATGGGACATCCTTAAAGTGATACACATGTATAGAATATGTGATATGTGAAATATATCAGTCATGACAGTTTGGTCATGTTATAAATGAACATGCTGAGTAATGGTAATACCTACTGACTCATGATGTGCCATGATTTGACATGAATTCTCATGTTATTTAGTTATTGGGCATTGATATTAAACACATTGATTGCATTAATTATGGATTTCACTCATTCAGACCATGTCGCTGTGGTGAACTGGAAAAGCTTCCACCCCCGTGTGCAGTATTCCTTGGATAGGCTCCAGATCCAACTAGTCCATTAGCGTGATAAAATAGTTTCTAAAATTGATTGAGTGAGAGGAAATAACAGGACATAACATTTGGTCTAGAGCTACAGTATGAAGCTGCATCATGAAATCCTCTATATTTTATTCTATAATAAGTTAGCTACACATTATATATCATAACATCTTTTGGCATGATATAGTTTACATATCTAGGTTAGTATTCTCCCTTATACCTGTAAAGTATTTTTTACATGGGATATATGGGGTTTGGAAGAGAAAAAAGTTGGACATACTACTTGGTTAAAAGCTATGCAAATGCATCCCGAATTAATAAATCATATCAATCTTATTATAACAAGAGCAAAATATTATTACGGTTAGTGGCACACAATATCTTTTCACATCTTTTGGAATGATCGAGATTGAAGATATATTTTAATCGCTTTTATAATTGTACATTATGCACAATGGGATTGTATGGGATATTTGGGATTTGGAAGAACTAGCATCTTTTGACTACCTCAGTATAAAAATAAAAGAATCACTGGGGTTAATATAATACCATTCTCTTCTGTTTTTGGTGCACATCATAGAGATCCTCTTGATATTTTAAATTCTTAGAAAATAATCTATTTCATACCCCAACAAAGGTCATACAAATATAATGTGTTTTAACTCCAGAGTCAGAGACTAGTTATTCAATTTATTTTAAAAACTGGGGAGAAGTAAACAACATAGCAAAAATGCTTAAAAGAAAAAGAAAACACATCCTATCCACCACCCCCCCCTTCCAAAAAAAAAAAAAAAAAAATGAAAAAAAAAAAAAACACAAAACAAAACAAAAAAACCACCCAAAATATCATTTATATCACCCAAAACAAAAAAATAAATAAATGCATCAATAAATAGGTTTTGACACAGTGTCAGACTTCAGTAGCATAATGTACTCTTCACAAATATTATTTTACCCATATATTGTACTTTTCAAATGAAAAAAACAAATGTGTTCATTTTTGAACAATGTTGATGCTCAAAATAACAAGATGTACAATTTCATAACCACATTTGAAACTATATGTCCCATACCCTTTCCAAAACAGCCCCAAAAAAATAAGTATGTAAATAATAACATACTCCTACAAAAATACAGTCCCTGAGTAATTGTCAGGTGTCAGGAAACGCTTCTTTAAAGAAACATCTCGGCTCATCATAAGTGAGAAGTTCTGTGTTAATTGCATAGAACTAAAGATTACAGTACTAGTAGAATTGTTGTCTATTGACGTTTAAGTTTCTATATTGTGCCTATCTAATATCTATTATTTATTTGGTACTTGGAGCAGCTAATATCTCTACTGTATTCTCTTGCAGTAGTCTGACTAGTTTTTTTTTTTTAACTTGAGATATGAGAAGGTAGCAATCAGAATGTATGCAGTCTACTGCATAATCTATGCACAACACTGTGTAACCGTTTAAGGTGTATTTTACTGTTTCATTAAAACCAAGAAAATATTAGGATTGCTGTTTACTTCTGTTTTTATGCATGCCTAATGCAGCTAAATGCAGCTTAGATTTATAAAAAAAAAATAGTCCATATGATTGGATGTACACTGCTAAAAACTGTTTGTGTTGTGAGCTGCCATTTATGGAAAAATGGTGGATTCCACTTAGGAATGCAGTATATAAAAATGTGAACTGAACCTGAGAAACTACTACACATACTGCACTTTTAAGGTGATGCACAAAGGTCCTAATACTCTTGAATTCTCTTGTGAGCAGATATGAACACATATTTGACCAATATAGGATCCTACAGACCTTTTTAATAATGAAAAATCGCCTCAAATGCATGACTCAGAAATGCATGATTCTTCTGAAATCGTTAAATGCAGTATATTAAAGTGACGTCTGTGTTGATTCTCCTGAAAGTAGGCATGTGGAATCTAGCAGAGTTGCTGCCTAAGGTTCCTCTCATAGTTCTCCATGCAGATCTGAATGCGCTGGGTGAAGTAGCTGGGATCAGAAATGGCTCTGAGGAGATCAGTTTGAATCAAACACAGGTCATACAGCTCTGAAGTGGAGGCTGTGCGGGTCTCAGAGCCAATGGGATCCAGAAATACCTATAGAGGCAAGATGGATTACAAGCAGCTGCTTTAGCTGCATTATAATGTGGGCATTTAGTGAGAAAACAAAGATCATGGTTTTTCCACTCACCTTGGGATGCACGATAGTGTCATCATTGTTTTGACGGATATTGTCATCAATAAAGATGTGTTGGATCGTGGAGTCGAATGGGTCAACCCACAGTGGCTTTCCTCCCATAATGGTGTATGTGTTGCGTGCCCACCTGTTTAGATGAAGACAATTATGTGCATTTTAGACCTTGTACACACATTATTTACCAGAAGGATCTACTTATGCCCTAGCGTTCTAACCAAATGTAGATACATTACAAGGAAAGTTAAAATTCTGATTTATTGTCATTCATTGTTTTAATCTTAAACACAAACTATAGAAAGACAAAAGAACAGAACTGACCTTGCTCTTTTAATACCTTCTCAGGAGACTGTACATACATGCTAAAGCTTTTTTTTCCCAGTTTCGATTTATGTTGGAAAATCTTAACCACATTGAATGTATCTAAAAAGGATGGCTCTAAGGTCACATATAATTGGATTCTTACCAGTTGAAGTGGTCCTGGAAGCCACCCAGACCATGTGACAAGCTTAAGCAGTTGTACAGACTTCGTTCCCCATCCTGTGTTGATACTCGCTCCTCTCCACGAACCAGAATCACGCCCTTAGTGTTGCATCTGATCTGACCAGGTGTTGTGTCCACACTTAGCTACAAGTGGGAAAAAAATAGTCCTCCTGAGTTTAAATTTAAGAACAAATTATGTACTGAGGTTTTTATATTTGAATGTATCTACCTTCAGTTCTGGAAGCATAGGGAACAGCGGATGAGTGCCTTGCTCAAGGACTTGTTGAACGACCATCAAGAGACGAGGAAGGTCTGTACCAAACGTTCGAAAGAAGATGGAAAACTCAATCTTTTGTGAGACCAGATCCTGCAACAGATGGAAAAACGAGGGCAGGATCCAGTGGTACAACTTTCCATCCTCCCCTTTGACGGAGAGATCCTTGTGCGCAGGCAGGTCAGAAGGCCAACGAAGCAGTTCGAGATGCTCCTTAAGAACTCTCCGGAAACACTTGCCTGGTCCAGCTGTGGTGAAATCTACAACTCGACCAAACTGAGAGTAGTAACTTACAGCACCATCGCATGGGGGGTGCAGAGAGGGAGACTCACACATCCACTCCCATTTTCCTGTGACGCAAAAAAAAATAAAACAGTCTGATAACTATAAAATACTCAGATGGTATGTTTGCAAGCTGAAAACATATAGATACGTAGAAGATGTAGAAAAATTATTTTAAAGATAATATCAAAAAATTGTAACTCAGAGACTTTATTTCAGCAACACAGAAAAGTGAATGGTAACAATTGATCACAACGTGAATGTATCAACATATTGTGATATATGTTTAACAAGATGTGAAGAACTCATGCCATTCTCACCCTTTGCCATCCGTCCCCAGGTCACAGTGGACAGAAAATACTCAAGAGCAGCAACAGTGCCTTGTTTTGTAACAGCATCGGATACCAGGATGGTGTTGTTTAGATCAATGTGAAGAACAATTTTCTTTTTTCTAACTGACAGTAACGTTGTAGCTGATAAAGATGGACGTTCAACACTGTCTGGATTCTCCTGTGATAGACTTCCACTAGTTCTGCAACCATTGATGGTTTTAGGCGTATCACAAAGGTTTTGTGAGTCAGACATGCTGTAACAAGGTCTTTCTTTCCTCCCTGAATAATGACAGCTGGGCTAAACGGAGCAGATCTTCATTGTCAAACCCGATTAGCCGCACAAGTAAAAATTGTAACCTAGCATAACTACCATAGCAAGAAGTGCAGTAAAGTTAAAGATATATCAGCAACGTAAATATAACGGATATCACCAAATCTCTTTCTTTACTCGCCTCGTTTACGCTTGTTGTTTATATTCATTATGAATTATTCATCCCCGACGCTCTTAATAAACACAGCGCCCTCTCACACACCGGCATTTACAACAGTGTGATACTGAAAACACTTCCGCGTTCATGCCCGACGCTGACGCACGGTCACGTGACCCTGGCAGCTCTGCGGTGCGCTTGCGCGGTTTGAAATGAGCGCAAGGGTGGCAGGCGCGCACGCGCGTACGTCACATGTTACAACGCTACAATGAAATGAACATTTATTACAGTATTATGTAAAATGTAAAAAATATATAAATGATTATTACATAACATACATTATATATACTATATGCAATATTTCACAAGATTATATCCTGTTCGGCTGGCCACGTGATTTGAAAGGATTTTTAACAACCCCTCAAACAGTCCAAAAAAGCTTTCAGTAGACAAACTCCACGTGAGTGATCATTCATATACACCCTTAATTTATTGTAGAATAAAAGCATTAAATCATAATTATGATTATTTTGAACCTTAGGTTTTACTAAACAATCCTTCCAACCCTCATACTGTATATTCATCTAGCCACAGATTTTGGAAATGTCTTTTAATAACAATTTTAATCAAGAACTATTATTTCCATTAGTAAAGTAAACTTTTACACTTTAGCATCCCGCAGTAACAAGTGATAAAAATTTAACACCTGCATACAGTCTGGTCTTTTTGGTTTTCATTTAGTGAATCATTCATAGATTATTATAAATTATGTATAAGTATGGGTTATAATAATAATAATAACTACTACTTCTACTTCTACTACTACTACTAACAATAATAAAGCATAGTATGACTATGACTTAATATTCTAGATTTAGTCTTTTTTCATTAAACGACTAAAATACTTAGAGGTTAATACATTTCATGATTTTAAATCTATTCTAATTTATTTTAAGCAGGTACTAAGATAATTTATATATATATATATATAAATTATCTTAGTACCTGCTTAAAATAAATTTATATATATATATATATATATATATATATATATATATATATATATATATATATATATATATATATATATATATATATGTAACCTATGAATAATGAAGTAGTTAGTGAATAACTAATATCTATTAGCAATTTTTTTATCCTTTACACACACCCATACATACACACACACATGCAAACTTGGTAGCTATGCTGTCTGTGTCATCTCTGTTAATCAATATACAGCAAACAAAACAAAAAAAAATCTATAAATATTAAGTAAATATTACTGCGATTGAATTATTGAATTATAATTGCATTGACACTGACATTGGATTGTACGTAGTGGACAGTGTATTTACACATGACCCTTCTTCTGCTTAAAGCTTCTCCACGTGTAACTAACAACAAACATTACAAGACAGATGTCTCATGTCGAATCCAATAGATAAAGAACTCATGGACTGAAACTCTATTAACAGTGTGACAAAGTTAATATCAGTCATGACTGCTGCTACAAAACAGGTCAGAATTTCAGTGCTCAATATTGTTGTGACGTATGAAGATGCTGATAGCAGTCTATTTAGGCAGTCAAATCAAATTAAATTTTATTTGTCACATAAACATACATACAGGTTTTGACATGCAGCGAAATGCTTATTATGACGGTCCAGCATAAGGGAATAGGATGGGAAGAAAAATTATACAAAGAAAAAGAAGACTGATAAATAAAGTATAAAAACTATATAAAATAAAATATAAGAATATATAAGATATAAAGATAGATATATATGTGAGAGAAAAAGATGTATATACAAAAAAAATGCTTATGGCAGTAAAACAGTAAACAGTAAACAACAGTAAACAATAAACAATTTAAGGCGGTCAGGAGATGAATTCAAAGATGTCTAGTTCAGAAATGCTACAATCAATTGTGTCAAGCAGAAATCCTGCTGAGTATTGTACAGAAGGCAGATGTTGTGCAATATACAGTACATTTAGTGAACAGAAAGTACCAATTGCTGCTAACAAGGCATTGCATCACAATTCATGTTTTAAATAATGCAATGAAGGTGTTTTACATACACGCCCTACTCCAGCTCCTAAAGAATTACTGCTAACACAAAGGTTATAAATAAATAATAAATAAAGGTTCTTTATTTATACTGGCAAGTGCACGAAGTGTCTATCTAAAAACCAATTAATATGAAGTTGATTCCTCCTTCGCACTTATAATAGCCTCCATTCTTATTTAGGTGTCCATGAATACACACTTAAATGAACACTCTTTACAACTGTGGTGAGCAGAAAATCCTTTCAGTCAGAGTCACATAGATCACCCTTGATCTGTATTCTGATATTCAGTGTGAACATCGGTATGTGAAGCTCTTGACCCATTTCTGCATGATTGTTTGCAATGCACTACTGACACATGACTAGATGACTGCATCATTGTGCAGGTCACAAGTGGACAAAGTCGATGGAATGAACACTTCGGTTGAGTTTTGATATTTGATAACTTGTCACATGTTGCCTAACTAAAATATCTGTTTCCTGACTGTGCATGTTATTACGCCACTGTATATCAGTGGTGGACAGTAAGGATGTAAATAAAGTTTGTGACTGTACTAGCTTTTCTGCATATCTTAAATGTAATTTTATTTGTATAGCACTTTTCACAGTGGGCATTGTCACATAGCAGCTTTACAGAGATAAAGCGGTAATAAGGTTATATAAAAGAATGTGTAAGTTTATTTAAGGGAAGGTAGTTCCTAATAATTGTTTATCCCTGATTAAAAAGCCAGTGGCGACTGTGGCAAGGAAAAATTCCCTGAGATGGCATGAGGAAGAAACCTTGAGAATAACCAGACTCAAAAGGGAATTAATCCTCATCTGGGTGGCACTGAATGTCTATTCATTGCAGTTCCATTGTTGAGGTATGCAGTAATGGGTGCATAAATGCAGAACTATTCATGCAACCTGTGATCCTGAGCCATTGTTGGAGACTGTTGATATTAATTACAGTCCGAAACAATCCTCAAAGTTCTTGGGGTGCTCAGTGACTTCATTGATCTTTAGGCCGTAATAGTGGAATAATCCCCAGCTGCACAGAGTGGTCTCCATTGAGGAGGACTGCATCCAGAGGTAGGACGTCGGCGTGAACCAGGCAGATTTGAAGAAATAAAATGACAGGAACACTGGTCACTGGAACCTCAGGGGCATGTTTACTCAACAGAGAAAGATAGAACGAGGGGTGACTGAAATAAAGACTGTTAACATTCTCATCATTTAACTGTTTAGGGACACTATACAATGTGATCAGGTTGTGAGAAAGATCTAAGGCTAAAGGAAGACCTACCGACAAAATAAATGTGTTTTCAGTCTAGAGTTGAACACTGAGTATCTGTACTTTACTGAAGTTTTTCCATTTGGGGAGACTTTAACTTCATTACATTTCAAAGAATATCGTACTTTTTTTATTTAACTACATTTAATGCAATTAGTCGTACGTTTTTATTTATGAATGGATACAAATTTGTTTTGATTGCCGCTTGGATCTACTTAGTACGCAAATATATAGTTCAGTGTCAGTTCAACAACAAACGTAACAATTTAAGAGTAATAAATGGTGGAGAAAATTCCTAACTCCTGCACAACACCCGTGGCCTCATTTGCATTATTTTTTTAAGTAGTTGAAAAGAAGGTTTTGGACACAAGAGAATTGTAATAGATATCAATTATTGATTTGACTATCATTCTATTAATAGATTTGTGTGCTAAGAGTAACATTACAGGCTTTTTCCATAAACTAAGGGGAGCCTAGGCGACCCTTGACCCTATCGCCGGTTCACCACTGTTCTTTCCCTGCAGCAGTTTTTTTTTTTATAGATTTTGACCACTGCAGACCAGGAACATCCCACTGTAGCTCTGGTTTTGGATATGTTCGGCCCGGAATTTGGCCCTTGTCAAACTCGCTCTAATCCTTACGCATGCCCATTTTTCCTGCTTCTAACACAACTTTGAGGCCAAAAGGTTCACTTGCTGCCTAATATATCACAACCCATTAACAGGTGACGTGGTGAAGAGGTAGTTATTTACTTCACACGTTATTTCATAATGTATACATTCTTATTTAAAAAAAAAAAAATTCCAAAAAGTAAAAAATGTCAGGCAAAATGTAATAGTTTGAAAAAGAAAACAGATACAATGTGCAAAAGTGTTGAACAATTAAACAGGTAATGAGACAGGTTTATTGTTGTTTTGATTGACCTGAACATGTACAATCTGGAGTCCAGCAAATCATATCTGAGAAAACTAGATTTAGTGTGTGTGTGTGTGTATGTATGTATGTATGTATGTATATATATATATATATATATATATATATGTGGATGGCAAATAAAAGGTTCTTTAAAAGTTTGTTTTGTATTTACATGTATTTGTTAGTGCCATCATGGAATTTTATATATAACACACACACACATATATATGAACCAGGATTAGAAAAGTACAAGACAGGAGCTAGAGTAGAGTGGTGTATGTAAAACACTTTCGAAATATGAATTGTGATGTAATGTTCACCTTTTCACCCCTTTCCCCAAAATTAACCTAGGAAAATGAAAAGGGGAAAAAATTCATAACGTCTGCCAGACTTATGACAAACCCATCCTTAAATCTTATTTTCCTTTACAAAATTCAACTCTTTTAAAAACCTACATAAGGAAGAGAGCAATTCTCCAATCGTAACCTATTTTTCTATGAGGTCGCAGTGCAGACAGCAAGCAATTTTACAATGAACATGACTAATAATAAAATCAAAACTAATAGATATATCTATGGAATAATCTGGCAGAGCGTAGCTTGACATTATAAATGGCAAAAAGTCTAAATGACTGACATTGAAGAAGCAAGTTAGTCCTGTTATTGGACTAAATTAAACATTGTATTTTTTTACCCTGGACTACCATGAACACTGATCTGACTACAGGCATCTTGCTAATTGCTCAGATTTAGCTGAACATTTAGATTTTTTTTTTTTGTGATAAGGAGACAACTATCAAATAGATTTTTTTGGTTAACTTACTGAAAGTTTTTATTTATATTAGCCATTTAATATCTTTTATTCACAGCAGCATTCTTACGATCAAACCCTCAGCTTCTGCTTACTATGCAGCCTAACACAAACAAAAAAAGGGCATGAAAACCAGACAGGAAAAATAAGGAAAAGTGTAAATGACTAACATGGTACTACAGTTTCTCAACATGCACAACTGTAAGTTAGGGTTTCGCACATAATGCCGACATTTCCACAGTGTGTTGCATGTAAAAGGGAGAGAGCGAGGAGGGGGGAAAAAGTTCATAACTCAAGAAATTATTACAAATAAACAAGTGACACTCCAAAAAGATACAAAGAAAAACACTCCAACATGTCAGTCCACTTTGGGTTGTAAATATGAGTGTGAATACAAGACTGTCCACTGTTTTAATTAATATGAGGGCACCAAACTGCTGGGGTTAACAAATGTTCCACATTAATTCATTTTTTTCCAAATGATTTTTTACATTTAGATCCACCAATCAGCTGTTGAGAGCTGAAGTCTCGTTCAAGGAAGAAATCTCCCTGAGGTGAGGGCTGCTGTATGCTGGCCTGTGCCAGAGCTGTAGGTGTTGAGCTTAGTCCACCTCTTCCATGTTGGTGTAGGATGAGCCAGAGCATTCTGCAGACCGCACAAAAAGGTCAGACGTCACTTCTGTACCCAACTGAGGGGGTCCTTCAGGGTCCAGGTCTGTCCCAAAAAGTGCCTTGCTAGAAGCCTGTAAAATAAACCATGGTTATAAGGGGGGATTTCACGCCTCGTCTGGCGCACAAGGTTGCACACTCCATAACTAAAGCAAAGAAGAGATGCAGAACTTGTCACAATTATAAAGGTTAAAAAGAAATTTTGCAGTGATACACATGATCAATTGAAGACTGTCATTTTATTTACAGAAGTATAGAATTACAATTAGCTCTTGTACTGTATTTTGCCCTAAATATGGCTGCAACAATAGCACATACTCCTGAATAATAAATTACAATTAAAATAAAATGTTGTAAATCTAACATTTTATACAGTATGCACAAGACAAAAAGATAAGCTTTAATGTAATTACATCATAGAAATGGTTTAAACTAAAAGCTTCAAAATGTTATTAGATATGTGGATTTGTTAAAAAAAAATGTCATTGTTTCAGAGTGAGTGCAAACATGCCTCATCATATACAAGACTCAATTATGAAATTTAAAATGTGAATTAGACACAATGCAGTTATAATTGGCTTCAGTCAATATTACAGAATTACATCCCTGAGGCCACGGCCACATTCCCTTACAAAGTGAAGGCCCAACTACACATCACTGTCTTATATAATAATGAACCTAGAGTTGTGCATCGGGACCAACAAGATCACCAACAAGATATACGCTAACAAAGGCCATGAGAGGTTTTGGATTTTTATATATATATATATATATATATATATATATATATATATATATATATATATATATATATAAATAAATAAAAGACACCAAACCAATAACGATGTTAAAAGGCAGCAGCTGCCAACCTTTTGTGGGAGTGTGCAGGAATGGAAAAAAACAAACCAAAAACAAACAAACACAAAACATAGTCCAGCACACACACTTAATTGTAATACAAGGTCAGCTTTAGCAAGGGGGGAAAACAAAAAAAACCCAGAAATTCATATTACAAGAGAAAACTTTCTGATCATAATAGAAGACAAATACAACAGCAGAATTTGCAGAACATTCTGAAATCTTAAGAAACATGGCTTGACCACATAAAACATCTTCGAGCTGGACCATATATATTATATATTTATATATATTATTTTGTACACAGCTTAAGAATAATTGTGGACTAACTAGTGTTTTAGGCAGGTGGATAAAAAGACTTTTACTATTATAATAGTATATACAATTTTTTACTAAACATTATGATAAAATTGCTATATATTTATTAATAAAATTAAAAAATAAAAAACTAAATCTGAAGGCTTTTACATGATTGAGCCAATGCCAATAATAAATAAAAGAAAATAAGAGGAAATATTGCTAAAGGTTTTAGGATTCCCTGAGTTTGCCCTTTAATCGAGTTGCTTTAAGACGCTGTTTAAATAGTTTAAATTATTCTCCTGTACAATACAAATTATTAATTCGTTTGATACACTATGGCATTTAAAATTAAAGAAATAGATACAGATATTTAAAAGGTGATCATTTAATTTTCATATAGAAGTCACAAAGAGGCTCTGAACCTCAACGGCACAATAAATAAAAAAAATCTGGTTAAAGTAGCTCTATCGCGTTTACATTCTGATTCGCATTTCGATACGCATTACATGTGTGCGCAAGTGTACAGAAACACCCAGTACATATATACACTCGACATGTGTGACATTTTCGAATTCATCCCCAATGAGACTTGTATATCAGGGGATAAATGATGTTGAGCAGCAATGCAAAAACCGCAGCCATAGTACCCAGGAGGAAATATTTGGTGCGGTCATCATCAAAATGATCAGAAACACGTTCCTGTCTGTGTCTTGCGAGCCCTCCATGGTTGCCATCTTCTTCCTGCAGCCCTGTCCTGGGTCTTCTCTGTCGGAGTCTGGGCCGGAAGAGGCTCCAGGAGGGAGCACGTTGCTGCCCTTCTGCTTCTTCCTCGAGTTCCTGCCATATCAGAGACGCCTGCGATTGGCGGAAACCTGTGTCAGCTTCTGCGACATGGCCATGCCTCAAAAGCACCAAATTATAGCCATAGCAATACCCCTGCTCAACCATATTCCCACTATTAAGGCCCGATTACCACCACCTGAACTGAGCATCAACAAAATATTGCCAAGACTTCTTTGGTAAATGTAGCTGAATAATTAACTTTGAACACATCGACTGCCATGTCAGTAATGAAAAGTAAGTCATATCAGCTAAATGCACTCTGACAAGCATTTAAGATACTAATGTTTGGAAAAAAGTATAACAGTCTCGTGTTATCCTCTTCTCAATCTAAGCAAAAACAAACAAAGCATTTGCATGTACTGCTTATTACACGGCATACATGCTATTTTAATCGTCTTTTTTTATTTGAATGTCTGAGACACCGACTGCAAATATGTATAGTAAAGTAAACTGTAGGCTTCTGTAAACTTCAGAACTTTTGTTCTTTGTAATTAAATAATGAAGGCAAAATTACTTTGTGTACAGTAGTCTAGCCAAAGCCTGTCATTAGGTCTTTGTACAGACATGCCTTAAGGTAGATTTGAGACACAGTGAGTTCCCCAGAGGACAATCAATTGTGACTTGCCAATAGATACCAACATGGTAATGAATTAACCTTCATAAACCTTCCTTTTTTTTCCTTAACAGATTTTATTCAGAAAGTAAAAATCTTGAGTATTTCCACATTGACCTGAAACATCTGTCCTTTCCCCAAACTATTTATGCTGAAGCCTCACCCTTGCTACAGTAGATAATCTCAACAAGACTACAGACAGCAAAATGAACTGTGCTCTTTACAAATAGAGTGAACAATTCCTTCAATTGATTGGATGTCAGAATATGCGGTTCTGCTTTGACATCTAGGTGTAGTGCACAGCAGGTAAAATTAGTATTCAAACATCAGACAAAGTCCTTTCACTCACCAGTAAGAATATATCAGAATATCCTTATAATAATCAAGCTAAAGCCTAGATACTTATTTAGCATAAGTATCATTTATAGTGGAACATAAACAAACAACGTTTGTCGGCGGTTTACAATCATAACCACAACTTTATCATATACGTGTTCATTTCCACACCATAGTCACAACGCCAGGTATGACAGTTTCAATGTGTCATACATTCAATTATGCCTTTATGACCCCAATAACCTATACAATAACTAAGCACGATTGTCTTGTTAATTTAAATGATGGTTTTGAATATTAATGACATGTCGGGTACCATGTCGGCACTTTCAGAGTTATACACTATATAGGACCTTATATAAAAAGCAAATCCTAATTCCATTATGTACATAACTAATTATTCCCCTGATCATAACAGATTAGGTGAAATAATAAATGGGCAGTAAAACAAACATATAACATTTTAGAAGGAATCAAACGCATGAATAAATAACACATGCACTACAACAAACGTATTGAGACGCCTGACTTTTTCAGCCATATGTGGCTTTTCCCAAACTGGTACAACAAAGCGAGAGGCACACAATTGTATAGGATGTCTTTGGATGTGGTAGCATTTATTATTCCTTTCACGTGAACTAGGAGACATGAACCTGTTCAGGGAGAGCCCCATGAAGATATGGTTTACATGGTTTAGGGTGGAAGATCTTGAGTAGCACTATAGAGCTCTGACCTCATCCCCAACGCCACCTTTTGTTATGAACTGAAGCACAGACTGCACCCTCAGGCCTTTTCATGCTACATTTGTACCTGACTTTACTAATGCCCTTGTGGCTAAATGAGCACAAATATACACAACCACACTAAAATCTAGTGGAACATCTTCCCAGATGAGTGGATGTTGTTATAACAGCAAATGTGCAAATGAACTAACTGTGGAATGGGATATTCAAAATGCACATCAGAAACCTACTGGTCAAGTGTCCACAAATTTTTGTCTATACAGTGTATATGCATATGACTCTTGAAGATGAATTTAACACATTCTCATACATGTACAACAAAATAAGAATGAAATACCCTTATTGAGCTTAAGGCTTAGTGTTAAACGTTCCAATGAATTAAAAAGTAAAAATAAAATGAAAATTAACCCCAGCTGGCCTCAGGTGTTTAATCTATAGTACAAATTATTTACATTTCTCACCTGTAGGGTACAGCAATAGCTTCTAAAATAAACAATTATTTAGGCCAGCAAACTTTTTAAATAGATAACTCTAAAGCTATTTGATGTGGCTTTCACAAAACCACCAGAAAGTTTGTGTGATCCTCAAGTATTTGAGTTGAAGCTCAGGCATCCAGTGTAGAGAAGACTGCAATGTTACATGGTAAAGAGTGGAATCAGCTCACCTGACTGGCAGCAGCTCCAGCTGCAGCAGGAGATTCGGCTCCCATTGGGTCGAGCAAACGAGGCGGCCGATCAACAGGAGAGTTTCGACGGCGGTAGAACAACACGTAGGCATAGCGTGTCACCACCTGACTCTCTTCTACAGTAGTCACGGTGCTATCATCAAACAGACGCCAGCCTGAACAAGAAATAGAAGATTTGATACAGTTTCTGATTTAGTTTTAGAAATGACTTCCATGCCAATAATTATTTAAATGCCCTGCATAAGACCGAACAGAGATTGCTGACCTAGCAGAGTACCATGTGTTTTATTTTTGGAATGAAATCAAAATACTTGCAATAAACACATACGTGCACAGTTTCACATTATAAGGAATTTATGATGAAGAAAGTGCTGCACCTACCAACATCACTGCGCTGACTGTTTTTGTCATTGGGTAGACGAGCATAGGCTGTGTAGTGACCGCCAATCATCCCGCCATAGTGGTTTATAACAGCATATAGGTCATAAATAGGAGGCTGCTGAACATCTTCCTTCTGGCCAATACAGAATTTGCTCAAGTCCAAGTTCCTGTTTTAAAAACCGGTTTGAAGATAAAAAATATATACAAATTTTTTTTTATCATAATTTAAATACAATTAGCACACCAAAAGACTAGAGATAGGAGCATCTGCACACCTCACAGGAAAGTCCACCATGTCATTGATTTTGTCTCTCCAGATGAAGCTCCGGAAGGAAAATCGTTTAAGTTGTATGATAAGCACATTCGGCAGACGCCAAAGTAGAAGCTGCTTGGAGGCTTCCCTGTGCTGCTGACACTTTGGACAGTACCTAAACAGCACAAGAAACATTATTGTGTAGAAAACCTGTACTGAGATTAATAAAAAATACCCCCTTTCCATATTTAAAACATACTGCACTCTTAAGACAGTGAAAGCCATTGTTTTTTTCATTTCCTACCATGCTTCCTCGGGTGCTAGGACCTCGGGCTTGGTGAAGAGGTTGAGGCACTGCTCCAGTGTGAAGTGTCCCGCCCTGGCGGTCTCGCTGGCAGAGCCTGGGTCCTCATTAAACTCTAGATCTTTGGAGCGCACCAGCACATGCTCTTTAAGACGCTCATTATTCTTCCATACCAGTTCCAAAGTGCAGTCTTCAGACACATCTAGTACTCCATCGCCTATGTAACAGAGAATGAATCAGCATGTGTAATTAAGGTTATGACAGACTTTGAGCAAACAAAGTAGGAGTGAACAAAAATAATGGTAAAACCATTGTCTTCAAGTTTTAGTTCCTTGTTGTTGGCATCTTGTAGCGAGATGTAGAATTGAGACCCACTCCTGTAACTACAGTCTGAGGGTTGCTGGTACCCTGTGACAGCTGCTGAAGTGTGCACACGCAAACACAAATTTAGCCAAAAAACATCTAAAATAAAATATATATATATATATTTTTTTACAATTAATCCTATGGTAAAATTACCTTCTGGTTTCACAGCCTTTTCACATGATGTTTCTTTCTCTCCAAAAGAATCCTGGGAGCTAGACAGAAGCTCAGTGTCTGTGGTGCGAGTGGGAAGCAAGTTCAGGTCCTCTGCTGATTGAGCAGATGCCTGTGCTGTTGACACTTCAGGAGTTTCAACAGCACTTTTATCTTGCACCTGAGCATCCCCATCAACTTTACATTCTATCTCCTCTGGCCCAAGTCCCTCAGCAAATAAACCGGTGATTTGAGAATGATCACCACAAGAATCAGATGTCGTTTGACCAGACTGGCATGGAGGACGGAAAACGTTCACCGAATACCTACACATGAAAGGGAGAGAGTCTGAGAGGGATTGCCAGACCAAACAATGCGAGACATCCAAATAACGGATATCTGCAGGCATCTGCCCAGCATACCTGGAATACCCTTCAAGAAGCTGAGTGAGGCGGTTGTAAGTGAGCCTTGACTCGGGCACGCTTATCAAAAATGGCAGGCCCACATTCTCAGAGTTGGGCCAGCATAGAGATTTATGGTTGGGCCAATGGTTCTTCTGGCAAGCCCTAGATCAGAGAACAATGTGTTTTTAACTTTTGGAATAATGCCAAGTAGGCTTAAAACCCAATCAACAGACACATCCAGGAACAGAATCACTCACTGGTTGCAGTAGCCCACACGATAGCAGCGTGTACAGCGCCTCAGTTTCTCGTCATCTGACAAAGGTGGTTTCTGGCAGGCAGCACACTTTGCTATAGGAATACTGGGAACCTGAAGCCTCTGCACATGTAGATAAAAAAAATAAGTAAAAAAACTAAAACCATTTCATATAAAACTTTCTCTGCTTAACACCTCTGTAACAAAGCTGAGACCTGATGGACCCTAAGCAGCACCACTTTCTCCTTGGTCAGCTCTTTGGACAGCACCTCAAAGCAGAAGAGCATGTCAGCGGAAGAAACAGTATCAAGGGAATGAGATGGCAGGAAAATCCGATGGAAACGACTTTTCACCACCTGGGGAGAAAAGGCCATTTTAAAACCTTATAGGGCTGAACTGCTTAACTGAATGAAAACAATTTGTCAAATACTCAAATAGACTGCTCAAAAAATTAAGATAACACAAACCACACATGAGATCTTGAACAATATATTCAAGGTGGAAATCCAAACTTAACATTTTGTAATTCACTGAAATCAAAATGATGTGACAGTGGTCAATGGAAACCAGGGCTGAATTTAATATAATCCCAAAATCAGAAGTAGAACATTTATATTACAGGCTGATGAGGTGCCTGTATGCACTCATGACAATGTTTGTGTGAGATCCTGATCTGAGAACAGAATGCCAGGCCCTCATACCACTTTCCAAAAAAAAAAAAAAAAAATCTAGTGTAATTGATTCACAATCACTAATCCTAACTGGGGAAAGCGATATCCCTGAAGTTTAAACGACTTGGTGTTATACTGTGATGATTAAGTGTTAACCTACATCTTTTGAGCAGTGTAATAAAAATACAGGACAAACTTTTTATACCTCTGCCAATCTTAGGTTCTCTGGCTTGACTCTCACACTCCGGGAAATAGACTCCAACACTTCCACTGTGCTTGAGTTCTCTTTACTAACACTCACCAAAAACTATATTAAGACAAATATATTTAGCATAGTAAATACAGGAATATTAAATTAATGTAATGGACATGTGCATAAGAGCAAATACTTGTTGCATTTTACCTTGACTGGTTTCTTGTGGGGCTCTCTAGCAAAAAAGAAGACAGTAAGCACCTTTTGTTTCTGAGGTAGAGGGACAGGTAGGTATAGGAAGGGGTCAAAGGTAATAGAAACCTAAAAGAAGAATAAGAGCATATAAGATAAGAAAACAGTGAAACACTACAACTTTGGTTTCAAACAACTTGTTAGTTCATCTGTTTTACATGAAGCCTTAAACCCAAGCTGCATTACTCTAATGACACTAACCACAGAGGGGCACTCTAAAGCAATCTAACTAATTTACCATCATTTGATTGTATATGCTCGTATACATGTATAGCACCATATATTGTATATGATAGAAACAAGAGGGACATTTAATTACCTTGGAGCACATTGGGCACACAAGCTTCGACTTATACTGGCCTTGAAATAAATCAACAATGAATGAATCATTCCTCATCTTGTGTCTTTGCCATGCTTCTTCTGCTACAACCTGTCAAATCATAATTGCACATACAAACATTTAAACAAAAGCATACACTTAAGTATTTATATATTGTTCACTACACAAATGCAGATTATAAGCGTTCTTCCTGTGAAAGTAAAACTCATTAGGGCATGTTAGTAGAGGTCTTGTTAGTAGTGCAACAAGATCTGCGCTATACTGAAAATAGGAGGCAGGAGAGGCACCTCATCCTGGCGGCCATCTGAGTCCACGGTCTCTGTGTACGGTTTGTTTTGGATACGGTTCAGGTCCTCGTGCAACCCATCCAAGAGGAAGGCCATGAATTCTTGGGCATCATGTTGAGCATAACCTGTAAACTGACTGGCCTTACTGGCCACTATTGCCTACAAGGAGAGACAGAGGACATTTACAACTGGTTGAAATGAGCTGTTAAAAAATAAAAATAAATAAAAAGCAGAGCCTATGTAGAACTCTGGAGAGACTATAAATTACAGCTATAAGCTGCAAGAATGTAAAAATAGTGATACCTTTAATTTGGAGGGCTGAAAGGCATGGTGAGTGCCCTTCCATAAAGCCCGCAGTAGCACCGCAAAACCAATGGCCAATCTTCCACCGGTTCCCAGGGGGTTATTACAGTTGAGCTCTGTCTCAAATGCCCGATCTAAAATCAAGGGAAATGCCAAGGTTAACATGAATAATAATAAAAAATCATTAAATAATAGATTTATACCCAGCAAAAGTCAGTTATTACTGTCAAGGTATTATATATATATATATAGCTTTAATAAATGGTAATGTTTTTAATGAATTATTACTGAAAACCCTCTTACCATGGAAATAATCTCTTAGTTCCCGTGTGTTAGAGAGAGACTGGATCACGCTGTTCATAAAGCAGGTGTTTCCAAGGTTGACCAATCCTGTAAAGCCAGGGAGACACACCTTCTTCTCCTCTTCTTCCTCAGATCGCTCACTGCCTGATGGTGGAGCATGCGTCATCGGTTGCACCATGCATGTGGGCTTTGGCTAAGGGTGAGGGAACAACAGGTTTTACATTGATTGAGTGCAAATGCATCCAAGAAGAACTGATTATGCTTTTCCACTACACAAGAGCTGATATTTTCAATTCATTTTTCACCATCGAAAACTGTTACAGTAAGAAATATGCCAGGAAAAGTCTGTATAATTTGTCTGTATAAAGTGCACCACGTTACAAAGTCCATAATAAAAAAGAGCTTAAAATGTGTCTTTGTCTGAACTGCTGACAGATTTACCAGCTTAAACAACATGAAACTAAATGTAAACATAAAAAGGATTGATGTCTAAAAAGAATTTTTTTTTTTTTAATTTAAACAAAAAGTTTTTATTGCACACAAATATTCATGTCAGTTACATACAGTCGGATTTCTTGATATAAGACTGATGATCAACAGAAAAGCTGTTATCAAAGTAATATGATGCCATAGGTGTGGCATTTTGTGCACAGGCGAAGTCCTAAACTCTTTCAGTATGTTTCCGAACACAAACACACATACACAAACAAAAAATCTGTTATACCGTGGTAATGGCTGGCTCTTGTTTGATAGGAACATGATCAGAGACTGAGCGTGGGACCACGGTATCTAAAGTAGCATCCTCTGGAGCTCGGGAGGACTTGGGCTTCTCCTCCACTGCCCGAGGTTCCTCCTTTGCAGGCAAAGCATGCTGGCTGCTGCCTGGCTGACTCTTGTCAAGGGAGGTAGGCGTGGACGGTACAGCAACCTTCGCACCCCCCACTGCACCTTAAACAGAGGAGAATAGAGCTTGTGGTTAGAAATCAAAGGTAAAAATAAAATGCCAGCTGCAAAGCTATGGCCAGTTCTCTGCTAACGAGAGGTATTCACCAATTACTCCACATTGCCTGTATTACAGACTAATTGCTGCAATGGTCAGAGTTCCACCTCCCTAAAAATAAGCTCTTGCTGTTTGCCAGCATATTATTCTCAGCGAATTTCTGCTCTTGTGTAAATGGCAAGAAGGGCAATGTTTATATATACGATAGCAATCTATAACTATAATCTGTCTGGCCAATACAGCCCTCCATGTGACTCCAACCTTTATAAGTCAGTATACCAAAAGAGGTCATCCTGTGTACATCAGGACCTGTGCAACCGGTGCTATCTATCCCAATCACGTGCTTTACCACGTCTGCTATTCTAACCGCATGTGCACTCTGTCACAGAGCACTCCTCATGCAGGTTTCTTGCCGGAAACAACATGATCTCAATTCCGAACTACCCCTACTTGTCAGATTTGGCTTCTGCAGACCGAAAATGAAGCTCCAGCTCAAACGTCGCTGTTTTTACACTATTGCGGGGATCCAGCGAGAATAGCAGAAGGTGCTTTACACTTTGAAAAGAAGACTTTAGGAGCACATTCCAAAAGTGGCATGAACACTGGGAGAACTGTATTGCTGTGCAAGGGGACTATTTTGAAGGTGATAGTAAATAAACCCTAGATCTTGAAACTTTTTGATACTACCTCATAAATGGTTTTGAAAAAAGAAAAAAGAAAAGGACAAAATGATTCAGAGCTTGAAAACACTTAATAACTCTAACCAATTGATGGATTAGACTACTACTGTTTTGCTCTTGAACACTGCTCTCCAGCCTGCGAGAAAAGCTTCTTTATGTGTCGAACCACTTTCCTCGTTAAAACCGGGTCTACCAAGCATAAAGTTGTTAGAATATTTCGATTCCAATAAGGAGTCCTTATGCATTCTGGTGAGACTGGAACTCTGCAACTGAGATAATTCTTTAAGCGAATATCTTGCGATACTGACCGGTGCTCAATTTTTTTAATTCACAGTAATTTTAGGGGATGTACAGCTACTGTTGAGGCCATCACACCCACCAGCCGGACACATCTCTGGACTGAGACCAATCTCCCTTGCCGAAAAAGGGAGATGCCACTGCAAAAACCTTTCGATTAGCTCTTCGGACAGAAAAAGGGTTTAGTCTATCTCCTGTGAGGTGGTCAAGCACCTTAATTACATTTATATTAAAATCCATACACATACGAGTTGATCATCGAGATAAACAGTGATTCTGAACCCTGTATTATTTTAGCGTCATAGTGCCTGCTTTACTTTCGCTGAATACCCTTGGACCTAGGAAAAGGCAGAAGGGAACTTTTGCATTTGCAAATCAGATATTTTTCATTTCTTTGAGAACCACCGATGCAAAAGTGTCTCCTTGACTAATAAACAGACAACATTCTGAGTGTCAGCATTTTTAACCTTTATTTTCTGGTCTTTAGCTGTGGGGTCATGACTGTTGTGGCAGCGAAGAAGCAAGAAGTTCGGCCAGTTTGGCTGATAAGGCCAAACTTGCGGCTTGCTGGGAAGGCAAACCTTGAACACCTCTCCCTTCTTCTTCTACAAGTTGCCGACAGACAGATCTAAGAATCTGCTTTTTCTTTTTTAAAGAATTCAGAGGCATTATGGCTGCATAATACTTCTCCTGCTAAGCCCATATTCCACCCACAGCTCTGAAACACTCTGCAGGATGTGTGGGGATCATGCAGATCTCTTCTTAAAGCTTAGTCTTACACCATGAAGGCATTAAATAAAGCAAGCGGACTGCTAAGGTCGAAAATGTATGAATCTTCTGAGTAACCGTGAAACGCTCCATTTTCCCATGCAACAAATGCTAAAACAGCAAGAGTATATATTTGGGTAGAAGTTGTGTAATTGGTGCTTCTGCAATTGGTCAGAACTGTGGTTTTACCATGGTGAAATACTGAACAAATTTTAGAAAGAGAACCCTGGACTTTTAAGATGATATACAATGAAATTGCTCAAATTTGCATTTCATCAGCATACAAGTCTGTTTTAGTTCCAAACGGAAGTTAAAACAGGGTAATATTAAGTGCAAAACTACTGCCATGAGTGCATTACTACTTGTTATTAGACAAGTGTCTTAACTGGGAGACTGGCAGAGAGACAAGGGCATGTTTGCGAGTATGTCTGTATTGAGTTACTAGATTATTCACTGCTTACACACTCCTTCACTGAATGGTGCACTCGTGCACATGTAAACACATGTCTACAGCTCCACCTACAACAAATCAAAGCTTATACAAATGCCTTACCTTTTGCCAGCTAGTTGCTATGGTATGCTACACAACACAGCAAGGTGTTATCAGGTACAGTCGACATACGAGTTTAATTCGTTCCGTAACCTTGCTCGTACGTCAAATTGCTCGTATTTCAAAGCTAATTTTCCTATTGAAATTAATTGAAATGAAAGGAAAACGCAGAGGGAAAACTCGTTTTTTACTAATCACTCCTGCACACTATGTATCCCTAAACTTTAAATTTTTTACTTTTTCTTCTTTGCTTATTGTTACTTATCCGCTTGAACTTTTCCCGGCGGCAGCGTAACAACTCATTAGTTCATGCTCGTGGAATGATGAGATGGACAACATTAGCCGATGCATACCACTTTACTTGTTTTTATGAAGATAGATTCGCAGGGTTACAGTATAATATAACTCCAAGGTGGATAAACTTGGATTAACCGACCGCACTGCAGAACACAAATCATATAAATCGCACACGGGAAAAACATCCAGCCCGCACACTTCTTTCCCGCACTACACTACCCATAATGCATTTTACTCTGGACTTCAATACCCATAGTAGCCTTAAAGAAACAGCTCTCATTTTCCCTCTAATGCAACACTATCTTAATTTTCGTCACAACCTTCGCTTTCTGGCTTTGATTCGCCATCTTGCAGCGGCGTCTCGAGCTCGTATGTCAAGTTTTTGCTCGCGTATCAAAGCAAAAAAATCGACAGAGTGACCGCTCGTATCTCAAAAAACTCGTATGTTAGGGCACTCGTATGTCAAGGTACCACTGTACTTGCAATTTCTGAAGGAGCTAGTTGCGGCAACCAATCAGGGCTGTTCCTGCATTTGTATCTTTAGACACACATTCCTCCTGCATTGTTAAAATGAGTGGGCAAATAAATATTTTTAAGCTAGTCCAGGGGATGTTTGGCCCTTTATCTAAAAGAGTAGTAGCACATATAATTCCCCAAAGCCTAATGAGCTAGTTAGCTATTTACTTACAGAAATAAGAATGAGAGCGAGTTCTTGAATTCTCAGGATGTGGGGAATTAGCTAAAATCCTGTCTCCTGGAAATTCTGGGTTGGCAAACTAGTCTCAACCCATCGGTAACTGTAAGGTTTATGGAAATATTCAAACAATGCTGTTTTGCCTGATATTCTGTGCCCAGAGTTACATATGCCATTGTGTTAATGGCACTTCTATGATGAGAATGGTTCACAAACAAACTGATTGCAGGTGTGTGTAATTCTCTGGCAGAAGCAAGTAGAAGCCAGGCAACAGACCTTGTGGAACTTGGGCTTCCAAACACCCCCATCGCTGACTGTGTCTCTTCCTCAAGGTGATGTCTATCCGTGATGGAGTAAAGGAAAAACTACACTGTTCCGGTTGAATCAGGTTCCTGAAATATTACCAAATAAATTAAAAAAAAAATCCAGATTAAACACATGCTGAAAAAACTGAGGACAGATGCAATAATAACACCAAGAACCAGGCAGAAGCTCTTACCTGAGTCTGACTTGCCACTTAAAGACAGTGTTTGGTCCACAGTCTGGATGTTGACGTAAAAAATTAGCATCACTGAAAGAAAAAATTAAATAGTAACTGATAGAGTTTTATCCACGTAAAAACTCTACTGCAATTACTTTAGGTCTGAAACGATTCCTCGAGTAACTCGAGTAAAAAAAGGAAAACATCGAGGCAAATTATTTGCCTCGATGTTTCGTTTAGTCTGTTTAACTACACACGGGGCATTGTTTCACCGCAGACCTTTATTACTGACGCACCACCCTCTAAACTCTGGAGCGCCCTGGACAGGTAAACACAGAAGACGCTGCAGAATGACAAAAATGGAAGAACGGGGGAAAAAAAAAACCGGGGTGAGGAGAAGATTCATATAGAAGCAAGTTTCTACCACATAAAGAAAAAAAAAAGGTTTGCCTATCGGGCATCGTCACCTCCTGCCAGAAAGCTTTACACATTAAAAATTAAAAATGGGCAACAATCAGTAGAATCACATGGTATCAAATTAAGCCTCCGGTCCCTGGAGAGACCTCTGTCTAATAACCAGCTGTGGAGGAGATGGAACAAGACAGATTAAGCAGAAGAGGCCTCATTCATAAACCATCTGCTTCAAACCTCAGACCGACATGGTTACTGGTGGATGCACCAGAAATGTTGGATGTGTATGAGAAAAAGAAAATTCGAGGAGATCAGGAATTAGGAAAACCTTTTTTTTTTATGTGGCAGAAACAAGCTTCCATAGATTCAGGCCAAAAAAAAAAAAAAAGACAGTTTTAAAAGTTTGGGATCATTTCAATCTAAAACAAAGAAAACACAATAAAAAATAAAAATAAAAATCACTCTTTTTTTATAATTTTTTTTCCAAGAGTAATCAGATTTAAAAAAAAATATTTTTATGATTTTTTTATTTATATATTTTTGATGTAATATGGAAATTAAATGCACTAAATGGGTTTCACTCAAAATTTTTTACAGATATCCTTGCATGCAATTTCAACAATAAAATATTTTTTTTTCTATATAGAAAAATTACTTGCTCATTTTAAGAGACTCTATTTTCTTCTGTATATTTAGTATTGCTATTTAATTTTTAAAAAACGCGATTAAACGACAATAATCAGTAGAATACTTGATTATTAAAATAAGACAGCTACAGCCCTAATATACTTTATAAAAGTATTTTTTAAAGCTTAATATATAATCCCCACACGTCGCATTGCATAGAGGTTCAGTGACAAAACTTTTTTTTTTAAATAAATAAGCAATAGAGTGATTTTACAATGTCGCTCATATTCCTGAGCATTGCTCCTAGTCAAGTATAAACATCCACTCACCTGGTCTGGAAGATAAGGGTAAAGTCTTGTTCCCTGAAGAGCACCTTGGAAATCTCCCTACAGATTTCCTTCAAGTAGACATTGACAACCATCAAGTCTGTCCCTTTTTCATACGAGTCATTCTTAACATAAGACACGTTCACCATTGGCTCTGGGCCTAGAAATAAAAACATAAATGAAATTATTTCAAAACATTGGCGTCTTCAGCCTTCTGGTGTCTTTAGTTAATTCAGTTTTAAACAATAGTCCCCCTGATACCGTCATGGCCAGGACATTTTGTAACAGAGCACACTACCCACTTGCCACTTCACATGACTATATCAGATGCCATGCTCTGGAGAACTACACACAGCTGCAGCACAGCAACACATTTACGCATCACACACACACACACACACACACACACACACACACACACACACACACACACACACACACACACACACACACACACCTCAAGTTAAAACATGGCAAATTAACTTGGGGTCTAATCGAGCGAAAAACTGGACTGACCTCCGCCTTTGTTCTCAAGGATCTTCTCACATGGCTCCTCTTTAGATCTGTCCCTCTTCTCCTCCTCTGTATTTTTTAACTCTTGTTGCTTGGGGTTAATTGGTGAAGCAGCTTCTTCAGATTCCAGATGGTGGGCCGGCACATCTGTTTGTCTTTGGTCCTGCACAGCACCATCAGTACTCCCTAGATCTTTGTTTTGCTCTCTGTCCTCTGGAGCAGTTCCTTCTCTGCTGGTCTCCTCAAGCTTCAATGTTTCTCCGAGAGATGTTGAAATTACTCCAAAATCAGAAGGCTCGTGGGGCTCAGGCTTTGGCTCAGGAACAGTAACATGATTTCTATTTTGACCCGATTCATCCTAAAAGGCATAACATTACATAAAGTTGTAAAATAGTTTTTTTTTTTTTTTTTTTGCACGTAGCTGATCAATTTACAAAGAATGTAAACGTTTGTCAGAAATATAACAGACAATCTGATTATACCTCACCTGAGTGCACCTGTCTGTCTTTTTTTTAATCTCTGTCTCTTTTTGTGACCCAGGATGTGTTTTCATGTGGGAATCTGATTTGCTTTCTTGGGTTATAGAAGAGACAGCGGCAGAGCCACAGCATGTTTTGGGTTTGCCGTTGACAACTGGTTTGGGCTGATGCTCTTGTGCAGGGCTAGATGCGACAGTGGACTCCGGTGTGCTTTTCGAAGGACGGACAATTTTCTTGGCAGTGGGTCCAGGTGTCTGGTCTCCTTTATTGCCTGGCTTGGTCTCAGGAACAATGACACCTGCACTGTCAGGGTTCTCTGCCTGTTTGTTTTTTATCCCTCGTTTGACACCCCGGTCAGGTCTGCTAAATTTCTTATCTGTTGATGAGACCTGCTCTTCCGGTCTGTGCGAGGTTAGGAGCTTTTCAGAGAACAAGCTGGCTTTTTCAGACAACTTTTGACTGCATCCATTCTCCTTTAATATGTTTACTGGGTCATTTACTTTATTATTCTGTGGGAGGAATAAAGCAAAACAATGAATAAAGGTGAAAATGCACTACTGTAGAAGAAAACTTTCCTTTCCTGAGCTTGTCATAATAGCTTGTCATACCATAAGTGTGGGCCAGTTGTTCAAGGGGATCTTCTTGTGCATGACGAGTTGCAAAATGCTGCCTTTCTCCTTATGCAGCACTTTACTGCAGGAGCTCTCGATCTCAGCATGTAGGTGACAGCTCCACTCACGCCCATCTGAGATCACAGCACACAATTCTTACAGGCACACAATATACTAATACATACAATAAAACAAAGAATAATTAAATAATAGCACTGAGTTTTAAGTTCAATGATATATATATATATAAAGGCAAACAACGCTGCACATTGTGTTTACCTGGAAAGCGGACTTGGCAGGCCGTATCTGAAAAGGCAGTTTCAACATCCTCCATCTTCAGCACTCCCTCTCCACGTCGCAGCCTGACTATCACCTCATCTGCGTTCTGCTTCCAGTCTAGAAATACATCTGGACATGCAAAACACACACACACACACACACACACACACACACGCATTAATGTTGTCCTGTCAGAACCTGGACATTTGTAGTAAAAGTAACTCTCACAGCTGATTATATATTTTTTAAATAAACCCAAAATGTTTTCAAGTTAATAAAACCATGGTGATGTCAACCTTTGATGCCAGAGTAACAATACTTTGCAGTAATAAGAATACTTTTTAAACTTAGCATCATTTAATATTACAATAACATTTATATTACTATAAGTACATTGCTAAAAATCTAAACTGCAAATCATTTTTGTATTAGAAGTGATGAGACATAGGGGGGTCAAGTGAAAAAGAGAACATGTGTAAGGGGGATGATAGGACTGGACTATTCTCACCAAATATGTAGATTATTTGTGCACAATTTCTTTTTGCTTGTTTCTTTATTTCTTTCTAGGTGCAACTGCTGCTGGGAAGTTATGAAAGCAAGAGGTTTTCTCTTTCATACAAAACTTATAAAATAAGCAACTTTCATAAGCAACTTTCTCTTTCAAAAATAAATGCAGAGAATGAAGTCTCGAAACGCCGTTGGCAGATTTAAAACCAACTCAAACTCAAAATGTGCACAAAGACTTTTAAATTCCTAAAAGGTTCAAAAACTGGACAAGGCACACACATTCTTCTTTATTCCTTTTTCCCCTCCTCAGATCTGCCATGTAGAAAACCCAGAAACCAGTAAACTGGTGAAATGTCTAACTTTATTAATTAAAAAATTATATATAAAATCCATACTTTGGGAAAGCATTGATTGTTTTTGAAATACAGTTAGATTCTTACACTGTCATATTAGATGAACAGAAACAATCACAGCTGCATATTTTACTGAAAGATGTGCACATTCATTGCTTGTTTTTATTGTGCACATGATGTAGATTACCTATGATCTAGGCACATGGTCTGATCTATTAGTAGTCCATCTTGATGAAGAAGCACTGATCGTGTACTGCAGAGTACACAATTGTATGATTATGCTAATCTTAGAAGAACAATTGATGTTTCTCGGGTGTTCTGTGATGTCTGACAGGCTTAAACTGCTAATGCAGTCTTCCATAATGTTTAATTCACAGCCTACACCTCTGAGATTACATGGTTACAGTTGCTTAGCTACAGTCAGTCGTGGCTGGTTAGTAGAGGTTTAGTGAAATCTGCGAACAGAGAAAGTAATAGACTTAATTGAGTCATATACTTAAATAAGGATCAATCAAAAGCTGGAGAAATAAGAAATAATCCAAAACACCAGAATCAATTCCAACACTTTGTGAGAACCCTAGGCAACTGAAGCAGCACAAAGCTCAAAGTTCATTCTGCATAAAAGCATCCAAAAACAGAATGACGACTTTCCATATTACTGAGTTCCTTCCTGAATGAAAAGTAAACCAGTAAGGGCTAGCCTGTCTAGAGAATATTTGTAGCTGGACAAAGCACTTGAGCCACAACGTAGTGCTAATTGGTGGAGTGTGAGTGCAGCATGCTGAAGAGGTGCCTGTGTGCGCTGGACTGAGAGCTGGTGCAGGGTAGAGCTGCTCTCATGACCTTGACAAAGACCTGCTTTACTCAAGCAGCCTCTCACAGAGTTGGATTACAACAACTCTTCAGCATTCAGTAGGCAAGAGAGCACACACACAAACACGCACTACAACACAAACAAACACAGTACTGTATGGCCTTAAAGCAACAAACTGACAAGTCCAAAGGTCTAATGCCCTGTGAAGCTCAAAACAGGAAAATGGACATGCCCATATATATACGAATCGCATGTTTGAGTGTCTAAAATTGTGTGTGTGTGTGTGTGTGTGAGAGAGAGAGAGGGTGTGGAAAGAAGCCAATTTATCATTATTTAAAAAGCACTGAACAGACAGTTAGGTAGACAAAACATGTTTTGCAAATTTAGCAAACAGGAGAAATAATGCAGAGCATATAACAAAAAGCAAAAACTGGGATATTTACAATGAATATTAAGGGGTTCTGGATAATGAACCTGTCCTCCAGAGGTTCTTTATGAAAAGAAAACCAAATCAAAGTGGATGCGTGATGGTTTCTCCAAATAATAACTAAACCCGGCTGGACAGATACAACAATACTAATATACTCACTCTAAAGAAGTAAGAACGAAAGAACAGGCAACACTAAAAAATTTAACTTGTGCTTTAATCTGCATTATTATAGCGTTTCCAAAGGAATAATACAGCTGCTTGGTTTTGCCTACAAATCCAGCTGCACAGTCCATCTTTTATCTTTTCATCTTTTAAGTTCCAATGTTGTTTCACCTTAATAACAAACACTTCTCCTGTAAAAATATATAAATAAAAGAAAAAGTCATATAACACGGCCCTTTGTCTTTGCCAACTTTAGCAGAGAGGTTCACTGTCAAGCCTTTGTCTCCGTTCATACACGTTTCATTTGAATAGAAGTTGTTATAAGTGCACGCACTGTTCTGCACTTGGCTGCCCTGCCTTGTAATTATAAACAAGGATTATCATACGTTAAATGGCACCTACTAGAATGTAGGACGCTTTTCTTAACTTCCTCATTGTTTTTCCTCGTGTATATATATATATATATATAGGGTATTGGGAGATGCAATCATCTTTCCTTCAAAATTCTGAAGCTTGTTTTACACTGGGTGGTTTAACTGGATTTTTCAGATGTCACACTGGATTAGAAAATCTCAATATTCGACAGCAGGATGTGTTGTAGCATTTGTTCTGCATTAAGATAATAAATTACAGCGCCACTAACGAAAAAAACCACGATAAAACCGATGCAGAAATCTCTCCAGTGAGTTTTGTGTTGTGCAATGCAGTCCACCTGCTGGTTGCTTTAAGATGAGCATAATAGAAGCACACTAAGAATTTTTTATATTTCTAATACTGCCAAATCAAATAGAACATTATTGTAATTGATTCTTTTCTATAGACACATGATACATTTTAGAATTGGGTTTATTTGGGGATTATAAGACAATTGATCTCACCATACTTAGGAAAAAAAAGGCATAGAAATTTAGGTTTTGATCGGGTAAAAAGACACAGAGATATATATATATATATATATATATATATATATATATATATATATATATAAGACATCAATAAAAAAAAAAAAAAACACACAGAGTGTAATGGTGGAACGAACATTTCTATGCATTTCAAGGGGATCGGATACTTCTGCTTTCTTTTGCTTCCTTACACACAAACATGGCAAGGAACAAATCCAGTCACAAGCTCACACTCGCACAACGAAATATGATCAGTGTCGATGTTAAAGTCATAGCATAAACCTGCTAGGGGAAATGAAACCTGAAAACCAGAGACATAAAAGTCATGGTGAAAATAATTTTTAGGAAAAATTTCATATTAATTTAGTTACGATATAAATGCCACAGCTTGGAGATACAGATACTGGCATTTCTTTTAACAAATTAGTATTTCTACAAGCTTCTGTCGCCCATTTATTCAAAACATAAAAGTACAATAGTGACTGGCTTAAAGCCTAAGTTCTATAAGATGTCTTTAAAAGCATTTGGGGATGTCATGAATGTCAAAAGACATTTTCCATGTCTCTAAGAAATGTTTATTTTTAATAGACAAATTAGTTTAGACAAACTACATTGATATGCATCTAGTCAGTACATTCATTTTTACTTGCATTGCATGGTTTGAAACGATTTAACAGCAAAACATTGTCATTACGCATTAGAAGAGTTTGTGACTCCACGGTTCCAATTTGCATGAAATTCAGAAGAAAGGACACTCTGCTTGTTCACAATAACATAAAATGCTCACATTATTTATCAGTACAATGCCTTTCCTCTAATGTCACCAACACTGAAAGCCACTGTCTGAGAACACTTGCATACAGCTATAGATTTCTTTTTTCTTCTTCTTCATGCTGTGCATCCTCACCTAATACCTGACCAATTTCTAATTTTAATAAGGCCCTGTCGTGTCCCAGATTTTCAGCAAAATGTGTGTTTCATGCCAATTAAAACATATTTTTGAACTAGATTCACATGTATAAAATGAGCGGTTTTCTGAGAGGACCTGCACACCCAGTGCATCATAAATTAAACACCTACAGAATCGGTTGATAATCAGATACAAAAGTTAACTTACATGGTTATTACTCAAAGGAGCGTAAAAACAAAACAAAAATCAATTCGCAATAGTTCTGAGCAGATTAGTCAGATTATAGGGCTGCACATATAAATATAGGATCCAAAAGAAAAGCTGCGATATTGCTAATCCCAAATAGAGTCATGCTGTTCCAAGTACCAAAATAAAATGGTCCAAGGGACCAGGCATGCCCTTGAACTTGAGCTGCATCATGGCTCTCAAGGCTCACCTTTCCTAGTGTCCTGATTAGCCGCGGCTGCTACACGCTTGGCCTCTCGGCTCTCCTGGTTCGCTCGATCCTTTTGCTTCTTTTTGCTGCTGCTGCGCTCCTCGGCTCCTCTCTGCGCTCGCCTGCGGCTCACCTCTCCCGATGCTGAGCTGCTGCTGCTAGCCATCTTCAGCCACTTGCCGCTGAAGGGGCGGCTGTTTCTCACCTCGCTGCAGCCGGCCGAGCCGCTTTCACTGGGTTCTGAGTCCGAGCTGCACCGCTTCCTGGTCGGGCCGGCTATTTTGGCGGCGTTGCTGCTCCCAGAACAGAATCGGGTTGTACTAAAGATGAATATCAAAATGAAATGAATATAAACAGTAATGGGTGTATGATAAAATACAAACACACCAAAACAAACATTAATGCTGTCTTAATGCTAAGCTGCAGTGTCACGGTGACACCGTACACCATCCACTCCAGCTGATACCTGGGTTTTTATTTATTTACAAAAAATTTTTGTTGTTGTTTATTTTATACGCTGCAGTACATCTTCATAAACTCGTGTCAAAGAATTTGGGACCAACACACACACACACACACACACACACTCATGCTAGCTCGGCTAAGAGCCCAAGGTTGTCCTCATACTTCCTCGCGAGCACTCAATATACACACGCCATTCCAAACAAACATTAAATAGGTCAGTTACATAAGAAATTAGGCGCTGCATTTTTACTGCTGAAGAAATGACTAGAAAAAAAAAAACAGTCTTTGAAGACCGCGCTTAGAAATCCTCAGTGCCGCCGGTAACGTGAGCGAGAGGAGCCGAATTTGCCCGCAGTCACCGGCTATAGGACACGAACATGTTCGAAATTCAATACAGTTCGAATAAAAATACGAACTTTTCGTAAATATTTGGCTATAAATAATTACCAGACGTTTTGAAAGTTAGCTAGTTTCGAGGCGGTTTAGAGGCAGTGAGACTCGATAGATGAAACTATCCGAAACGGCTTTATTTCACACTGGTGATCCAGAACACGGGATTTAAAGGGCATTTTGTGAATATTAACCAAACAAAATCTGAATTTGAGAATAAGAAACCCGAAAGAAAGGACTCTAACGCGTTTTGGACAGCTGTCTTAGACAGTGAAAAGCGGGAGCCGAGAGCCGCGGTACCGAGCGCACTGGCTAAGCTCAGCTTACAAAGGCGTACATACCGGTTTGTTAGTTAGCTAACTAGCTAGCTCGTGGCGAAGCCGAATGGAGCAGCCGATAAACCAGCACAATACTCCAGCAATGAAGCTGCAATTATTTATGAATCACTGTAGACGCGTCTCATGATCGCGCTTGGCGTTAAGTCGGGAATGCGGGGCGTCACACCAAACCCCGGTCTCGGGACAAATAAAGCAGCGAGTGGGCCGCCGCAGTTACCTCGAAACTAAAAGCGCCGCTCTTTCCAGAAGATTCTATCCAGGGCCCATGCTGCTAAGGGACTAAAAGCGGAGACAAACAGGAGAGAAAATATCTCCCGGTGTTTCCGCGACCTGATCGGCAGGTCCCGGCTAACAGCTCGGAAGTTGGTACAGAAAACAAACCGGAGACGACTGGGAAATCACACGGGTAAACCTGCCGCACTACCCGCTTCGACTTCCGGGCAAAGGCGGCTCAGCGTTCTATTCATCAACCAGCAGGGGGCAGTAGAGTACACTACGAGTCGGTGTACACAGAAACAGCTTGTTTGTTTATTTATTTATTTAATGTACAGCGCCATCTAACTGCTCGTGCGACCGATTGCAATTAAGTTGACAACCTTGGCAACCTCTCCCACAAGTAGCAGAAATGCGTATTCATTATAATGTATAATTTACCTCTCATGTATCCACAGTGCAATGATGGTTTGTACATGTGCAGAGGAGGAACATGGGGGTAAATCGGTAGGGGAATGCTGATGATGGAGCCGCCAGAAAGGAGTAAAAGAGGAAGGCAAAGGAGGAGGTTAAAGGATGTGGTGAAGGAAGACATTCAGGTTAGTTTGTTTGAAAGAGGCAGATGTAGAGGACAGGGTAATATGGAGACGGATGATGTCTCAAGTTATACAAAATTAAATGCCGCCTAACAGCGAATCAGAAATGAGAATTTGTTGTTTCCGGGTAAACGACGCGATCCCGCTGCGAGCACGTTCGTTACTAGGCAACATTGATGCGCGCGCACACACTTGTAGAGTGGAAGTTGAAAGGGAAGAACCGATTCATTTGTCTTTTTAATTTGGATTTTTTATTAAAGCCAATAGCAGAACAGAGTCGAAAACGACATTACACCGAAACTAATTCTGTTCTGCAAGCAGTACAATCAGTATAAAAAGTAAAGAACAGACACCGGGTGGAACATACCTTTATAAATCAGCAACAGAGACTAAATCTTGAATCCTGCGCTCTCTGCTTCTCATGCACGAGGTTAGCGCCTGTTAGCAAAGAAAAAGACGTTTGTAAGAAACCAAAAACATAGCATGCAATGCGCTTTAACATAAAACTAACCAAAAGCTACCTTTGATATGATTTTCTTCTTTAATAAAATGTTGACACGTTCAGATTGAGAGCTGAAAATGACGACGCAGTCTAACAGACCCTTTTTTGTTAGTAAACACTATGACGGTTTTTGTGGGCGGAGCTTAGATGGAGGCCGACAGATTTCAGTAATCGCTTTATTAACGCTGGCTGGTAAGCTTTGTTAGTTTGTTGTTAAACGGTGACTATTTAAATTCCGATTTTATCTGACTATGTAAGGTCACTTCACTGTCTCACTGTCCAGGACCACGAATGTTATTTGGGGAAAAAAATAACTTTGACGGACGGAACCCGTAAACGCTCACTCAGATGTACGATCTAACAATCTTAACTCCTACATATAAGTGGCCATATATATACACCAATCTGATAGAGAGGTAAGGTAAATTAGTAGATCTCTCTATAAATATCTATGTTCAGTAAATTATAGAGGTTTTGCAGATTAATTGGCACCGATATTTGCTATCTGCAAAAAATTCATACCGATAGTTTTTCCGAGTTGCGTTATACAGCACGAGTGCGGCCTCTAGAGGCGAATCAATTAAGCCACGTGCTGTTTATTTGAAGTTTCATTCATTTAGGATGTAACTGGTTTTATTTATTTGGAGTGTTACTTTTTGTTTCAATTTGTTTCGAACTCTAGTCTCTCAAAATGTTGCTCTAAACTTTGGGGCATATTTCTAAGGGCTGCACCCTTACTTGACTATTTAACAGTAATGTGAAGATGAGTAAATGTACTTTATTAGTGTACTTAAAGATTTTATCAACTGTTACTCTTTACTCAAATGAATTTATGATTCATCATATGCAGTTTTTACTCCACTATATTTTGTTTGACAATGACTGTTACCTATTACATTTTACAATATGTTAGTCTGCTCTGAATATTTGGTTTACTTGATTTAAAATGATTGACTTACATTTTATTTGTTGATTGAATACTAATGGTTCTTTTACTTTGTGACATGATACTGTAATTTTATTTGTTTATTAAAGATACCTTTCTGAAAGATTTCTTTACTTCTTTTTTGACCGACTTGTTTGATCTTTGTTTCATTCTGGCATGTTGAAGAGGCTGTTGTGTTGATCTTGGTGAATGTGTTGAGAAGCACAATTTTACTTGTATTCTAGGAAATAAAATCTCAGAAATCAACTGGTTTTGTGTCTTTTTACTAGCAATGGTTACACAGGCAAATAAACATACTCGACTGACCTCAAAGAGGCTGTCACTGATGTGATAGGATCAATTTGAAGAGCGTTATTCAAGTTAGCAATTATTTTTGGTTGATTATGAAGTCTGTAAAGAAACCCATGGAAGAAAAATATTATTCTCATTAACTTATTATTTTATTAACTTACCTGTTCCTACTTCCTATTGCTTTATATTTTTGGTAAAAGAAAAGTTGAATGTAAGCAGTTTGGCTCTGGATGGAGTCTCCCTGTCATCAAATGTGTTCTCTCTCTCTCTCTCTCTCTCACTCTCTCTCTCTCTCTTTCTCATTTACTCACTCTTTTTCTCTCTCTCTCTCTCTCTCTCTCTCTCTCATTTACTCACTCTTTCTCTCTCTCTCTCTCTCTCTCTCTCTCTCTCTCATTTACTCACTCTTTTTCTCTCTTACTCTCTCTCTCTCTCTCTCTCTCTCTCTTAAATAAAAAAAAGAGAGAGTGTGTGAGAGAGAGGGAGTAAGTAAGAGAGAGAGAAAGAGAGAGAGAGAGAGGCACACACACACACACACACACACAGCCTGACATGCACACTCAGGGATCTGCAATCCTATGATATGTATGTAGTATGTATATTGAGCATTGTAGATTAACTCGTTCTGGGCCAAATTTCTTTTTGGATACATTTGTGTTTTTGAAATATATAAAACACTTTATCTTTCATTCATTCATTCATTTTCTCCCGCTTATCCGGAATTCGGGTCGCGGATTTTTTTTCGGGTCGCGGATTTTCCGGAAGCAGGGTATAAACACTCAATTCAGTCATCTGCAATAACTGCTTTATCGTGGTATTGTGGTGTAGAAGACTAAGAATATATATATATATATATATATATATATATATATATATATATATATATATATATATATATATATATATATATAAAGTTGTGCTCAAAAGTTTTCTAAAAGAAATTGTTAAACATGGCAATTTATTTGGAAAATATGAAAAATGCAAAGGATTTTTATATTTTATTTAATGGATAGTGGTCATGTAAAATCAATAATAATCATGTAGTTGTTTGGGTCCTTTTTTAAAACTGAATGATAATTGAAATCACCCAAACATCCCTGATCAAAACAAAAGTTTACATTTCCTTGAATTTTTTGGCCACATTATAATCTCACAGGTTGACACGCAGAGGTTTAAATGCCTATTAAAGGAAAGTTTCCACACCTGTGACTTGTAATTAGTTAGTTAATTGTAATTGTAATTAGTGCGTCAGTGAGTTTCCCAGCTCATGAGCTCATGTATTGATTTGTCTGCATACTGCACTATGGGGAAGACAAAATAACTGTCATTGGGCCTAGTTAATAAGGTAGTTAAAAATGAGGAAAAGAATACGAAGTATATCTCAACACTTCTTTCTCAACACCAGACAATACTGTTCAAACTCTGATAACTGCATTTCATTGGCTCTGTACATGTACCCCGCACAATGACAATAAAGTTGAATCTAATCTAATCTAATCTAATCTAATAAAAAGGTGGGAAATAAGAGAAAAATAAGAAATAATTCTGTTGATACTAAGCCATGATCAGGTACACCAAGAAAGATTTCACCCACTACTGACAAAATTATTGTTTGGGATGCAAAGAAAAACACACAAACAACTTTGAGATTAATACAGGCAGCTCTGGTGTTGGTTCAAGGAGCACAATAAAAGGGTATTTGAACACAAATGACCTGCATGGTCAAGTTGCCATGAGAAATCCGTTACTGCACCCATGATACAAAAAAGTCCGCTTTCAGTACGCCAGACAGCACCTAGACAAGCCTCACAGCTTCTGGAGCAGACTCATTTGGAGTGATGAACCATAAACGCAATGTTTGGAGAGGAGTCAACAAGGCCTACATTGAAAAGTGCACTGTAAAGCATGGTGGTGGATCTGTTTTGGGTCTGTGGGAGCTCCAGTGGCACAGGGAAGTTAGTCAAAATTGATAGCAAAATCAATGCAGCATGTTATAAAAAAAAAAATACTGGCAATACAATGTTTAAAAACTAAAGGTATGCAAATTTTTAAACAGGGATTATTTCCTCATTTTCTTTATTGTCATGTTTTGTTGATAATTCTGCAATTCTGTTATGCCTTACATATGAACTTGAGTATTTTATTAGAAATAAAATAAATTTGTTTTGGTATGCAAACATTTGAGTACAACTGTATATATATATATATATATATATATATATATATATATATATATATATATATATATATATATATATATATATATATATATATTTAATTACCCAAGGCACTATTATTTACTTCAATTTATCTGGCATGGACATATCCCCTGTAGCCACCATCCCCCCAGAATCCTACTGGAGAATTGACTCAGGACCAGGCCAAGGCCTTTAACTCTTATCTGCTCAGCTGTATAAGGTAGAAAATCCTAAGCCACTTTGGCTAAAGGCATCTGCCCAATGCTGTAAATGTAAATGAAGGTACATCAAGTGATTTGTCCTGTATGTTATAGTGTCCAGTATCAGAACATCATTGCTAGTCTCTAATTAAACACATTACTGCTACTACTATGAATAACAACAGCAATAATAATAATAATAATAATAATAATAATTATTATTATTATTATAGTAGCAGTAGTTGTAGAAGTAGTAATGTTTGTCCATTACACAGTTAAAGTCTTGACTGGAGTCTGTTATGTGTCTTCTGATCTTGCAGTGCCTGGCAGGCAGTTTACTGGCAGGTATTGTAGATCTGGATTTGCTTGTTGATAGCATTCAGAATCATCTTCATTTTGTCTTCTAGGCCATCAAGCTGCCTTGCTTTAGCCTGCAAAGTCTTCTGATTCTCCTCATAGTCTTTTTCAAGTTCTACAAAACACAGAAAAATAAAGTTAGTTTGTAGGTTGCAGTAAGTTAATATTTGTTATCCAAGTAGATCCAAAGGAGGGTGACAGCAAATCACCCTAAACCTCACTTTCTTCTAATTGTAATTATTTACTGTATTATTTGATGGAATCAAGTACCAATAAAAGGATGATGGCCATAAAAGCAGTTTGGAATGTGTCCTGCCTTGATTGAGTTTGGATAAAACATGTCTGACAAATTCATCAATATAATAATGTAAATACTTATAAAGCAGCCTGTATTAAGTTAATTTGATGTTCTTTGTTTTTCAAACAAATATCACCACATCCAATTTGGGAGAGCTGAACAATGTCCTTGCCTTTGTGGTGGTTGCATTAGATCTAAAGAAGAACTACGTATATCCGGTATATCTCAGACCTATAGGTAGTTTGAAACCTTTGGCCTTTTGGTTGACCAAAGCATAAAACTGAAATCAGATTCTAAATCTTTTTCCATCTCTGGAAGACAATATATACAACCCAAGCTGAGAAAAGATGGTAATGACCTGTCAAAAGTCTGTTAAAAGTCTGTTAAAATAGAATTACCCTAATTCGCTTTTTTACTTACCTGCCAGTCTATGCAGTTTGTCTTGGGCATCCTTGAGCAGCTGCTTTGCTTCATCTCTTAGTCGCTCTGCTTTGTTCTTGGCATTCTGCACTGAGTTCGCCTTCCTGCCAACTAGATCTTGAACACTGCGGTATTTATCAGAAAGTTCGCCATCTAGATCCTGAACATGAGAGTAGACAAGTTTAGTATGAGAGAATGTCTGGCACACAAAACATCAATAAAGTGAAGTACATAAACATGCCTGTTTTGCTGCATTAGCTTTGTTTTGTGCCATGGTTGCTGTGTCTTTAGCTTGAGCTGCAACCATGCTATTACTGGCATGTTTGGCCTTTAAGGCTTCTATCTGCTGTCCCAGATGCCCCAGCTTATTCATGGCATCATTCAGGTCCTTCTCATTAGCTGATGTCTCAGACTGAATCTTTGGATCGAGAAAGTTTCTGTTTTAGTCTTAGCTTATAGATGATGTAAACCGAAACAGAACTCTTAAGAAGTTGTACCTGTGCCAGTCGGTTCTCAGTCATGCCAATGTCATCCCTGGCTCTCTGTATAGCTTTCTCAGCAGCTGCCTGGGCTTTACGAGCATCATTAAGTGCCTCTTTCACACTGTCTGCTGTGTGCTTCACTTTGTCTGCTTTATTCCTACAGAAACAAATTAAATCAGTTTTAACATTGAAGCTAAAACTACACACACAAAGACACACACACACAACACACACACACACACACACACACACACACACACACACACACACACACACACACACACACATACTTGGCATTTCTGGCTTTCATAAGAAGTTGTTCTGCTTTGCGCACATCATTCTGGGTCTGGTCAAGAATAGCGTCGACGTTGGATAAACTTCTGACGCGGTCTTTTATCTCGTTAGCTAGGTGTCTAATTTGCTGGGGTGAGGCTGGAATGGACAGAGCAAGGACCTGATTTGCCACTGCCTCAATGCTGTCTGGGTCAGCTCCCTCTTCTGTAAATCAAACATGCATTCCATTTAGAAATCAAATTAAATATTTGTTAAAGGTAATTTGACTTAAAACTGGCATAACTACAAAGACTTACGCATAAGGAAGGCACGAATCTGTTTGATTAGGTCACGCAAGTCATTGTTAGATCGCTCCACTTTATTCTTAGTATCGCTGGCTTTCAACAGGGCAGACTGGGCTTTATCCTTGGCCTCCTGAGCCTTTGTTTTGGCATCTGCCACCTGAATAAACCAAAATGTTTGAACAAAATTTGTTGTTTTATCTGATACATTGATAATGGTCATTTTTAGGTGCAAACAAGAATAATTATTTATTCTTTCTTTCATTTGTCTGTAGTAATTGCTTTACCTTACAGGTGGGCCTATCCTGAGTACCCTGGTTGCAAACTTTAATAAACCCTGCATGGGATACCACTACATCACAAGGTGCCCCACACATACACATTCACTAGGGCAATTAAGTACAGTAATTCGCCGATTTACCGCGGTTACAATTGCGGAATTGCATTTGCCACATAACTAATTTGTTTCAATGATTTTCCCGTTGTTGATAGACCAAAAAATTTATAGGGAATTATAGGGAGTTTTATGTTGAAATAATAAAATTTATTAATAAAAATATAATTACTGTATTCTTGCAAATGTTTTCTGTGTGTGTTTAAAGTTTGTAGGAGGATGATTTACGGCACAAAAAAAATTTTTTGGGGGTGGTATCCATTTATCGTGTTATTTCGTTTTTCGCGGGTGGTTTTGGAATGTAACCACTGCGATTGATGGGGAATTACTGTATAACCAAACCACCGAACGGAACCTGAAGGTACCCGAAACAGACATAGGAAGAACACGTAGAACAATAATTATGCAGCAACCTGTGTTCACGATCAAACCCTGAAGCTCTAATGCCACTGTGCCAATGCCACTGGCTGCACCACCATACCTACAACTGATCATACAAAATAACCAAATAGTTTTGTATCTACTCAAAGCACCTGCTTGAAGAGGTCCTCCACTTCTCCCATGGCTTTAATGAGCTCTTTTTCAGCATGCTTGGATCTCTCCAGTGCAGTGCCAGCCACAGCAGCAGCGCCGTTACAGTTCAGTCCTCCGCAGTGTCTGTGCTCATCATCACGACAATCAACACCACCACAAGGGCTCTCTGAGCATGGGACATCACCCGGAGCTCCACATACCTGAGTGATTAACACAAGCATTGAATTATTTAAGTTCATGCGCACAGACACTGCACCAAAGTTATCTGCTCACCTTCTCATTGACCTTCTTTATATCCAAATTCTGGACTTTTGCATTCAGGTCGGTCAGGGCTCGCTTGTTTGCAGCGTTCTTCCGGTTGAAGTCATCTTTATTTGATGCCATTAGCCTCTCTGTTTTCTTGCGGGTGTCTGCTGATTGGCTCACAGTACTTGGAATGTCAATAGTGGACTTGTTTGTGCGTTGCTCTGCGTCACGTGACTTGTTGTAAGAGGCACGGATGCTATCGTAGGCACCTATAAAGCAGGTTGAATGTAGTGAGTATCTGCATGTTTTTAAACGAACATTTGAGATTTGTTTTTATTGTACCAGGTTTGACTAATGTTCTAAATAGCCGGACTTCAGGCAATATAAATATATAAAATAATCAAGCTAAACTAAGCTAAATCTAACGGACACTTGTATAATCCAATAACTCACCCAAAAAGTTGGAATTTTTGAGGATGTCAAGCTGGTTGTTAAACCTCTCAGAGCTGAGGTTAAGTTCTCTGGCCTTTCTCTCCAATGAGTTTAGCTGATTGCTAGCCTCATAGTTGCCATCCTGCACTGCAGTTAGGTCTCCCTCCAGCTGGGTTAGGGTGTCTGTTGTGTCACCAATGCGAGATCTAGAAAATTAAAAACTCGAATTAAAGGACAGGTAAATCATTTTAAAAAGATGTCTGTAGTTCTAGTTTTTGTGAAACCATGCAACACAACCAGAATAATTTTGGCCAGTTATATAACATGCATATTGTACCTCAGGTACTCTATCATGCCCATTAGATTTGTCACAGCTTCAGCAGTGGCATTACGTGCATTAACAATGTTCTGTGCTTGTGCCAGCTTCTCTTCCAGCTCCCTAAAATGCTTCACATAGGCACCAGTCAGGCCTGTGTTCTGGATCTCCTGAGCTCGGGCTACGAGGGCTTTAGTCCTAGCGGCTAGGTCTTGGACAATGCGATCCCAGTCCCCAAAACACTGATGGCAAGGCTGGCACGCTGGAAAAGTGCCTGAGAAGCCACGGGCACACTGATCACAACGTACACCTGATACACCCTGCTGACAAGCACAGTGGCCTGTTAATCGGTCACACTGGGAGGTCTCGATGCCCCGAGAGTCACAATCACAAGCTGCAGACGGAAATTTTATAAAATTAGCCTTTTTTTTTTTATTTTTTTTTTATACATAAAAATCCAGTATTATGGTATGTGTTATAAAAGAAATAGCTCGCAGTAGCACAAAAAAGAAATAGAAGCTTTTATATTGCATTTACATTAATTCAGTTTGAGAAATGTACCTCTGCAGAGGATTCGAGGATCACCCCAGAAGTTCTCCTGGCAGTCCCTGCAAGTCTTTCCCCCAAAACCATCACGACATTGACACTGGCCTGTGAACTGTGGAATGTTGGTCATGCTTAATTCTCAAAAAATATGATGTGTCCCAAAACAGTAAAATTGTAACTGTAGTAGGGAGAGACAAGAACCTCGTTACAGCTGGATGTGTAGGCATTGTTAGGTTCACAGTTGCAGGGTTCACACCCATGGCCACTGGCCAGGTTCCAGTAGTTTGGAGCGCAGTGGTCACAGGTAAGTCCGATGACATGAGGCAGACACTGGCACTGTCCTGTTCCACGCTGGCACAGGCAATCGTCTCGGGATAGACACTGACTGTGCTCTGTACCAAGAAAGCTGCAGGTACACTCTAAAAAGTAAAGAACAAAAAGTAGCACAAGCAGGTGTCCATGTAATGAGATTGTTATAGGAAGTTGTTAATTTTAAATCAAACCCTTTGTCATCATTTTACACATTGTAGTTGTAAAGTAGGTGTATTTCTACATTGCTCATTTGAACTGTAATGGAAAATAACATCTAATACCATCCTTCAGATACATATTCAAAATATTCTTCACTACTTTACTCACTCCTACAGTTGCGAAGAGAAGCATCCCCATAGTAACTGCTCTTGCACACTCCACACTCAGGTCCCTCTGTGTTGTAGAGACATTTGAGACACTCCCCAGTCCGCCTGTCACATGACTCGGGATCTGATAGGTCAATGTTGTTACTACAGCGACACGGCTGGCAGCGGCCACCAGGTTGAGAGGGATTGCCATAGTAACCAGGGGCACATTCCTCACAGCGTGCACCTGGTGGAAACAGAGTTACTTTAGAAGAAATGAACGCTGACATGAGGAACAGGTTAATGCTAGAGTGAGACACATGGAGAACAGTTTTTTCTCTCAAGTGAACAACCTTTTAGTAGTAAATATTGATGGGTAAGCTACTTGTTATTTACATATCCTGTTTATACAATAAAAGAGAGCATTTACTTTCTTTAGGTCAACGATGTTTTACATTTAAAAGTCAAATAGATCTTACCAAATTAAAGGGAAAAATGTGAACAAATGCATATACAAAATGAAGTCCATGCAGGAAATCTTCCTGAACCAAATCCTACACTTCTCCACCAGCAAAGATTAGCATAGATCGGATTATTAAAGCAACTGTTTATTCACCTAAACACCAAAGCTCCTTTGTAGTCTTTTTTGGCAGATACATTGAAGGCATAACTTTTATATAGAACATAGCAAAAAAGCTTCATAAGATGGGAAGACATTTCAGGAATTTCTCTCTGATGAAGGATAAAAGGGGCTGTTGGTTGACAGGATTTGACAGAAAATGAGTTGTAATTATTTGCTTCATTTAAAATGCATTAGAAGTCTAAACTAAATAGGGAGAGGATATTTTATGATTGCAACTTTAGTGTTCTAAAACATTAAACATGTCCAGTAGTTATCAGATTTATTTATACAGTGTACAGTGCCATCCCACCGGGTCCCCTGGTGGTCTAGTGGTTAAGATGCAGCGCTCCCACCGCTGCGACCCGGGTTCGATTCCCGGTCAGGGAACCATCCCCAGCCACTCTTAGTGCCGGTCCCAAGCCCGGATAAATTGGGGAGGGTTGCGTTAGGAAGGGCATCCAGCGTAAAACATGTGCCAATTCAAACGTGCGGAGGATCCGCTGTGGCGACCCCTAACGGGAGAAGCCGAAAAGACCGTTTAAGGTCCCCTGGTGGTCTAGTGGTTAAGATGCAGCGCTCCCACCGCTGCGACCCGGGTTCGATTCCCGGTCAGGGAACCATCCCCAGCCACTCTTAGTGCCGGTCCCAAGCCCGGATAAATTGGGGAGGGTTGCGTTAGGAAGGGCATCCAGCGTAAAACATGTGCCAAATCAAACGTGCGGAGGATCCGCTGTGGCGACCCCTAACGGGAGAAGCCGAAAAGAAACTTTTACAGTGCCATCCCACCCAATGCAACTATTAGATATATAAAGACAAAAATGAAAAGCGAATATAGAACCTACATGAGTAAAACAATGCCCAGTTTAAGCCACGTCAGTGTTTGAAGTAGAGTTGTAAAAATAATCACATGTCTACTAAGTGCCTCACAGCCAGACAACACAAGCATGTCAGCAATTGCAAGTGACAGCTTCACTAACTCAAACATTGATTCAGGTGAGGTTGCTATAATTCTCTTAAGGCACACTTATGTTTGGCTAGTGAGTCAATGATGCTGCTATAGGATCAATCTTTGGGACTGTGTAATTAAACTGCATGTAAAGAGGCACATCACCATAGAAAGGGTTGGGCGCTGAAGCCATGCACATGAAGGAGAGAGAGAATTGTGGGAGTTGGGTAGCATAGGTGAGGATGGGGTATTTTTTTTTTTTTTTTTTTCCAGAGCTACTCACGCTTGAGGACAGTCCCTCCTGAGCGCTTAACAATTCCTGTGTACAATCAAGAAAGGTGACGGAAAAATAACAGAATAATTTTACTTTGCCTAAAGCCAAAACAAGAGTTGTGATCATTGCACCCTGACAAATGTAAATGCAGTTGAATCCAGGAGATGTTTTATTCATTCATGAAGCACCACCTGTGCATCTTATAACAAACACCTCTGATGCATATGTTTTATAACAATCACAAATACACTCTTATTTTTAGTTCTTAGGAATGGGTGAACGCACCTGTGTAGCCCTGTTTGCAGTTGCAGATCACCTGTCTTCTATGGTTGTCTTGGTAACAGGAGGCAGCAAATTGACGTCCACTATCAGGTCCATCTGGACAAGGGCATGGCTGACACCTGCTTCCTGAACCCAACACTGGGTTTCCATAATAACCATTAGCACACCTGAAATAATAATAAAAAAAAATGCAGTTTACAGCAATACATGACTTCATGTAGATTACTGCCTTTTATCTATATATAATTTTTTATTTGTCAGCTCCCACTCAAATCATCTACAACTAACTTGTGTGCCCTTTGAACATTGGATTACAGCAAATATCTTTAACAAATATCTGTTTTCAAGAACTAAACTTGTGTTTTATCAATGACAGGGTACATCATACTCTCCTGTAGATTAATTCAGTGCATTGGACACAAACTGCCATTTTTTATAAGTAATTGTCTGTTTATTTTATCTGTATTGTACACTTGCAATCAGAAATATTTAACCCCTAAAGAGTTTTAAGGATTTATAAATAAAAATCTTTTTAAAGTGCAGGATTCTGCTTTGGGTGGCTTCTTAATTAGTTTAGTGATACATAAAATCAACACAGAAAATGTATGATGTAGTATTTGTGTGTAACAGTATATTTGGTTAAGATCGCCATGTCACAATTATTCAACCCCTATATAATATTGTTGTTTTCAAAGCTTTCTGACAGTTTTTATGGCCTGAAGTGGAGCTGAAACATCATTAAGCCTTTGGGAACTCTATAACGATCCTTCATTTGCTTCAGCTGTGATGCATATATAAACCCCGACCATGAAGGTGTTTAAGGTGAGTTGCAATCATGGGAAAGACAAAGTAGCTTCCACAAAAGCTGAGAGAGGAGATTATTTCATCACATCTGAAGGGCCTTGGGTATAAGAAGATTTCCAAAAGATTTAACATTCCAAGAGACACCATTGGGAGCATTATAAGGAAGTTTAAAACTTATGGAACAGCTGCAAACCTGCCTGGATGTGGAAGAAAGCTCACAATTTCATCAAGGGCCCTTAGCAACTTAGTCAGGACAGCTAAGAAAAACCCTCGTGTGGCTGCAAGACAGCTACAGGATGACATGATGAAGGTTCAGTGCTTCAGTGGCAACTATAAGACGTGCACTGAATAATCAAGGACTTCATGGCCGGACCCCAAGACGCACTCCACTCTTGACCTCAAGGAACATCAGGAGTCGACTAGAATATGCCAGGAGGAATTTGGATAAAACTACAGGGTTCTGGGAGACAGTTCTATGGACTGATGTAACCAAACTGGAACTTTTTGGACATACAGACCAGCGGTATGTCTGGCGTGCAAAAGGTCAGGCTTATGACCAGAAGAATACCATTCCCACGGTCAAGCATGGAGGTGGGTCAATAATGATGTGGGGCTGTTTTTCTGCGGCAGGAACTGGCAATCTTGATTGTGTACCTGGCATCATGGATTCCCAGAAATACCAGGTCATTTTGAAGAAGAACGTGATGCCTTCTGTTGACAAATTAAACCTTGGTGATCATTGGATCTTCCAGCAAGACAATGATCCCAAGCACACCTCCAAATCAAACAAAGCTTGGTTGGGGAAAAGATGCTGGAGTGTCCGGGAGTGGCCTTCTCAGTCACCAGATTTAAATCCAATTGAAAATCTTTGGTGGGATTTGAAGAAGGCAGTTGCAGCACGGAAGCCGTCAAACATCACTGAGTTAGAGGCTTTTGCTCGTGAAGCATGGGCAAAGATTCCAATCGAGAGGTGTAAGAAGCTTGTCAACACTTATCGAAAATGCTTGTTAGAAGTTATAAAAACTAAAGGGTGCTCCACAAGGTACTGAAGCTGGGGGTTGAATAATACTGCACATGCTCATGTGTTACAAGACTTCCAATTTTCATTTGAACTTCAAAGTTAAGTCAACTTCTGTTGTCAAAATAACTCAAATATTTATCAATAAATATTGTTTGTTATTTCACAAGTTTTTTTTTTCCCATTTATTTTCATTATCTTTCATCAACATCACTGTATTGTCTATTGAGGTTAGGGGGTTGAATATTTTGGATTGCGAGTGTATATGATGTCTCTAAAATTAAGGCAAAACTCTTGCCCATCAACTTAATTTACTTTTAAAAATTGTAAAGAATATTTTGTCCTCATGCTCTATTTTGAGTCTGGTTTCACTAATAATAAACATACATTTGCATAAAGCATCAATATTTGTCCATGCCCATGTTGATTAAAGTATTAAAAACTTGAAAAGTATCAATTCTGGGTATATTTAGAACAGATAAAAATGTAATATTATAAATATTTTAATCGCTTGACAGCCCAAATATATTATGAAGCGGATACAGTTACAGAAAATGCAATTATAGTGCAAATGTACAACATTAAAACACACAAAGAAACAAAACACAAAATAAAACATAAATGTTTACAGATGGAATGTTGACACATAGAATGTAAATGTTGACAGATGTTGGTGAAAAAAGTACAAATATTCTAATGTTTAATGTCTAAAGCAGGGGTCACCAACATGGTGCCCGCAGGCACCAGGTCGCCCGCAAGGACCACATGAGTCCCCCGCGGGCCTTTCCTAAAAATAGCTCACCATAGCGCCACTTACAAGTGAGCTGCATCTAATTTATTCTTTGTTGCTATTCTTTTTTTAATTGGTATAAAGTTATATATAGTTATATAAGTTATATAAATAAGATTTTGCATATTGATATTGATCTGTTTCCTACTTTGTTAAATCATTGTTGATAATTATTGTGAGAAATCATTAACATGATCAGTGTCTTCACATAGATGAATATCATTAATTATTAATAATAACATATAATTAAAGGTAAATTGAGCAAATCTGTTATTTCAGAAGTGTTTATCAAACTGGTAGCCCTTCACATTAATCGGTACCCAAGAAGTAGCTCTCAGTTTCAAAAAGGTTGGTGACCCCTGGTCTAAAGTATAAATGGGGCTCTGGATATTCAGATGTGAGATATGTTCCATGCCATCTTTGCTTACTTTTCACACTTGTCCCCAGCCGTGTTGTCCCTGCAGTTGAGACAGACACCAGTTCTTTGGTGGCATTCCCCTGTGTGTCCATTACACTGACACAGCCTGCAGTTGGGAAAACCCCAGTGTCCAGCCTGGCAGCTATCACAGCGCTGGCTGAATGCTCCTGGCAGGCATGAGCACTGTCCTGTGTGCTGATCACAGAACTGACTGCGAGAGCCCTTTGGACTACATTCACATGCTGAAAAAAAAAATGAGTGGCATAAATGATCACATTAATTGTAGAAAAATATGTTTTTGCAGAGTGTAAATCTTACCTCTGCATCCAGACGGTCCAAAGCCATAGCTTCCTGGAGCACACTGATCACAGCGCCGGCCAATTATATTAGGCCTACAGGGACACTGACCTCCACGCACTTCACACTGAGAACTGACTGAACCCTGGGGGTCACACTGGCAAGCTAAGTGGAGTAAAAACAGTAAGAGACATGTCAATTGATATATTTCAAAAGTGGAATTATGGTTTTGTTTTGGCTTTTTCCTGCTTTTTAGTGATTTAACTCACGCAGAGCTCCGCCGTTAATGATGGCTGAAATGCTAAAGATAAGTTTGGCACACACTTCACTCATGGCTGGGCGGGACACACTCTTAGCACTTTCATGGCATCGGTAACGCTCATAAAGTTGCTTTCGTTGGGTAGAGGCGGGGTCACCCACTACAAACATGTCCAGGGAATTGTACCGAGGTAGCAGTGCAATCTGGATGAGAAACAATTAGAATAAAGGAAAATTTTATGCTCTTTATTTAAATTAGTACATACAAAATACATTTTACTTACAGAGTCTATTAGGATGTTTGCATTGCTAAAGCCAGGAATGTTATTTTTGTCTGCATAGCTGATGAACTCCAGGTGGAGTGTATAGCTCACGCCTTTTTCCAAACATACAGACCGGGGCAGAACAATGAACCTGCAGAACAATGTATAAGCCATTGGAACCAAGTCAGAATTATAGTAAAAAATCACTGCTTATCAATCTTAGGATTAGAAATACAGTAGTAGGGAGCAGAAGAGGAACAAAAGATTGTCCTAGCTGACTTGAAGATGTATATGTGTGTAAACCTGGAACCAGAGGGCAGAGAGACAGTCAGTAGATCATCTGCAGGGATGGTGTTTCCACATGGGCTGCTGGTGGGAATTGAACCGGGCCTAATAACTTTTATTTGCACCTCCTCCCAGTCTTGTGGCATCTATAAAGCACACACGGACATGTACTGGATATATGCATATAGGTTTATACACATATACATTGTATAGCATTACCATTATGTTACCTGAGGCTCATAACGGATAAGAACATCATACTCCATGGAATAAGGAATGTTGTTGATGAAAAACTCCAGAGTGCTACCTTCAGAAACTTGTGTAAACCCAGTGCCAGTCCAAGAAACTGGTTGACCTGTCTGCCACTCCCTTTGCTCAACAGTGCATCCCTGCAAATGCACATACCTCAGTGTTACTTATAAAGCTTACAATAATTAATTGTGTTTATTAAGTTTGTATGGCAGTCTAATACGCATTTAAGTTCTCCTGGTTCTTTAGGTTTTAAGTATATTCATACCTGACCAAGTTTAGCAAGTTCAGCCTCGTAGATATAGTAGTCCAGGGCCATGAAGAAGTACGCAGACTCCACCTGGTTGCACTGGCGACCCATCAAGTGATTGCGACAGTGACACTGGCCTGATTCCATTGAGCACCTGATAAAAATCGAGATAAAGTGTTATTCTCATAAAACATAACTGAAGAGCTTAATTAGAAATGTAAACGAATCACTTACTGATTATCTATAGCTCCACCTACATCACATTCACATGCTCTGCAGCCATTGGCATCATGGCTTAAGGCCCAGTGGTCTGGCTGGGGTACATTCACAGACAATAAAAGACAATGAGGATTGCAGGAATGTCTAAATACAAGCCAGAATCTATTTCATTTATAGCTCTGTCAAAACTCGTGTCCTAAAATGATGTCAATTAGGTAAATCAGGCACACAGATTAAATAGATTCTAATAAGAATGAAAGGCATTTGGAAGGGACCTGATACTTCTCCTAATTTAGAATGCATTTCTGTACTGTTATTGAACAGAAATCAGAATCAGAACATTTTTCAGTACAGTGGTCCCAGTGCATTCATACATTTCTCTGCTGTGTGACTAAACTCTAATGTATTTACCAAGCATTGGTTGCAGGTGCGTCCAGTGACCATGCGCTTGCAGAAGCAGTCTCCTCTCACAGGGTCACACTGGGGACTACGAGAAACTGTTCCTCTGGGGTCACACCTACATGCTGACAGGTAAAAAAAAATATTGAGAATTCAGAGCAGGGAAGTGCATTAATGATCCATACCACTAAAATACACAAAATTTGGAAAACTGAATACACTTTAAGGAGACGCTTCAGCTATTTTTAAACACAATCTCTAGTTAGCATATAATTACTATGTACAAGGAAATGGAAACATGGAAACATTTCGATGTTTCTAAGCATTTCAATGGAAACATTTCTAGTATGAAGAAAAAGTTTAGCAGCAATTTGATCACATTAAATAATTTGTCCTTTCAAATATTTCTAATATATATCCAATTTATTGCTAATTACAATGTAATTATGTGTCATCAACATACATAACCAGAGTATACCAATATTCATGTGTTATCAATGTCTGATTCTGCATATTCTGTATATGACAAACCAGTTATAACAATTACTAATTATTACATTGCTCAAGTGTTTAAATGTTGAACACAGCTACACAAGTACAGCTTGGAAACATCATCGTCTCATAATTATTTTTACCATTAGACTTGGGCTTCCATTAATTTTTCAAGTAGAGATCCAATCCTTTCCTTTGCCAAGTCATAGAACCATGTTAAAATTTCTTGTGATAATTGATATGTTAAAGCTAAATTGATATTCGCATCTCGTAGGATAAATCTTCTGTCTCATATGATGATTGTTTTAAATGTACGGTTTATGCTTTTAAACTAAAAGCATGGAAAAATTATGCAGACATCTGTGTGTACTCACGTTGGCAGCCTTGTGGATCATTAGCACTCAGGCCAAAGAATCCAGACTTGCATCTGTCACAGTGAGGGCCTTCAACATTCTCCTTACAGCGGCAGTGACCAGCAATCATGCCCAGAGTGGGGTCTTCATGCCCATCGCACATACCACCATTTACAGAACCATCTGGGTTACAGTTACAAGCTGAAAAGTCAGAAAAGTGTGAATAATAGACAACTTTTGAGTCCTATTTTCATTTTGCTAAATGTCATTCGCACTGACCTACACAGATGCGGGGGTCTCGGATATCTCTCGATGGGTCCTGGTAAAAGAAGGGTTTGCAGGTTTCACAATTGCGGCCCATGGTGTTATGAAGACAGTCATCACACACCCCTCCACTGATGTTCCCTGTGGCCAGATACACTGCCATTTCAAAGTGACACCTGTTGGAATGGCCATTACAGTTGCATTCTGTGACAAAAACAAAACAAAAAATAACATGTTAATTACAAAATGTATTTATTTCTGTTAAGCTTCTTTGTGACAATGTCCTCTGTAAAAATTGCTTTCCAAATGGAACTGAATTTAATTTAATTGAATAAATACACTATAGATCTGAAGCTTAAAATTTTAAGAAGTTGTAATTACTCTTGCAGGCATTGGAGTTGCGACCCTCAGCTGGTTTCCAGGGCAAATCGTTATGATAATCATCACACTGCTCACAGTTCAACCCTTTAGTATTGTGCTTGCACACACACCTCCCATGCACCTAGCAACACACAAAGGCAGTAAAGGCATGAAGTAATTTAAAAATAGATAAAAACAAACAAACAAACAAACAAACAAACAAATAAATAAATAAATAAATAAGGGAAATTATTATCCTTAAAAGATTTACCATTTATTAAACTTTCCTTATCTAAACAGCTTACCATGCCTTCAATGTCGTCCCTTATCCCATCAATAGGCGCACATTTAGAAGCATGGCCATAGCAGAAGCAGTTGCCCCTGACGACGAGCTCGTACATGGCATAGTAGTACTTCTCCTTGATCTCTACCCGTGAGTCCAGTAGATTATCTCCCAGTGTGTGCAGCTTTGTAAAAGTTACACGCAAGTTGGTGATTTTCAGCTGGTCTGTTTGAGACAAAATAGACAGATAGTTTTGTTCATGTAATGGCTGTATCCTGTGTAATACTTTTGGATCAACTTTTATTAAAGCACACAATCCCACATAGGAATCCCACATCTTCTAGCCATGTAAATCCCCTATTAACCCCTGACCTCTGACCCTCTGTCCTAACCTCCAAGCCCTTTGCTTTTTTACACACTTCCCTGGTGGTTTGGAGTCTTGGGCAGCCGAGCGTTATTGTGGTTCATTAGTTACACAAAGCTTTAAAACCCTGCATTATATTTCTTTACATTTGCATATTTATAGTTTTTATATTTATAGCTTTATATTTTTTTAGCTATATGTTTTCTGACTTTTTTCATACTTATTCTCAATGCATAAATGAAATCTGACCCTCATACATTTCTCATGTATTCCATAGTATGGTGACTGGTTACATCTACCAAATGTTCAGTGCTGCAGCTCTGTGACAGGCTCAGAAATAGGGCATCACGTGATTACTTCTCACCTGAAGGAGCTGTACTCGTGAGGGAGTATATTGAAGATTTGAGCTGCAAGGCATGTGTGTTTTGCATTAGGGACTGCAGATGGAGGTTAATAATTGAGAGAGTTGCTATTCCAGCTAATGTTCACAGCATGTTCTTTCCATTCAGGAAGACAGCATGTGAGATGCATCAGCCTTCATACTCCCATTCCCTTCTCACATATTAATTAAGATATGCAGTACAGGAAAGAACTGCTGTTTCAACCAAGCTGTTACTCATCAACTTGTTAAGTGACACAAAAGCATCTCACTATTCCTGGACATTACTGGGGGACACTCTTTTACCATAAATGACCAGATATGAACTTATCATATTGGCCATCAACACAATTTGCAGACAGATTAAATGAGCATGAGGAAGAATCAGTTAAAATGTTTAAGGGATTGCCAAAAAAATCAGATGTTTAAAAATACAATGGGTAAAAACAGATGGAGAAAAGCTGGTTCTGTCAGTGTACATGGTTAGCTGAGAATAATATATTCACATGGCAAACTGCATGATCTATAGACCAGTAGTAATAAAAACAAGACTCTTCATAATGCATGTTACATTGTGTTGGTGGTATCAGAGATATCACCTATTAAGGAGATCAACCTGTCCTTCAAAACATTTCCCCTATTTAAAATACTATATACATATGATAAATTGCAAAATGATGTTTACCAAAAACCCTGACATCTGAAAGCACCTCAACTTTTTTTAAACATATACTGTTTTCCTGTAGAAAAGTCCAAACTTAACTTTTTTACCCAAATATACCAACTTATACACTACTGCACCTTTTGCATCAATTCATACTTATCTGAATATTGCTGTTTTTAATAAAAAAAAATGCTCAGAATTCTGTAGATCAGCTTTTCTAATGAAGAGAACACACCTCTACCACAAAATGGAACATTTTTCTCATGTAAGGAACCCTGTTCAGTTAGGCCAGTTGAAATAACAAGGAACAAATTGAGTGGGAGGAAACAGCTGCTTTTCTCGTTGGCACCCCTATATTATGTTGCCCCTGTAATACATTTAGTGAATGACTGTAGTGGACAGCATGGGGTGTGTGAATGGAGCTCTGCACATGAATGGACCGAACATTTCAATGTGTTTTAACCGAATTAAAAGAAATAAACAAAACTTTTTTGGCTGTAATTTGACATTTATGAAGTTGACTCACTTTGAATGCGAGCACTGTAGGGATCTTCGATTCGTATAGCAGGGTCCAGAACTCTAAAGATCACCTTTAGAAAAGAAAATGGTAGTGACAAAACATAGCAGAATAAAGGCAACAATAATTTCTTTTTTCAAAATCTAATTTACTGGCTGACTGAATTGTCAGCGAGGACAGCCCATCATATTCTTACCTCTCCTTCAGTCGATGGCTCGATGTCTGAATATCGTGACTCACAGATAAGATCATCAACGTTGCGGAGAGGTCCCTGAGCAATTCCAGGATAAACTGATGCACAGTCATGGGCAAAGTAACGGTACGCCTGCCAGGTACGTCCAAAATCTGCAGATCGCTCAATTAACATGGCTGCAGGGCGAAATGTCTGCAAACAGTTTAAATAAAAAAGTGCACCTGGCAATTCTCAATGGTAAACAGAAGACAAAAAAATAGCAATGTAAATCTAATCATACCTTAAATGTCATGATGAGGTGAGTGAAGTGAAACTCTGCTTCAAGATCCAACTGAATATAAACATCAGACTTTCCTGAGGAAGAAATTGCAGTCAGTAACTTTAGCCAATTAAATACTATATACAGCATGCAATATTTACACTTTGTAAAAAAAACAGATACTTAATGATACATCCTATTTTGCTCTTGTGTATCATTCCATATTATCATTGACAATAAGAAAAAATTACGAGAGCACAGACCTTTTCTTCCTTTGGTTAATTTTGTGAACACTACCTGAAGCTCTTTATAATTTGCATAATTATTATTTATTATAAATTTTTTTTTAAGTGTATTGCTGACATACGATTTATGAAAGGTATCAAAGGTAAATGTATAAATTATAAAAGGTATCAGTGTCTGTCAGGCTGCAGACGCGGAAGCAGATAAAGTCCAATCATGTTCTTTATTGAGGTGCAAAAAACAAAACACTCATACACCAATGAAAACAAAAGCAAACCCAGACATCCGCTCGTAACGAAGTATCCACTATGAGCGCGAATGTCAAACGCCTAATCCCAATGCAAGTAAAGCTTTCGGCAATGAGTACTTCAATAAGGAAATGGAGTTCGGAGAAATAGCCAGCGGTGAATCCCGGCGTTTGAGCAGCCACGCGATTTACCTGCATGACAATACAACGACCGACAGCCTGTGACTCAAGAACGTGAGTTTATGTAGTCTGATCTTTCATGAGCCACAGCTGTCGGTAATCTTGGGAAGCAGCGTGACTGCTATCGAGGGGGGCGTGGCAGGGTGGATCTCTGACAGCCACAGACGGGGGCGTGGCAGGGTGAATCCCTGACAGCTACAGAGGGGGGCGTGGCAGGGTGAATCCCTGACAGTACCCCCCCATCCAGGGGCGACACCTGACACCCCAAAACCCACCTATGCCAGGCGGGCCTGGGCACTCCGAGGAAGGCCTCCTTAGACGCCTGGGAGCAACGGAGGCCTGGTGAGCATCCTCTGCGGAGAGCCGGCATGGAACGGAGCCACGCCCTCGGTGCTGACGGGAGGCTGAGTAAAGCCCCTGGCGGGGATTGAAGCCGGAGCGATCTCCATGGCGGGGAACCGGAACTGGACGCCAACCATGACAATGACCGGGGAGTGGAGGACATCCCGGGCGGAGACCAGGAACGTCGTACCACCCTCTGAGGGACCTGGAGGACCGACGTCGCCGTCAGAGGGACCTGGAGGACCGACGTCGCCGTCAGAGGGACCTGGAGGACCGACGTCGCCGTCAGAGGGACCTGGAGGACCGACGTCGCCGTCAGAGAGACCTGGAGGACCGACGTCGCCGTCAGAGGGACCTGGAGGACCGCCGTCGCCGTCAGAGGGACCTGGAGGACCGACGTCGCCGTCAGAGGGACCTGGAGGACCGACGTCGCCGTGCGGGGATCCTGTGGGCGATCCGTCGTCCTGAAGAGGACCTGGGGGCGAGACGTCGCCCTGCGTGGAGCCTGGATGCGATCCTTCGCCCTGAAGAGGACCCGGGGGCGATCCTTCGCCTTCTGTGGAGCCCGGGGGCGATCCGTCGCCTTCTGTGTAGCCCGGGGGCGAGACGTCGCCTTCTGTGGAGCCCGGGGCGAGACGTCGCCTTCTGTGGAGCCCGGGGGCGAGACGTCGCCTTCTGTGGAGCCCGGGGGCGAGACGTCGCCTTCTGTGGAGCCCGGGGGCGAGCCGTCGCCTTCTGCGGGCGCTGGAGACGAGCCGTCGCCTTCTGCGGGCGCTGGAGACGAGCCGTCGCCTTCTGCGGGCGCTGGAGACGAGCCGTCGCCTTCTGCGGGCGCTGGAGACGAGCCGTCGCCTTCTGCGGGCGCTGGAGACGTGCCGTCGCCTTCTGCGGGCGCTGGAGACGAGCCGTCGCCGTCGGTGGAACCCGGGGGCAGCGGTTCAACTTCCCTTTTGCAGTCCTGGAGCCGGGGTGAGTGCACAAGGAAACCCCTGGGCGTAGGGGCGCTCCTTGGGACCCTTAGGAGCAGATCGGAGCCCACTGAGCAGCCTGGAAATGAGGTGAAGCCTGCCTGGAGATCCACGAGCGGAGAAGGGCTCGCCTGGAGGTCCACGACATCAGTGGAGCTCTCTTTGGGACACTGAAGCAAAGACGAGCTCGTGGGGTCGCTCGGAGGCGGAGACGAGCTCTCGGGAGGAGCCTGGAGCGGAGTCGTGCCCTCTGGAGGAGCCAGGAGCTGGGCGGAGCTCTCTGGAGGAGCCAGGAGCTGGGCGGAGCTCTCTGGAGGAGCCAGGAGCTGGGCGGAGCTCTCTGGAGGGACCTGGAGCTGGGCGGAGCTCTCTGGAGGGACCTGGAGCTGGGCGGAGCTCTCTGGAGGGACCTGGAGCTGGGCGGAGCTCTCTTGGAGATCCTGAGGCGGAGCCGAGCTTTTTGTGGGCATGTCGCCTTGGAAGGGGCTCTGGGATGTGGCGTCGTCTGGAGAGGGACTCGGAGGAGTCACTTCGCCTTCTGTGACCGGAGGTGGCGGCGCGGCGCTCTCGTGAAGACTCTGTGGCGGCGCGGCGCTCTCGTGAAGACTCTGTGGCGGCGCGGCGCTCTCGTGAAGACTCTGTGGCGGCGCGGCGCTCTCGTGAAGACTCTGTGGCGGCGCGGCGCTCTCGTGAAGACTCTGTGACGGCATGGTGTGCTCGCCGACGCTCGGAGATGGTGTGGTGCGTCCACGAGAACCCCGGAACACAGCGGCACGCCTGTAGAAGCTCTGTGACGGCATGGTGTGCTCGCCGACGCTCGGAGATGGTGTGCTGCGTCCACGAGAACCCCGGAACACAGCAGCACGCTGGTAGAGATCCTGAGATGAAGCAGCCCTTTTATTAAAACATTGGGGCTGAGCTGCAGGCTCATGGGAAATCCGGCACGGAGCCACGTGCTCTTGAGAACCTTGGAATGGAGCACATTCCTCCTCAAGGGAACTGTAGTGGAGATCCACCACCTCTATCCCCAACTTCCCCAGAAGCAGCCCGCTGAATTCGGCGAGTGAGCCGAATTTGCCCCCTTTGGCGCTCCATAGTGAGCTGGCTTTGGCAAGAACTTCACCAGACAGGAGGGAAATACAGAGGGCAATCTTGGCTCGTTCGGAAGGAAACCGGGAAATGTTAACAGCCACATACTCGCCGATGCCTTGCAGAAATCCGCCTAATTCGTCTTTTTTCCCCGAGTAACGAGCCGGTAATCCCCTCGCGCTCTCTGAGGGGCGTGGCGCAGCCGCGCTCTCATGATCCGGCTTCTGTGGATCTGATCCGCGAGGAGCGGCACTGAGCTTCCGGAGGAAATCCGAAGCCGGGTTCAGCTGCCGATCCGTCGCGGTCGGAATCGCGGAATGGCGAATCCGCGTTCGGTATAGGTCGGTCGTTCTGTCAGGCTGCAGACGCGGAAGCAGATAAAGTCCAATCATGTTCTTTATTGAGGTGCAAAAAACAAAACACTCATACACCAATGAAAACAAAAGCAAACCCAGACATCCGCTCGTAACGAAGTATCCACTATGAGCGCGAATGTCAAATGCCTAATCCCAATGCAAGTAAAGCTTTCGGCAACGAGTACTTCAATAAGGAAATGGAGTTCGGAGAAATAGCCAGCGGTGAATCCCGGCGTTTGAGCAGCCACGCGATTTACCTGCATGACAATACAACGACCGACAGCCTGTGACTCAAGAACATGAGTTTATGTAGTCTGATCTTTCATGAGCCACAGCTGTCGGTAATCTTGGGAAGCAGCGTGACTGCTATCGAGGGGGGCGTGGCAGGGTGGATCTCTGACAGCCACAGACGGGGGCGTGGCAGGGTGAATCCCTGACAGCTACAGAGGGGGGCGTGGCAGGGTGAATCCCTGACAGTGTCCATATTAAAGTCTCCAGTACTGTAAGTAAGGCATAGTAAAGATATTCAACAATCTTAAGCATAAGGAACTAAATAGCTTAAATACTTTATATTCTGAAAGTTTGATCATAAATGAGGAGATGTCAAACAGAGGTGCTATATAAAGTGTAGGAAAGTAAAGCTGCTGTTACCATGTGGATTTATTTATTTTTTATCTCTACTGTACATCAGCTCGCTGACACCTCTCTTTCTATTTATAAAGTTAGTGAGAGGTGGTGAACAAGAAAGGCAGCGAGTTGTGTGCGTCATATTCTATTACTGTAACAGCACTTTAACCTTATCTCTTATCCCTGTTCTGCAGGAGTCCATAGGTCTGCTAAATCTCACCAAATCTGTCTCACAACTGGCAGCAAAATAGGAAGGAAAAGGAAAGGGAAAGGAGAGGTGGGGTGTAATGAAGCCGGTGGGAGTAAAGGCTAGCGTGAAAGATAATAAAATGACTGAATAACTTCTGTGTTTAGTTATAGGGGAGAGACATTTTAACCTGGAGGATTCAATGCAGAGGCAAAACTCAATCAATATGGCTAAGCACCTGACAAAGTGGCTAAAGACAAGAAAGAAAGTTGTTGGGTTTTTCACTCATTTGCTCTGTCAGAAGCTGTTTTTCTCTTTACACTTGGATGAGTGTGCATGCACTGGACAAATGGCCCACTGTTCAATAAATTGCATACACACTGCAGTGTCACTGACACTATGGTGACTTCATGCAAAAATAGCCACCATTTCCTGTTAGCTCCTGATTTTCCATGTTCCTTTAAATGTTTCCCGTACCATAACTCAGCTCATCGAGACAAAAATGCTATGAACAAAACCTTTTTTGGGAGGATGTCTATATGGGAATTGTGTATAATTTATAAAGTGGAAGATGCCTTTGTGCATATGATCAGACCTAAATCAACAAGGCAAATACTCTTTTGGTGTAATTTTATAAACTGCCTCGCCACAAACTATCATTTTACAGCTTAAAGCATTAAAATCTTAAGTGCAAAATCGTTTATTGCAAACCAACTGTTGCACATGCAGTTTTATGGAAATCCCCCAATTAAAACCTTATTAAAGCGTTTTTTATTTTTATTTAATTAATTTATTTTTGGGGGAGTGGTGGCTCCAGCGGTTAAGGCGCTGGGTTGCCGATCGGAAGGTCTGGGGTTCGAGCCCCGGTATCGCCAAGCTGCCACTCTTGGGCCCTTGAGCAAGGCCCTTAACCCTCTATGCTCCGGGGGTCCCTTGCGGGGGAAATTTTAAGGTCCGTGACGTGGGGCCGCCTTCCCGTGGGAGGGACCGTAAGGGACGGTGCTGTGAGGATTGGGCAGCAGTCGAAGGCGGGGGCCTGCTTAGACTGCTGCCCCCGCGACCCGAATTACGGATAAGCGGGAGAAAATGAATGAATGATGAATAATTAATTTTTACTAGAATACAGCACCACAATAGGCTTAATAAACTGATCCAATATAAACTGTATCAATTTTTCAACTTGTATAGAAAAAATTTTTCTAAAGTTTTCTAAAGATATTGTTTCTGTCCGAATCCTAAACCAAATAATAATAAAATAATATAGAAAGCGAAATTACACATGATACTTTTAAGTAAAATAAATAAAAAACTAGAGGGTTTAAACAGAGCCCAAATAAGCCATAACTCTGGGGATTGTTTCTATACCTTCTCCACTCTGCCTAATTCTAACAATAACTACATTATTTTTAAATATATTTTTATATATTTGTTTCATTCTTCCATATATTTTCCATATTAAACACCTTATTGACCTCTCTAATAAGTAACATTACTGTTCTAATAATACATCTCTAAGTGTCACTGTGGAAGCCTGCGAGACAGCTGCATCTATTGCAGTTAATGGCTGAGTCAATCCCAGTGGCAGCTGAGAGATTTATTCACAAGTACACCAAATCGCTTCATAACGCACTTTATTCTCTGCATGAAAGCATCTCTAAATCTTCAGGTACTGCCCAGTCATGTATGTCTATTCTAAGAATAAAACCACCAAAGATCTCACCGTTCTCAGACTGCCACCAGCGTTTCTTGTGGTCAGGTTTAAAGCTGGTGATGACATTCTCGATACGGTGACTGATGGTGTTGTAGACAGAATTGAACGGTCTGCGGGAATCACACTGGAAACATTTCTTTTCCTCCTAAATAAGGTCATATATTGGAAACTTTAAGTGTTAAAAGGTCTACAAGCTCCATGTGGTTACACTGGCCGGAATATTGGGAGTGCAAACATTAAGTGGTGGAGGCTTTACCTGTAGGTGACTAACAATGCAGTAGGGTTCTCTCTTTGTAAGGCCACAGGTAGATGACGCTTTCAGGTTCTTCTCTCGACCGACCAGGAGGTCACCAGTTGCTGGGTAACAACTTCCATGAGTACATCCATGGGGGTGGTCAGGTTCTTGTGCAAGCGTGGTTACCAAGCCTAAATCACAGAGATGGAGCAACAATCAATAGAGATACAGAGTAAAAGAAAAAAGTCCGGTCAAATTTAAATCTACAAACATTCCTGTTCTAAAGCAGTATCTTTTAGACTTTTTTTTTTTTTTTACTTTTATGCACAACTGACCTTATTTGATCCCTATTCAAATAAGCCTTAAAAAGATAAAACTTAAAATATGAAGTTTCTTCATTATCCTTCTGGGGTGAACATAAAAAGCCTACAGCAAAGTGAAGACACATTTAGAAAGCTAGACAACACAACAGTAATGAAACATTGTAAAATAACTTTCATGAATACTTGTACATGAATAATGCACAAACACACAAACACCCTAAACCTTATTAGATAAATTCCGTCCAAAACATTTTGCAATCTACCAACTAATTAAAATATGGTAATTACACAAATTATGGTAATTACCCCAACATGAGTATATGCATTATTACAATACTCATAGTTATTTATGAGTAGATTTTAAAAAGCCTGGGAAAGATTCTGCAGAGGGGAATTCACAGACACTATGAATGGAGACATGTCTCATTCTTCAAACAAGACAGCTGTGTTTGTTTGGCACCACACCACCTCTCACACTGTTGCCAGCTTCAGCACTTCACACACAAACTGTACACACACACACACAAACACATACACTGTAGACAAAGCATGTTTTCACATACAACATACAAACTCACAAACGGTAAACACTTATCCATCGCACATATACTGACTGACAGTGCTGGGAAAATATATAATATATGCAGGATTGCTAAGAAAAGGAGAACATATCTCATACCCTTCCTGTATTCACTGTAACTCCCAGTAGAAAATACCAGTTATGACTAATTAAACTCCTGCACAATGGCAAATTTCACCTTGGGAAATCAATCTGATCTCTTTAACAGCAAACTAAAGCACGAAAGACAGAGAATGGAGAAATACAATAAAGGGAACAACAAGTTTCAAAGGAACACAAGCCCATTGTCTTTTCCTTTAATTTTGCATAAAAGACAAGATTAACATATGGAAAGATAATAACAGAAAGAAAGCACTATGCTTACACACAATCCAGAAATTAAGAGGATGTAATTATTGTTAATGTCATTCTTTTTTTTTTTTTATATCATAAACTTTAAATGCGATATCGTGTATACAAGTAATAGAAATAGAACATAAATTTCCCTATATTATACGATTATTATATAGATTATTCTTATTATGAGATTATTATGAATAAACTATGAACTATTTCGCCTGTTATTAAGATATTTTTTTAAGCAAAATTATGCTCCTTTTTTGAAAGTTTGTGTTCATAATAACAAAAAAATTATCAGTCAAAAGAACAAAACAATAAGATACGTTTGAAACTATAGGACAAAATGCCTGGAAATAAGCCGCTTCTTGGTTTACTGTAATCTTTTAACAGGAATTGATGGATAAATGTGATTATATTCAGGATATTTTCACTTACGTGTATGTACTTTTTGTTGTATGTTGTTTGGCTGTATATTCATATGTAATTGTTTACATACATTTTATTTTGCTTCACGTAAATATAGCAGGGTTTAGATTTGAATTGCGAGCTATGATGTGTGGCTGATGATACGCAGGATCTATCACTATTCTTTATAGACCTGAAACCCCTTTCTCATCACTCATGGAAAATAGAAGCTATATTTATCTTCTCAGGGTTCTATTAGGTTTTCTATTTCACTTGAGGGTTTTTGATAGTTTTACTATATAGTTACAATTATTACCTTTTCTTAGTACCTGCACTCAGATAATGCTGCGATTATACCGCTAATGTAAAGAACACTATTTAATACTACAAGTGTTAATTTATATATAGTTACTGAAGCTAGCTGCTTCTCAATCAAATATCCTAAAGTCAGGAGGTTCGGGTCAAGCAGGCTGGCTAACCCCCAGCTCCACTGGTACTCTCGCCTTACATGGACAAGAGGCTCAGGAATGTTAGAAGACAGCTGGCAGTGGAAGAATACTGCCCCATTACCAAAGCACACAACTTACAACCAGAGGCCCTCTGTCAACTGTTTCACTAAAACACATGCAGCCAAAACACATTGACCATAGCAAATGAGCACTGTGCAGAATGTGTACACAACCCGGAAAGATACTTATCTTGCTTTACAGTGACAGCTCTGGAGTAATTCTTGTCACTATTACTTTGAAACACAAGTGTAATGAGTTAGGACTGGACATTTTCCATTGTGCTTTCTGGCTTCACATCTGCCTCGTCCTTGCTAATCCCTGACATCAACTGGAAGACAGGACAAATACAGGGATTTTGTCTCTTCCTGTCCCTCTATCTGTCAGCTGCCATACTAAATCCTTTATTCCTCTGCATTTTTTTTTTTTAATCCATCTCAGATCACCTCCGTTCACTCTAAGGCATGTGTTGTGCTTTTCCATCTTCACTTCCTGTAGCTTAGGCATGGCTTGGCACTATGTTCAAGGTGGGGCTAAATCGCTGCTGGGCTGGTCTGCTTTGTAACAAAGCTGGCCTCCAGTGAGTCCTTTCATTTTCCTCAAACTCTATCTGTCTCAATTTTCAAGGGTGAACAGTTGTCCCACAGTGTACAGCAAGAACAGAGAATTTCTCTCTTTATGCCGGTCTGTGATTCCAGAGACGAGTCCTCATGGCGACACAGTGCTCAGTCTACAGACACGGGGGGAAATGTGACACTTAGACAATACATTCTCCACCTGCTGAAAAAAAAATAAAAAAAACTGGGAACAGCCGAGCACTTTCCAAACTGTTCACATCCAGTATCCAGCATCCCTCACAAACTTGCCACACTAATGTCAGATGTGCGTAATGATTGTAAGTGTTGTGGGATACAGCTGGAATTATCACTGAGCTGATAATAGACCAAGGTAAATACTGTTTTGTCCTTGAATCCTTCTCTCTAATGAGCATTTCCCCGTTAATGCATTTCTTCAACCAGTCGTCTTTTCTGCCATGTGAGAGCAGCAGGAGGAATTTTGGGAATGTGTATCTTGAATTATGAATCTCTGGGGGAGGTAAGATGGATGGAAGCCAGACATCAAGTCAATATGAATAAAACCACCTGCTCCATGTTTGTTTGTGAATTTCAGGTGAAGCATAATAGGGATGTTATGCTGCTATGGTAATACCTCAGTCATCTACTGATTACTATGCAAAGCAAAGATGTATAGATTTTCATTTGATATCCACACCTTCACTACACTTTTAACCATCTGAGTTGTATAATATGAGCTGACTGCTAATTCCAGCCCACAGTCCAGTCTCAGTGTCTCCTATTCCTTTTAACCCCATTGCTATTTTCAGCCCTTAATCCAGTTCTGACACCATCTCCAGCTAGTTCCCTCTATTCCTAAATATTGTCCTCGATTAGTATGACTGAACATTGCGTTACTTCTAACTTTAAGGTCAGCAGAGAGATGTGCACTTCAGCTGTGTATTACACAACTTCACTTTCTGGATACAACACTAATTATTAATGATTTTCTGCATTCTAAATGTCTCAAGTATTGTGCCATTCATACTGTTACAGTAAATATCTCAGTGAAAATAGCTTCTATTTGTTATAACGTTTTGGCCATACTATTGGGCTATAATAATAATGTCATTATGGCAGTAATAATAATAATAATAATAATAATTATAATAATAATAATAATAATAATAAAATAAACAATAATATAATAATCTGGTTAAATCATTAAATCAGTCATTCATTTTATTTTGTATGCTGTTAGATTAAATAATAGCACATGTAACATTATATAAAATATAAAATATTTATTTGGCTGGACTGGACAAATTTATTTGTTGATATTCACTGCAAGTGGGTGCTTACTTTATATTTATAGCTCACTCGTGCCTTTTTCATCTTTCCTTTCCTTCATTCGGTCACAGTCTTTGCTACACAGTCTTTGCTACAGTATGTATGTGAGGTCAAAGGGTACATCATCTATAATCTGTATCTATAATTTTTATAACCTTTGTCTAAAATGCCTTACAAAAATCATTAACAATCAAATCAAAAATGCTGTATTTTGGAATTAAGTTATTTCAACTTTCTCAATTAAAACTTGCTAATTTGCTCAAATATTAATGATTAAAAAACAGTCTTATTAAGATTTAAGGAAATATTATTATGCACAATGTGAAGTAAAGTAAAACACTCACAGCCATTTTCCTCTTACAGTATTAAACTATTTTTTCTTTTAGCCATTTGGAAAACAAATAATCAGCATTTTTACTTAGACACATTTATCGTGAGCTGGTAAATGCAGCTGCTGCAGGAACACATAGCACATGTGTCTACACAAACGCATGTCTACACACACACACACACACACACACACACACACACACACACGCACACACACACACACACACACACACACACACACACACACACACACACACACACACACACACACACATATGGCATAGTCCTAAAGGAAATATAAACAAACAGTGTCTGGGATGCATCAGGTTTGTGTAAAGTGCTTTACCAGACACACACCAATGTAAACTCTGTCTGAATAATATAAAGTAAAAAAAAAAAATTATATATATATATATATATATATATATATATATATATATATATATATATATATATATATATATATATATATATATATATATATATAAATCCGTCAATCTAAAATTAACTACACCTTTGTTTAGTTTCAATATCCAAGCACTTTATGAGTGCACCTGTTTCTCTTGTTTTTTCTACTGGCCTGTGCATATTAAAAACATAGCTAAATATTCTGTGATCCTGTCCCTCTGGTTCCAGGCTCATCTAAAAGGGATTCCCCCTCACATGGCTCCTGTTAAGAAGTCAAAGGGGTTTTAGCAAGCAGTTAGTGCTGCAAGTCTGCCTGGAAAGAGGGTGATGATGTTTTGTCTATTACACTGTAATGAAACAGGGCACTATGTGAGGGGCAAAGCAGCCTTAATGTAGAAGAGTTAGCTTTCATAAACTGCGTGCTGGAAAGCGAGATGCTGAGCTATATAGCATTTACATTTTATCAAATTTTGTTCTGTCTGTCCCTGGCTGTTGAAATGCTTTGAAAAATGACACAATCATGTCCTGAGTGGCACAACAGAAAGCATTTGGCCTGTTGCCTGGAGAGTGCAAGTTCAAATCCTGATAAAACTGGGTAGGAGTAATGGAATACTCTCACTCCCCTGTCAATCACAACAACAGTAGCCAGTTGGTTGTCTGTGAGCTCATGTATATAGGAGAGGAAAGAGAAAAGAGCTTTACTCTGAGTAAGAATAACAGTTGAGTAGATTTTGTTGTTTTCATGCTTCATCTTGGATGCACAGTGGAAAAACACAAGAGTAAAATAGTTGCTTACATGTGAAAAAACAACAACAACAACAACAACAGGCATACAGTATTAAGTATTCAAAAAGGCACAAAGGTTCATTGTGGGTTTTTCAAATGCATTTCTTAACTTCTCATGTGGTGGACGGCAATGATTCATCTTGAACTGGGTATCAAGTTTAAAGTGAACTGCAAGCTGTCTGCGCTCTTCAGTAATACACAACCGTAGCTTAAAGCTGACAACCAGTCATTATTAACAGCACTTTGAATTGCAGCCAAGGCTCTGTTCAGGAAACAGGGAGCAAGGTAGCCAGGCTGAAGTTAATCATAAGTCCTGCACCCAGAAACCAGCCAACATAAGACAGAGACATACTGAGACAAGTTAATGTGTGGAAGGTCATTATGCAGTCTTAAACAATAACAGACATGAACAAATGATTTTCACAACTCCTTGTAACAGCACATAACACCTCACACTCTAGATCTATTTCTCCTCACAGTACATAAAGCCAAATCCCGACCCCAAGGAAGAAACCTAATTCAAAACTATTCATTCTTATGAACACAATTATGTCTGCCCTAAAAACTGTCTTTTCATTTCACTGCCCCTCACCGCTGCCCCCACATAGTCCTATTAAAGACTTTGGCTCATTGTTCTGCCGAGTGCAGTTCCGGAGGGGCATTCCAGCCAGGGTCTCTGTGGATCACACTCTGGACTGCTCCAGCTATTCACCTGTTCACTTTCCTCTTGAAACACCACTCTGCAGTATATTTATAGTATAAAAAACTACTGTGGTGAGAGGCAAAAGAAAAAACTCACTTACAAAAAAAAATCTTAAAGAATCTGCGGGTTCTGAGGGTATTTTGATGAACTGCACATTGATATGATGTAAAGATTTATAAACCAAATGATGAAAGATGAAAAATGTTAATTTAAACACAACACTGTTTAAATTCTCGATTGGTCAGAAGATCAGTTTTTTATTCTAACAGGTCTACCAGTAGTGCCATACAAATCACAGCACTATGTTAACGCACTTGCTCTAATTTGTTATTGTTTCTATAGTAACTTGTAAATACTTGTATGATGGACTCCATTTCTAAGTGTAACAACAGAAGAAGACAAGTGATACTGCTATAGCTATAATTAAGGGGTTTTTATAGAGGCATCTATTAAACATTGATCTCTACTTTCTGTTTAGCTGCATTACAGTTAAAGTTTCTGTTCTTTTACATTTTCGACAGCCAGAAAGGTCTTCAGGGCAGAGGAGTCATGGGACTGCATTTTTGTCTTATTAACTTCAAGAGAAGCCAGTCTTACACCAGATAGACTGTTATAATTAATAACAGGATTGATGACAAGTTATAACTAACTTTAATGGACATTCTGCTACATTCATTGCAACCATGATAATCAGCAAGTATATTGTGCAATTATTAAATCATCTAACTTTCAAAAAACAACAATGGAAACCAGCTGTGGTATAAGATTAATTATACACTTTGGGACATGCGTTTTTTAGATACATTTTAACATCACACCACTGCATGTCACTGCAGTAATCAAAGCCCAAATCACCCAAAGACAATCACAACCCATCACACAATCACACACCATCACAACCAGATGTAAATGACAAGTCTATTTGGTTCAAATACTGCAAAATGACACAGCTAGACATCAGGCAGTAAATATGTCTGGAACTAAACATGTCTCGGCATCTGCTGACTGCCACACTTCACCTCCCACTATGTTCATTAGAGCTCTGCTTGGCCAAAAATAACACCGCCATCCCATCCTATCCCTCCTCCTCCTCCTCCTCACCTCATCTCATCACATTCTCTCAATTCACAGTTTTATCATACAGCTCACACAGAGACCCCCTCTATCCCATCACTTATAGAGGAACACTAAACAGAGAATAAAGAGACAAAAAAAGAAAAGAAGGATACTGGGCCCTAACACTGTACCATGGCAAATTAAGAAAAGCACATAAAATGATTGATGTTCTATGCTCTATATATGGATATGGATACATCAGATCATAATGTAACCTTTACAATAACACCTCTTACCTCAAACTTATATCTAATGCTAGGAATACATCAGCCTATTTTCATCATAAAATGTACCTAAAACTATCTTTTGCATTTGCGCCATAAGCTCAACAAGAATTTAGTTAGAATTTTCCCGCAACTACAAGAAAGCACAATTAAAACACTAAGCAAATCTATCATTAATCATGATAAATCATGCAATGTGTCAAATTATCAGTCAACTACTTGTTCACTTATTATTATAACACTCTTGTTTTACATTCACTTTATGTCCAAGCCCTAATGTTCAATTATTATATGATATTATATCATTATATTTTTTTCTTCAACTGGAAATATATTTCTGTTACTTCACTTCTTTGTCCTGACTATGTTAAAAACTATGTGTTATACAGTATTGGCAATTCTGAAGAAGGCCATTGCCAGGTTTTACCCAATATAGTCACTAAAAGACACTTGGAGATCTTCCTTCCTGATTAGCACCGCAATAAATGTATTTCAGTTGTTATGAATAACATGATAGGCTGGTTGACAGTCTACGCTGGTGACATTCAGGCTACGGCTATGAAAGGAATGAGTGTCTGTCAGAAATGAGGTTGGTTATCAGGTGTGCTGTGCTAGGTAATAAAAATTGTCCAGTTACACTGACCAGGATTCAACTGACACGGTTTACAAACGTGTGTGACCGAATATTTTGGATGGCACATGCATACATGGAATAGAACGCACCTATAAAGAGAATATACTATTTATTCTGCTTCAGTTTAGGGGAAAAGAGAAGATGTGTATAATAGAGATCTAATAAGGCAAAAGAATTTGGACTGAGATAAAAAAAAAAATGAACAGAGATTTATGTGGGCCTTTTAATGTTTTCGCCATTCTCACTGTCTCTCTCTTACACACACATCCTTGTGAGAACGATTTCGTTGACATTATTATTATGATGCTACAACTAACTATTAGTTAGTTATAAACTAACTATTTTCAACTTGAACAAATAGACACATCACACACTTTCTCTCTTTCACACACACAACCCAGGCAAGTATGAGCTCCGACTTCAATGGTCAGGACCAATGAGACAAAGTGACTGTTCCAAGGAACAACAACAAAAAAAAATGATATATATATATATATATATATATATATATATATATATATATATATATATATATATATATATATATTATTAAAACTCCCTTTGAATCAAGCAGAAACACTGTAACTCCCTTGAGCACATTTGGCCTACATGAAAACTCGACTGCCTTACTTTCTTTTAAAAATAGGATTTAGGATATTATAGAAAATAAAGACATCCTACAGGGTACACAATATTCAGACCAAAGAAGGGTCATTACAGGGCACCCCGGTTGCCCTACATGCATTTAACCAGAAATTTTTGTAGACCTCTAGTGATTTTAACAAGTTTTATAGGAACCAGGATCAGACCCATAAATCACAAGCCAAGAAATTCAGGTAAAAAAACTTTGAGGACCGTGTCTTGTCTATACCTTGTGACCTTGTGATGGCTTATAGTAGAAATACTTGGATCATTCAGTGTAAATTCAGGCATTGGGAGTTAAGTATAAGTTAAGTAAAGAGTATAACAATGTTAGAATGTTATAAATACAGTATAATATAAGGAAGGAAGGAAGTTTGGACTTACCAGAGAATAACAGCAGGAGCAAAGTGCACATTTTGGGAAGATGCTTTACTTGTTTTACTTCCCTGCGCGTCGGAAAGAGGATTAATGGCACATATATACCGTTACTGATAAATATTGGTCTAAAAAATCAAGTCTGACACGATTTAAGACAAAATCATGTGAGAAAATCTCATTCAGTCGGTTGCGAATAGGATACTTACAGCGTTACTCACTACCGCAGGCTGAAGCAGCTGAGGTTCACCAGTCTTCCCCACAAACCCGACTGACCACAGCTCTGACTTTCTGAAGAAGCCTCGAAATGTGTCAGCAAAAACACGCAGTGGATTTGGAGTCTTCCTGTTCCTGAGCCACAATTATCAACGCTGGAGTGTGACAAAAATGAAAAGAAAGAAAGAAAGAAAGAAAGAAAAAAACAAGGCTCCTAATACATGCTGAGTGAAGTCAGCTTCAGTGTTTTTGGGACTTCTAAACTGTCGGGCGCGCGCATTTGAAAAAAGAAAAAAAAAAGAAAAAAAAACCCTGCGCGAGCCTATTTGAAAGCGTTCGCGTGCGCTGTCAGAGGCAGCGTGTGGTCTTTAAACAGCCTCATTGGTGCGTGATGAAGCTGAAATATTTACTCTCTGAGGAAAAGAGTGTCGAACTTTCCCTTTCCTGTCTCTAGGAGAGGAAATCAATTATATTTCACATTGAAAGAGGCAAATCATTCATTATTGAACACCCAGTACCCCCCCCCCCCCCCCCCCCCACACACACACACACACAGAGCACCATGCACACATGCAGTACCCTAAAACATGCTCCTTTGCACTCTTAGAATTTAGAATAACCAACTCACCCATATTGTTGTTAATCTAAGCTATATTATTTACACTGGTTAGCTTGTTTATGTAACGCGCAGTCCTTAAAAGCAATTAACTGAACGTTAGACTGTGCATAATTGAGCGTATGAACAATTTCAAACGTATACTTTTTTGGAGGTATATGGGGAAACCATTAAACCTGAACACAAATCCACATGGACAAGAGGAAAACATGGGACTCAGGACTGAAACAGGGACCATGAGGTGGTAATACTCCTCACTGAGAAGCCACATTGGCATACCAAGACCCAGTCCCAAGATCAAGACCAAGACCCAATATGTCAAAGTGTTGATATTTTGTGTGAGCACTATTGTTATTCCTAAATCCTCCTGGGCATGGAATTCAGCAGAGCTTCACATGTTGCTGCTGGAATCCTCTTTCACTTCTACATAATGACATAGCAGAGCTGCTGGATGTTAGACACATGGTGCTTCTCCACCTTCTGCTTGAGGATGCCCCACAGGTGCTCTATAGGGTTCAGGTCTGGAGACATACTTGGCCTTCTTCTTCAGAATGTCACAGTACATGTTGGAATACATGTTTCCCTCAATAAACCGCAGATCCCCAGTACCAGCAGCACTCATGCAGACCCAGACCATGATGCTACCACCACCATGCTTGACTGTAGGCAAGACACAATTTTCTTGGCATCGCCACACATGCTGGCACCATCTGAGCCAAACAAGTTTATCTTAGTCTCTTCAGACTACAGAACATGGTTTTATGCTTTTGGACAGGTTCTCTTCAGCAAACTGTTTGCAGGCTTTCTTGTAAACCAGATTCAGAAGAGGCTTCCTTCTGGGATGACGGCCATGCAAACCAACTTGTTGCAGTGTGTGGCATATGGTCTGAGCACTGACAAGGAACCATCCATTCCAAAGCAATGCTGGCATTACTTATGCGTCGGTTTTTTGAAGCCAGCTTCTGCACCTAACGCACAGCACAAGGACTTGAATTCTATGATTGACTCTTGCGGGGCCTGTTCTGAGTGGAACCTGTCTTGGAAAACCTCTGTATAACATTGGCCACTGTACTGTAACTCAGTTTAAGGATGTTATATTACCTTTATTTAACCAGGTAGAAACTCACTGAGATTAAAAATCTCATTCACATGAATGACCTGGCCAAGATGAGCAGCAATACATTCAGTTACAGACTTACACATCACAAATACAGTTAAAACAATTACATTTCACAAACAAAGTTTAAAAACAGTTACATTTCACAAAGTCGTCTTCCAGTTGCCAAACAGCTACTTTGAACTGGTCCATGGAGAGAAGATTTTGCAACTTCAATTTCGATTGGATAAGATTCCAGTCAAACGGTGCTGCATACACAAAAGATTTCTTACCCAGTTCAGTTCTAGCAAAAGGAACTGACAGCGTATAGCAATTTTGAGAGCGTAAAGAGTATTTCGTAACAGATTTCTGTTGCGTTAAACTGCAAAGGTACGAAGGTAACATCCCCAAGATAGCTTTATAAATAATTATGTACCAGTGAATTTTTCTCCTACTGAACAGAGAGGGCCAGCCCACGCTTTTATACAAGGTACAATGATGCACAGAAGATTTACAATTTAATATAAACCTTAGGGCACCATGATAAACAGCATCTAAGGTAGAGAGAATAGAGATTGAAACTGATATACTACATCACCATAATCAAGTACAGATAAAAAAAAGTAGCAGAAATCAATTTCTTTCACGCATTAAATGACCAACAAAACTTGTTCCTAAAATAAAACCCAAGCCTAATTTTTTATTTTTTCTTCAGTTGAGTAATATGAGAGCCAAATGAAAAAGCATCATCGACAATGATGCCAAGGTATTTGTACTCTTTGACTAATTTAATCATTGAACCTTGTAGTGTCTGAAGAGAAATCAAATTACCTTCGAGTTTCTTTGAACCCGAGAACACCATATATTTACTTTTATCACTATTTAAAACAAGCTTTAAATTAGAAAGCCGTGACTGAATGACATTAAAAGCTAACTGCACAGAGGAAGCACTACAGTACAGGACAGTGTCGTCTGCATAAAAATGGAGATTAACATCTTGTATTGCATGATCAAGACTGTTAATATAAATAGTGAATAAAAGGGGCCCCAACACAGATCCTTGGGGAACACCTTTAGCAGTAACTAATGAACTAGATAAACATCTTTCAAATTGGACACATTGAGTTCTTCGACTTAAATAATTTTTAAACCAAGAAATTACGTAACTTGATAAACCAACACTTTTCAATCTATGCAACAGTATGTCATGGTCCACCGTGTCAAAAGCCTTAGATAAATCAATAAAAAGAGAGGCACAGAAATTATCTTTATCAATTGACCCCACTATGTAATTTAAAACTTTCAAAACAGCTGTAGTGGTACTATGATTTTTGCGGAATCCAGATTGATTTATAGACAACACTTTGTTTGTATTCAAATAACAAGTAAGCTGTTCACTAACAAAACGGTCTAAAATCTTAGTTAAAACACAAAGCTTTGAAATTGGTCTGTAGTTATCTATCTCCACAGGATCTCCCCCTTTTAACAGAGGTAATACAAAAGCTGATTTCCATATTTCCGGAACAACACCAGTATTTAGTGAGAGATTAAAAATGTAAGTTAATGGGGAAGTAATAATATCTGCAGCTAATTTCAGATATAAGGGATCCACATGATCAGGGCCTGGTGACTTATTTGTGTCCAGTGATCTGAGTGCTTTTTAAACATCTGAGTTCTTGATTTGTTTAAACCTGAACTCCTCCTTTTTTAAATGACTTTCTGCATTCCTAAAGTCTAAATTACAATCCAGACATGTAATATTTTGTCAAACAAAGCACCAGATACAACAAAATGATTGTTAAAACAATTGAGCATCTGCTCTTTATCTGAAATACTAGAGGAATCCATATTTATACATGTAGGAAAACTAGAGCTAATCTTACTTCCTCTAAGCTGTTTTATATTCTGCCAAAATTTCTTTGGATTATTTGAGTTAGCAGTATTTGCAATAAAATAATCAGCCTTAGCTTTTCTAATAGCAGCTGTACATCGATTTCGAAGCTGCCTGAAACAGATCCAATCTGAGCATTAATTGGATTGTCTAGCTATTGCCCACGCAACATCACGCTCACGAATAAGAGCAGATAGAGTTTCAGAAAACCAAAGGTTATTTCTACCTTTAACTCTGAATTTTTTAAACGGGGCGTGCTTATTGATAGACGATATTAAACCTTCATAAAAAAAATTCCAAGCAGACTCAACATCGGGAATAAGGAAAATCCTGTCCCAGTCATACAGTGCTATATCAAAGAGAAAACCTTGCTCAGTAAAATGCCCCAAACATCGCCTTGTAATAATACGAGGCTTATACTTCGGTAACTTTGTATCCCTAACTGTAGCAATGATGCAATGGTCACTAACATCATTAGCAAATACTGAGGCCAAAGAGTACTTATGGGGAGTGTTGCTAAAAATTAGATCAATTAATGTGGACTTTTTAGGATCCTTCAAATTTGGTCTGGTAGGAGTCTCTACTAACTGAAAGAGATTCAAAGTATCACAGATTGTTTTGAAACTATCAGATGCCGGCTGTAACCAGTTCACATTAAAATCACCCATAAGTACTAACTCCTTATAATTCAAAGAAGCCAATGTATGCATTAAGGAGGCAATAGCATCATTACTAGCTGATGGAGGTCTATAACATCCAACTATAGTAAGATGCAAGGTTTTAGAAACAATAAGATTTAAAGCAAAAAATTCGTATGTGTTTACTACTGACTCAACAGTGAGACTTCAAATCTATCCTTAACATAAACTGCCACCCCCCCCTCCCCTCTTTGGTCTATCAGCCCTATAAACAGTATAACCATCTATACCTATGATTTTATCTGAAACCGTCCTATTGAGCCAGGTTTCAGATATTACCAAAACATCAGGGCTTGTATTCATTGCCCAAATACGCACCATATCCAACTTGGGGAGCAGACTTCTCACATTCATATGAATAAAACCCAGGCCTGATCTAGATCTAAAATCAGCCGGAACTTTAAAAGTAGGATCACAATCATTAAATGGACCAGGGTTTGGAGAAACATTTCCAGATATAAGTAACATAAGAATTATAAAACTCCGTCATCTCACCGTCTTACTTACACTTCTAGCAGATGAGTTTAAAAAAGTGGAGTAATTCACAATGCAATATTCAGTTTGTGCCTGAAAAGGCATAAAATCATCAAACACAAAATTTAAAAGCAATACCTTCAATTGGTGATCCCATGCAAAATATACATATGTGTACACACCCATACTTGTCAAGATTGTCAATTCTAAAACAGCAGGGAATTCATGATGTAAAGTGGAGACTGAATCATACCTGTAGTTGACGTTTCCCAGGTTGATTATTATAAAAAGTGAAACCACCAGCGCGGTGCAAATAGAATTTACGTTCCGCATTGTTCTAAAATCCACAGGTAATGACCACAAGAGTAATCAAGTCGTTCCTTGTTGATGAAAAATGCACCCCAGATCGTTATTGATCTTCTTATAACCTCTATAGTCTTTGTGGAGAGCAACAATTCTAACTTTTAAATCCTCAGAGAGTTCTTTGCCATTAGGTGCCATGTTGAACATCCATACACACACACACACATATATATATATATATATATATATATATATATATATATATATATATATATATATATATATATATATATATATATATATACATACATATACAGTGCCTTGCGAAAGTATTCGGCCCCCTTGAACTTTGCGACCTTTTGCCACATTTCAGGCTTCAAACATAAAGATATGAAACTGTAATTTTTTGTGAAGAATCAACAACAAGTGGGACACAATCATGAAGTGGAACGAAATTTATTGGATATTTCGAACTTTTTTAACAAATAAAAAACTGAAAAATTGGGCGTGCAAAATTATTCAGCCCCTTTACTTTCAGTGCAGCAAACTCTCTCCAGAAGTTCAGTGAGGATCTCTGAATGATCCAATGTTGACCTAAATGACTAATGATGATAAATAGAATCCACCTGTGTGTAATCAAGTCTCCGTATAAATGCACCTGCACTGTGATAGTCTCAGAGGTCCGTTTAAAGCGCAGAGAGCATCATGAAGAACAAGTAACACACCAGGCAGGTCCGAGATACTGTTGTGGAGAAGTTTAAAGCCAGATTTGGATAAAAAAAAGATTTCCCAAGCTTTAAACATCCCAAGGAGCACTGTGCAAGCGATAATATTGAAATGGAAGGAGTATCAGACCACTGCAAATCTACCAAGACCTGGCCGTCCCTCTAAACTTTCAGTTCATACAAGGAGAAGACTGATCAGAGATGCAGCCAAGAGGCCCATGATCACTCTGGATGAACTGGAGAGATCTACAGCTGAGGTGGGAGACTCTGTCCATAGGACAACAATCAGTCGTATACTGCACAAATCTGGCCTTTATGGAAGAGTGACAAGAAGAAAGCCATTTCTTAAAGATATCCATAAAAAGTGTCGTTTGAAGTTTGCCACAAGCCACCTGGGAGACACACAAAACATGTGGAAGACGGTGCTCTGGTCAGATGAAATCAAAATCGAACTTTTTGGCAACAATGCAAAACGTTATGTTCGGCGTAAAAGCAACACAGCTCATCACCCTGAACACACCATCCCCACTGTCAAACATGGTGGTGGCAGCATCATGGTTTGGGCCTGCTTTTCTTCAGAAAATCCAATCGAGAATCTGTGGAAAGAACTGAAAACTGCTGTTCACAAATGCTCTCCATCCAACCTCACTGAGCTCGAGCTGTTTTGCAAGGAGGAATGGGCAAAAATTTCAGTCTCTCGATGTGCAAAACTGATAGAGACATACCCCAAGCGACTTACAGCTGTAATCGCAGCAAAAGGTGGCGCTACAAAGTTAACTTAAGGGGGCTGAATAATTTTGCACGCCCAATTTTTCAGTTTTTTATTTGTTAAAAAAGTTTTAAATATCCAATAAATTTCATTCCACTTCATGATTGTGTCTCACTTGTTGTAAAACTGTAAAAAATTACAGTTTTATATCTTTATGTTTGAAGCCTGAAATGTGGCAAAAGATCGCAAAGTTCAAGGGGGCCGAATACTTTCGCAAGGCACTGTATATATATATATATATATATGTATGTGTGTATAATGTTATTGAGAGTATTGGATATGAATGCACGATATAAAGTCGTAAAGTGCAATGATCCTTATTTGAAGAGGATTTTCACACCAAGAACATTTTGCTGGCACTCTAATGCAGACTCAAGACCAGAATTGTAAAAGTACAAAAAGTGTAAAAAAAAAAATAAATCACGGAAGCCTCATTGGAATTTAATTCCAAATTTTGTTTCAAATGTATATGTAATGTATCAAATGTATATTTAGAACTTCAGCAATTCACTCACATTACAGTAATAAAGAGAATTCCTTTTTGAGAAGTTTAACTGAAATGTTTCTAAATGGCCTAAAAATAGAGGTAACATTTTCTTTAAAAAAACAACAATAAAAACACCTGAGCACCTTAAACATAAAAAGTTTCATTTAATTCCATAACATTACAATGTGGCAGATTTGCTTTCATTTTCTTGCAGGTAGTATAAAAATAATAATATATATTTTTTAAATACCCCATTTGCATAAATAAACTCAAATTCGGTCAATCATTTTTTTTTTTTTTTTTTGCTATCAGTTACAGTCTAAAGGTAAACAGTTTTCTGTTTCATAAGCCCTTTTCAGTTCTTTGAGTAAACAGTTAAGTATAAGTAAGTGGTCACATTCAATACAAGTCTCATTTAATAAACAAAATAAATTCAACAGACATTAACAGAACTGTACTGATGTGGTAGGCTAAACTAAATCCTCATGTGCTGAACGATATGAATTGTTCTCTACTAGCAAGTGTTATAGGCTTTGACTTTTCCCCTGATGAAATCTCGAATGTCCGTAACATTTCTTTCCAACTCTGCCAGCTCTTCCCGCTGCTGTTGCATTCTTTGCTCATTCTTCTGCAAATTTCGCTCCAGCTCTACAAACACACAAACAAAAAAGTGTCATGTGAAAACTGACTGCACAGTAGCCCAACAACCTGATGCTTCTTATGCTACCATAATCTTAACTGAAGAATTATATAGAATTTCTTCTTCTTCTTTCGGCTGCTCCCATTAGGGGTCGCCACAGCAGATGATCATCCGTCTCCATACTACTCTGTCCTCGACATCTCCCGCTTTCAAACCAACTACCTGCATGTCTTCCTTCACCACATCCATTATCTTCCTTTTGGCCTTCCGCTTTTCATCCTTTCTGGTGGCTCCATCCTCAGCATTCTCCTAACTATATACCCCATGTCTCTCCTCTGTACATGTCCAAACCATCTCAATCGGGCATCTCTCACTTTGTTCCCAAAACATCCTACATGCACTGTCCCTCTAATAAACTTGTTTCTAATCCTGTCCATCCTCGTCACTCCCAACAAAAACCTCAACATCTTCAGCTCTGCTACCTCCAGCTCCACCTCCTGTCCTTTATTCAATGTCACTGCTCTAATCCATACATCACAGGTCTCACCACAGTCCTATAAACTTTCCCTTTCACTCTTGCAGATACCCTACTATCACAAATCACTCCTGCTATCACTCTCCTCCACCCACTCCACCCTAATTTACTTCTCTAACACACTCTCCATTACTTTGCACTCTTGACACCAGGTACCTGAACTCCTCCACCTTCTCTACCTCTTCTCCCTGCAACTGCACCACTCCACTGCACTCCACTCCTCCCTCTCATTTACACACATGTACTCTGTCTTACTTCTACTGACTTTCATTCCCCTTCTATCCAGCACGTACCTCCACCTCTCCAGGCTCTTCTCAACCTGCACCCCACTCTCACCATAAATCACAATATCATCTGTGAACATCATAGTCCATGGAAACTTCTGTCTGACCTCGTCCGTCAACCTGTCCATCACTGCTGCAAACAGGAAAGGGCTCATTTCTGATCTTTAAAGCAGTCCCACCTCCACCTTGAACCAGTCGTTCCTACTGCACACTTCACTGCTGTCACACTGTCCTCATACATGTCCTGCACCACCCTCACATACTTCTCTGGCACACCAGACTTCCTCATACAATCCCACAACTCCTCTTTCTGCACCCTGTCGTATGCTTTCCACAAATCCATAATGCAAGTCCTTCTGACCTTCTCTATACTTCTCCATCAACATTCTCAAAGCAAATAATGTGTCTGTGGTGCTCTTCCTCTGCATGAAACCATACTGTTGCTCACAGATGGTCACCTCTTCACTCGGCCTGGCTTCCACTACTCTTTCCCATAACTTCATGGTGTGACTGATCAGCTTTATTCCTGATGTTGGTTAAAATATTATCTGTATATTATTATGGGTTACCACTATACCACTCGCCTGCAATGACTGGCCACATATAGATATCTCCTAAAATCTGAGTACTTACACTAAGAAGAAATTGAAGGCATGCAAGTCTCTTAAAGCTTACAAGTTTGTTGCTAGTGTTTGTGGACATATTCAAGGCAAAATGTTTTCTGATTATCATGGATGTTGTGGATCTGAAAGCTGAGATAACAGTCAGAGAGATGCCACTAGCTAATTTGTTTGCTCAACAAATGAAGTTTGCTATTTTTACAGTGTCAATTTTAGTTGAGCTATGTCAAGGAATATAGATACGGCATGTGAGTTAACTATTATTATTATATATTATTATATATTATTAAACTATTAAATTTATATTCAGTATACCAAGTTTACTTATAATACACAAAATAAGAAATACAAAGACAGAATCTCCTTGACCAATCATGCATGTAACCACCAACCTGAGGCATGGCTGATGGCAGAGTGAGGTGTCTTACTCAGGGTTCTATAAAAACTTACTTTTAAGGTCTTCCATGTTTCTGTTGGCCTTCCTGAGAAGATCCTCTGCCTCATTCTTCATGTCCAGTGCTTTCTGGGTAATATTGTTTGGTGCTGTTCCTCCCAACGAATCAATCTTATCTCTTAGTTCTTTATATCGACTCTCAACATGTGATAAGTCCTGGAACAAACATATACACAAAAAATATGTACACACCTGTAACTTCAGTCTAAAGATATTGAGACAGAAAATGTGAAGTCGTGACTGTATTTAACAAGTGTACCTTTTGTAGCTCGGAGGCAGCTTGAGTGGCATTGTCTGAGGTTGCCTTGGCTTCGGCTGCCTGCTGTCTGTTTTGTTCTGTCTTATTTTTCAAAAAATCCACTTCTTGAGATAAATTAGCCAAACGCATCATCACATCCATAAGACTGGCTTCTAAATTTGAGAGCTTGCCGTCCACCTGGTCAAAAGTAATTGATAAGAACAAAATAGATACGAGAAAACAAAGAAACGCAAACATTATGTAACGCACACAGCTTTGCCGAATAAGTGCAGTAATACATGAAAACACCACCAAACACAATGCTTGTACATAAACTTAAGGACATGCTATACCATTGTAATGACGTTCTGTGTGCTGTTGAGATTTTCCAAGGCTTGCTCTATTGTTGTCCTCGCCTTCTCTATGGCCTCTTCAGTGGTGTTCATGGCCTTTTTAGTCTTGTTAATAACATCACTAATTGTCTTTGCATTTTCCCTGTACAAACACAAACCACGACGTACATAGTCTGTCAAAAATTGCAGACACTGGGCCTTGTTCTCACAATTCGTACACACATTAAAAGACTGTCCTATTGCTTTACATATACTTATAGATTCACAATCCACCTGTGCACCCTCACATTCATGCAATTCATCAATCAGATGACAACAGTGCCATGCAAAAATCTCTAAAAATGGAGCTGGACAGGAAGGTCAGACCAGATAATGTGTTTTTTTTAATTTTTTTTTTATTTGTCCAGTTTGCTGGTGCCCATTGTAACCCCAGATTCAGGTTTATGGCTAACAAAAGGTTTGCACGTTGGTTTGCACATTCTGAGATACTTATATTTGCCTCGATTATAAAGATTGTTAACTTGAGTTGTAAAACTGTCACTCTTTTTCTCCTAAATATTTTTCTCAACCATTGAAAACTCCAGAGACTGCTGAATGTAAAGATTTCAGCAGATTTCTAAAATAGGCAAACAGTCTGTGTGGCATAAAAAAGTTAAGTGAGTAATATCACATGTATATAGTTTCTTTCGGCTTCTCCCGTCAGGGGTCGCCACAGCGGATCCTCCGCACGTTTGATTTGGCATATGTTTTACGCTGGATGCCCTTCCTAACGCAACCCTCCCCAATTTATCCGGGCTTGGGACCGGCACTGAGAGTGGCTGGGGATGGTTCCCTGACCGGGAATCGAACCCGGGTCGCAGCGGTGAGAGCGCTGCATCTTAACCACTAGACCACCAGGGGACCTGAGTAATATCACATGTAAAAGAAAAAAATTGCTATACCTGCAATATTTTATATAATTAAACAAAGCATAAATACAGAAAGGCGTGTGTCTTTTTCTTCATGTGGCTCTCTCTCTTACTGTTCTTTGATGGCTCTATCAAGCAGATCCTTGGCTTTGGCCAGTTGCTCAGTGGTGTAGTTGAAGACAACGTCCACCTCAGTGAGGTCGGCAATGCTTTCTTTTATCTGCAGAACTATATTGTTCACTTGAGTCAAATTGACTGGCAGAGTGATGGCCAAAACCTTTTCTGTCACATTCACTATGCTCTCTGGATCTGCTCCTTCCTCTGAAAACAACAAAATCATCACATCTGTACTCTCAGTCACAAACAACAAACTAATCTCTTACTTACTCAAAAAAGATCATTTAACACATATGTTTACATTTCCAGTCATTTATAAAACCCAATTTAACCCAATATATTCTGCACAGAGAGAAAGTTGGAAAACTCACTAACCAGTTAAGAAGTCTCGGATTTTTTGGATAAAATCTTTCAATTCCTTATTGGATTTTTCAAAGTGCTCTTTCTTCTTCTTTGCTTTGTCCAGAGTGTTCATTGCCTGGGCCTTCACATTCTCAGTGAGCATGGCAATGTCCTGGAGCTGGGATGAGGATCATGAAGAGATTGAGAACAATCGTTAAAAAAAAAAAATGGGCCATGAAATGTTTTAACTGCATTTGCATATGAAAATCTAAAGGCATTCTTTTGCAATCCATAAACTGCTGATGATTTACTGTTATGATGTGCTTCCCTAAATGTTTAGCAAGTAAAACTGTATTAAAAGATTGTTTTGAACATCCAATACGAACATCAGTAAATAATGAACTGTTTGCTCTGCTTCCCATTCACGCATATAATGATTGCACCATGGTGTAATACCATCATATAGATGAATTATTCATCACACATAGCAAGAGCTAAAAATTAAGCTATCTCATAATATAATAATAATAATAACAATTAAAAAAATAATATTAACATTATAATAATAATAATAATAATAAATACCACATCAATGTTACTGACTATAATATTACCATATTTTAATTAATAGGTGTTTGTTTTGCTTACTGGAAGACTTTAGGAATGGAAATAATTATGCATTCAGCCATAGACTTTACAAATGTAGACAACAATTTATAAATTTATGCAAAATACAGACATATTTTCTTAAATTTGAAATGCACAGATTTAATTATACATCAAATAAAAAACATATTTAAACCATTTACAAGAAGCATTTTTTTTTGTCTAAATCCACAAGCATTCATTTGAACACACAAACACACACACACACACACACACACACACACACACACACACACACACACACACACACACCTTTTTTGCCAAGTTCATAATGTCGTCGCTAACACCTGTCAGGTTCTTTTTCACATCGTTGGCTTTTTCCAATGCCCTGATTGACTCGCCAACAGTGCCGTTACAGTGTGGCCCTCCACACAGCAGTGTAGCATTACTGTCCTTACATCCAACACCTCCACAAAGGCTGTCTAGACATGAACCATCAGCACTTGCATTGCCACTGCTGCCACACACCTGAGAAGCATGCACATGAAAATTAAGTATAATGCTACCAATTTCTGACAAATATCTGTCTGACATCAAAGTAAAATACAACATAGGTAATGTTAGTATTTTAGCATGAGCAATTTGTCCTTACAGACTATCTACCTTTTGGCTTAGGTGATGGACTTTCTTACTCATGTCTTTTTTTACTTTCTTTTCAAGTTCAGACAGGGACTTCTTTTGAGCTGTGACATTACGTATAAACTTGTCCCTCCACTGGTCCAGCAGCGTCTCAGTGAGGTTGCGTGTGTGTTGAGACTGCTCCACGGGACTCTGGGACCCAAAAACAGATGCATTGCATCTCTGCTCTGCGTTCAGAGACTCTTGGTAGTATTTCCGCACTTTGTTGAGCAGATCTGGGCAGTTAGGGAGAAAGTATATCAAAATTCTATTTTGATGTACTGATTTAAATATATATTTTATATATACATATATTACAATTCTCTAAATACTGCAAAAAAAAAACCTTTAACACATTATAAGAGGCTTTCATAATGTCATGTGATAAATGTGATTACATTGTGAACACCCTCTTTACGGGTTTACCTGTAATTCCTCCACTGATGTAACTCTCCAACTCTCTGCGCCACTGATTAAGGGTTGTGTTCAGATCTCTGAACTCTTTCTCAAGTGATGTCACATTGTTTTTTAGAAGGTTGTTATGCTCTTCTGTCACATTCAGTTCTCTTTCTGCACCCATCAAACGTCCATCAGTTACAGCTATTTCAGCCCTAAATCAATAAGAAGTTAAGATTTATGCTCTTCATTTAATTCTAAAAAAACGTTTGAACGTACAGTATGATATGGCTGCCAGGTTGTGTTGTACAGCAGTGCCCTCTAGTGGTCAGTGTGATATTAGTATTACCTTAAGTCGTCAAGGGCCTGATTGATCAACTGGTAAATCCTGTCTGCTTCTCCATCCTGGATCAGCTTGTGGATGTCAGCCAGCTTCTGCTCCAACTCATGGATATGGGTGTGGCCAACACCGGGCACCTCGCCCATCTCCAAGATCTTGGTAATGATAAAGCGGATCCTATTCATGTCATGTTTGACTTGGCACACAATGTCGTCCCAAAGCTGGAAGCAGGGGTGGCAGGGCACACACTTTGGGAAATGTCCGGTAAAACCACGAGCACACTGTTCACAGTGTTGGCCTGCTGCCCACTCTTTGCATGGACACGCCCCTGTGATACGGTCACACTGACCAGACACTGATCCCTGGCTGTGACACCTACACTCTGCCCAAACCAGAAGAAAGCAAGAATTAACCCATTTAACATGTTCGCTAGCCTGTGTTGTTGTGAAAATGGGCATGTTTGCTGAAGTTTTGTAAACTCTTACCCTCACAGTGCACTGCTGGATCACCCCAGTTGAATAGCTCACACTCGGTGCATTGTTTGCCTCCAAAACCAGGCCGGCAGTGACACTGTCCACTGATCTACAAACATGGAAGAGGAAAGTGTTGTAAGTGATGAATCACATTCTTTCAAAGCCAGTGTCCAGACTTAAAAATGGTAAGAAGATGCATTTACAGTCATACCAGGTTGCATTGTGAACTAAAGCTGCTCTGTAAATGGCATTCACAAGCTTCACAGCCATAATCCATGCCCAGGTTCCAGTGGTTTGGGCCACACTGGTCACAGTTATGGCCAACAACGTTGGGCCTGCAGGGACATGCACCAGTTTGTTTGTTACAGTAACACATCTCATCATTGCAGTACTCCTCGTCTGTTCCCAATTTCATACATGTACAGCCTGATGAACAGAGGCACACAAACCAAACATTAATGAGAAAGCAATTAAAAGTGCATTCATATTAAAAGCCAAACTCATGAGAAAGCGCAAACACTAAAGTAGATTTAAAATATCCAGTTGCAAGAGAAAATATGTAAATCATCTGAGATTTTTGTTACACTCACGCCTACAGGTCCTGGTCAGGGCATTGCCAAAGTAGCCAGACTTGCACTCAGAGCATGAGGGTCCGTCTGTGTTGTACAGGCACTTCAAGCACTCTCCTGTGTTACGGTCACATGAGTCGGGGTCTTCAGCAACAATGTTCCCGTTACACTCGCATGGCCGGCACTCTCCGTCTTTTTCCTCTGGGTTACCATAATAACCCGGAGCACAGTGATCACAGCGATGTCCTGATAGAAATACAATGCCATCGTTGAAATTTACATTGTAAACAGGATATGAAGCTATAACTGACATATAATAAGTATTAAAGCCCCAAAACATATTATATTCATTAAGACTGTAAAGAAAAATTTAACGCAGGTATGAGAAGGCAAACTAATCTTAGCTCAACAAATGAAGTGAATACAACCAGTAACAGACTGGTAATGGAATAGAGGTGTGGATAAAGCCAAAACTAAAACATGTCTCAAAATATCATGACTTGAATTCAAACAATGCTTGTCATGCATGCACTAAGAATGGGTATCTTGCTTATAATAAACATTTCTGAGGTTTTTTAGAACAACTAGTACGCAATGCAGTCCTGTTGAAATTTTTTATTAGGGAAATTAGCTGGAAAGCTGCTCATTTTCCAGTGCCCCAGTAAATATGGATTATACACGTGTTGAAAATTTAAAGAATTACAGGGAGCTGGAGGGATGATTCTGTAACTGGCTGGTTAACTAAAAGATTGACTGATTGATTCATTTTATTTAAATCATTCATTCCTTCACTTAAATCGTAGTGAAACTGACCTGAGTATCCTTGCTTGCATTGGCAGATAATTTGGTTGGTGGAATGTTGCATGTGGCAGGAATCTGCATTTGAATGCCCACTGCCTGGGTTTCCTGGGCATGGACAGGGACGGCATTGCTCTCCTGAACCCAACACTGGGTTACCATAATAACCATTTGTGCACCTAGAGTAGGGTAATACGCTAAGTTATGTGCACCGCATCAAATAAACACATTTTCAGCTGTGAAACATTAAGACTAACCTCTCACACAAATGGCCTGCTGTGTTGTCTCTGCAGTTAAGGCACGTGCCAGTGTGAGGGTCACAGGTTTCTGAGTGTCCATTACACTGACATGGCCTGCAGTTAGGGAAGCCCCAGTGACCAGGCTGGCATTCAGAACAGTGCCGCCCAAACACCCCAGCCTTACAAGGGCACTGCCCTGTAACTCTTTGACACTGCTGAGAATCAGAGCCATCACGGTGGCAGTCACAGGCTGAAGGAAATAATAAGGAATTAATAAAATACTAAATATAATAAAATAAAATAATAAATCACTGATAACTCCCTGGCTGTCTACGTACCAGTGCACCCATAGGGTCCAAATCCATACGTTCTTGGTGCACATTGGTTACACTGACGACCAATTACATTAGGTCTACATGTACATTGACCTCCGATCTTTTTACATTCAGTGCTCAGTGAACCCTGAGGATCACAGTGACAAGCTATGATAGAAAAAAAAACAGCAAAGAGAGAGTTAGCATAAACAACAGCACAGAAACACCAATTACAATGTGATTTTTATTACATAATGTATAATAATAAATCATATTTTTTTGGCTTTGACCACTGTAACTAAAAAAAACCTGGCTTTTAAAACAAGGTGCTTAAAAACTCACATAGTGCTCCATTATGCATGAGAGAAGAGATGCTGCAGATCAATTTGATACACATCTCAGCCAGAATTGGCATGGGCTTAACCATAAAGGAGTCCACACACATGTAGCGCACCATTTCTTCTCGCCTCTGCACAGCAAGTGGATCATTACCCATAAACCCTGCCAGCTCTTCATAACGAGGGATTAAAACCAGCTAGAGAGGATAGATAAGATACAAAGATCGAGTGTCAATCAAAATGAAAGAAAATTATAAGGGTCAGGGTACAATGAGCAGCAAATGAGTGGTTTCATTTAAACATAAATATAGTCTTCTTCAGTGATTCCCAATCTTTTTTTCAGGAGACCCCTAATTTAACATTAAACATTTTTAACGACCCCCATGCCACCCTCAATTCAAACACACTAGCAAACACATTTCATTTAATCTGACAGTCAGTTGTATACAGTTTTAATAAATGCAAAAACAGCTAAATGAAAACAATTAGTGCAATTTGCAACGATTCATAAGGATTTTTCCCCTACAACAGGTTTAACTCTTTTTCCCTAAACCTGACGAACAAATAGCAGCATTAACATTTTAATCGGTTAATGTAAATATCAAACAAATCTATGCATTTTACTAATTACTTTCAAAATATGTAACAACATGCAAGGGTTTACAAGGACAGACTTTTCTTTTCAGGCTCTGCTATTCTAATACTAACTAATGAATAAACAACAGGAGCGAATTAAAATCTATTAACATTAATATTGTTCAATCAAATAATTAACCTATTATTGTATTTTTTGTTTTGTATTCTAAAAACTAAAAACATACATCGGTTAAAACACAACAATACTTTTTTTACATAACAATAATTATTTAGTGTTCTGTTCAATTACTTATGCTGTTATAAATTTAATTAATTATTTAATAAAAAAAAAAAACAACAACAAAAAAAAAACAAATCAAGAGTGCGCTTGGCGACCCCTCAAAAATCTTTAGCGATTGGAAAATCTATTTAAACCTTAATATAGTTTTAAATTTCTTCAGCTTATGGAGCAATAAATGGATCATAGCAAATCTTATTTATTGCTAAGTAGGACTCATTCTACGTTTATTTGAGTTTAACTTAAATTTCCAGCTCCAGCACATATTATTTCGTGTTGAAGCATGCAAAATAAATTCGCACCCTTAATTGAGTACATATTTAATCCACAAGATGGCGATCTGCTACTATACAATTACTATTACAATCACTAACGACATAACCCTACTACAAACTACACATAATTACTTAAAATCTGATTTTTTATGTCAGTATTAAAGAGCAGACCAGAATAACTGCATAAATATAGGCTGATAACTCAATATAAGAAATGCCTGAACAAGGCAAAATGTATAAAAAAAAAATCACAACTAAAATATAATGTTTTATTTCTTTTGAGAAAAGTTTTCAAAAAAACAGAAATAAGTTAGCAAGAATGTCAATATAATAAATATAATATGTTCAATATTAGTCATTTAACACAAATTGGTTTTCATGTTTATATAAAGGCTAATAACTTTCTTTCAGCTTCTCCCATCAGTTGTCGCCACAGCGGATCATCCGCATGTTTGATTGGCACATGTTTTTAAGCTGGATGCCCTTCCTAACACAACCCTCCCCATTTATCCGGGCTTGGGACCGGCACTGAGAGTGGCTGGGGTTGGTTCCCTGACCAGGGATCGTACCCGGGCCACAGCGGTGAGAGCACCACATCCTAACCACTAGACCACCAGGGGACCTTATATAAAGGATATAAAGGCTAATAGGTAATCATAATCATTCTGAAATATTTAGATGAAATCCAAATTAGTTTTTTAGAAAACTGTTTTCTTTAGAGTTTAGATAACAAAAACTGAAAAACATATTTAATGATTTATTAGTGGTTAAAGCATATGTCCTGACTGTTTAATAGATAGTGATAAGTAAGTGTGTGTCCTAACCGAGTCAGCGAGGATGTGAGCATTGTGGTGTCTGTAAGATACAGCATGGCGCTGAAAGCGGATGGCCACCACATAACGGTTGTTGGGCTCGAAGCAAAAAGGCTGGGGCATTAGGACGTGCCTGTGAAAAGTTCAGCAGTGTTAGTAAATGCATGATGTTCATTCACACACACTGGTACAGGCTTTTTATCATGTGTAGTCTACAAAACAAAAGCGACAGCAAAAAGTCTTTTTTTTGTGTCTCTCTTACATAGACTACAGAAGATTGGCCTTGGAACATCATAGAACAAAAATGACAAAACAGACTTCAAATTCATTGAGAGAAGAAACTGTGTTTTAGTAAGCACAACACAAATACTGTATAATAAATTCCAATTAAAGGTAAATACGGCATATAAGATTTACTGTTGAAATGAGTTTTGTAGAACCGTAGAAACATAAAGCCTGAAAGAATAACAACCCTAAATTATTTAATTAAGATACAATTTTCTGTCAAATCAACAAATCAACTAAATTGAGCATCTCATACCCAATGAAATGTGATTAAACTACATAAGGGAATAGCTCATGTAATATCTAAGTTGGCTAAATATGGAAATATAATGATGCCTTTATTTAAAGAATATATCGAAAGAATATAATACATTTTATATTCTTCATCAGTTGGCCTGTATGTGTATGTGTCAATTATGTTACAACCCACAAATAATCATTTTATAATAACAATCAACCCTATCTACACATGCACACACACGCACACGCACACACAAACACACACACACACACACACACACACACACACACACACACACACACACAAACACACACACACACACACACACACACACACACACACACACACACACACACACACACACACACACACACACACAGATTTGTCGGTTTATCCTAATTGGTTCTGCCTTAGAGTCACAGCAGCAGGACACAGCAGGAGAAGAAGCCATGCTCTAGTGATCCATTCACATCCAACCCTGAGGAAATTACAGTTACTTTGATCAGGTCTCTTACAAGGCTTAACCTGCTTTAACTTTTATAATACTCAGTTTTAGCATACTCCTTTCGTGCTTTCAAGCTTCACAGTATTGGGTTTTAGTCATTTCCAACAGTTGCCTCATGGAAGCTCTTGCCAGCTATTTACATGGAAAGTCACTAGGGTAGGGTATCAGTGCACACAGCTCTGTGTATGTACATTAGTGCATGGGTATTACATTAGAGTACAATTTATAAAAGAATACCAGTTTATAGTAAAAAAAAAAAAAATTATAACTGTTTTGGGAAAGAAAAAACAACTTCTAAAATTCCGATCTTCAAAGTTCAAAAGATCAAATCTAATGATTTTTAGTGAGTTATAAAATGGCAATAACTAATTTGTCTGATTTGAAATAATGACGCATCCAATAAAATGTTCCATTTTGCTGCTCTTGGATCATACGGCACTGCTTTTAGTTACTTTGAGTTAAAAATATTCACACAAATACATCAAACGCACCTGACCTGAAATACCCCATGTCCTATTTTTAATTCGGTCAGTTCTTGAAAAAAAAGATGTTCAGTTTCTCACTGAGTTTAATCTGCTCTAAAAGCTTTGAAAAAGATCCTGGTTCTGGATCAGTGATTTGATTAGCTATATTGTATCACCATTCACAAGCACTCGGCTGTGCTGAAATACGCAGAAATCCTCCCAAAACAACACCAGAGCTGGACCTGGTTAACAGTGACAGTCACCTTAACCCCCTGTGTACAAAGAAAAATTCTAGATTCTGATAAGCAGAAGGTGTTAATAAACTTTCTATAGCAACAGTTCTGACAATTCCTTGTGCATAAAGGTGAAATTACAATCAAATATATTTAGGTATTTAGTCTCCCCAACACACTTATGTGTGTGACCATGACTATATACATCTATAAATAATCGCTCTTTATAACAATAGAAATAAGAAAATACAACAAAATATTAACTATAGCAGCTCACAAAATCTCACTAAACTATGTGGTTTTATGTGTAGGGGTTTTAGCTTTTTTAATAAATATTTGATGTTCCATCTTTTGGATCATCATTGTGAAATGTAGGTCATGGTTATGAATGTAATACTAAATTTTCACCTTTACTTTACCAACTTTAAGCCTTTCATCTTGGTACCTTGATGAATAAGTTGTAAATGTTTTAGAATGATAAATGTGTGTAACTTTGTGGTAGAGCTGACTCTTAAAAGACTTAAATACTAATTTTAAAAATCATATGCATTTTTATGACAGATGCTCTGGGATGGATTAAATGGACTGATTTTTTTTATTATTAAAGTGTATGGTATTGGTGTATGTTGATACTGTGTAATTTATTGTAAATTTTTTGTATATTATTGAGATGTTTTTTACATTTTTTAAGGAGCCCCTATTGGTAGTGGGAGTAAGTTTTCTGTCACAAGTCTTTAGCTTGTTTTTTAAACATAAACTTTTAAAGTCGGAACTGCAAGAAAATAAGTCAGAATTACGAGAAATAAAGTCGGAATTGCGAGAAAAAAGTCAGAATTAGGCAAACTTTTTATTATGTGGTATAAATGGGCTTCCATACAACATAGAAGATGCTGTATAATAAAAATGGAGGAACGAGAATCATTTCAAACCAAAACCCTGTACAGTGTGTTAACCATTTTTGAAGTCATTTAAAAAAAAATTATATTTTCATTTATGTTTTTTTTATATTAGTATTTGCATTTTTATGTAATATGGCAATTAAATGCAATAATTAGGTTTAGTTTTCACAGATAGTCTTGTGTTCATTTTCAGCAATTGAATGTAATTTTTTTTTTAATAAAAGGAAACAAATTATTATTATTTATTTACACATATGAACAGATAATGCACTTTTAATATTTATTTATGTGTAAATAAAAGTGATGTTACCTCTTGTTGTGTGGAAGCGAGACAGTGTAGAGCTGCTCGGTGGGCAGAAGGTTCCCACAGCGAGTGCTGGTGGACAGTAACATAGTTCTGACACTCACTATGGCCTCCCAGTCCTCGGTAGACTGTGTAAGTGCGTAAAAATGTTTTATGTTTGGTAATAAAAAATACGGATCATTATTAGTAATCAGATAATAATGTATAACAATAAAAAGGCTATTAAAACAAAACAAACCAAAAAAAATTTCACAAAAACAACAAAAAAGATTAATAATAATGGTAGTAATAAAGACAATAATAATAAGAAAAATTAGAATAATTTACATTTCATATTAACTGTTGGAACATGTATGTATTCAAATTGCATAAACATGACTATTCCACAAGATAAGCAAAATAGTCTAGACCTGTTGTCCAGACAGCTACAATTTATACCTAGTATGTCCACAGCTGTAATAATGCAACATGAACATTTATGAGCGATCAAATGGTGATGGGTTGATTTTCCTAGTTTTTATAGCACATAAGCAGTCGGTAATAGGTTGTAAAGTAAGCTTATCATACAAATTCAGCAAATCAATGTTTGCATCTCACCAGGAGTATACACGAGTATAATAAACTCCAGATTATCCAGCGGAGACCAACATAAAGACATTTCAGCTGCCCAAAGCAAAGATTTTTAGCTATAAAAGGCTTTAAAAGCTTTAAAAATTTTGTCCAAAATGTATTTATAATTGATATACTCTTGAGATATAACTGAATTATTGTGCAGTTACTACTTTGACTCTTCTAACACCTTCTGCATTTCTATTCTTCGAATACATGTACAGCCATATTGCATAGTAAAACCTGCAAAGAAAATCCCAGCTACACACCTCCGGTTCATAACGAATCAGGATGTCATACTCCATGGCATAGGGAATGTTTTCGATGGTAAACACAAGGCCAGCACCGTCTTTAACACGAGCAAAGCCTGGCCCAGTCCAGGTGACCATCTGATCTATATGTCTCTCTCTGTCTGCAATGGTCACATCAGGCTGTAGGAAGATAACACCCAGAAAATGAACACTCAAGTAAAACAAATTACAACCTCCAAATGTTTAGAGCAGATGCAGCAGGATCAGAACTCACAGTCTGCCGAAGTGCCCGGATACGTTTTAGAGCCGCCCTCTGCTGCTGGGTGATGTGCCCATGGCGCCTAAGTCTCCTCAGCTGGCTACTGAGATGCTGTGTGCAGTCACTGACAGCCAGAGGGCGCGCTTTGCCCTAAAGAGAAACAAAGAAATAAAGCAGAACATAGAGGTGACATCTATCAATATAATTGTTTCATACATTCATCTTAAGTAAGTGTTTTATCCTGGGTAGGATTATTCTAGTTCTTAAACCTATTCTGGGTACACTGGGTTCAGCACACATATTTAAATCTAGTGTTATAGTTATACAATCCACCTACTGGTATGTTTTTGAGAGAAAACCAAATAGCTTGGAGGAACTTCAAATGGATACAGGGAAAAATTACATTATGCACATTATGTTTATAAAAAAACATTAAAGTAAAGAGGTGACTGCAGTGAATGAGAGCGAGAATGAGAGATGGATATAAACTGTGAGGGCCTGAAGTGTGAGTGCCTGAGATTTGGTGGTATTATGACAGTCCAGCAATAAAGGAATGTGTAAAAAAATAGCTGATAAAGTGTATTTATGTAAAAAACAACAAATATAAAGTCACACAAAGAGAGAGAGAGAGAGAGAGAAAGAGAGAGAGAGAGAGAGAGAGAGAGAGAGAGAGAGAGAGAGAGAGAGAGAGAGAGAGAGAGAGAGAGAGAGAGAGAGAGAGAGGAGATGATGATGAGAGGTTTTCAATGTGAAGCAGGCATATCTAACTGCACCTGACATTCTGGCACCTTCTTTGTTTTCCAAAGTTATTCTGGGTCACTACATCTATATAGTATAGTGACAGTTCAGTGTTTCTGTATGCATGTATTGCAAAAACCATCACTGTCATTTTCCTAGAACAGTAAAAAGTGCATAATTAGACAATCACTGCACTGCCAGCATATTATTACTAGGGGTTGTATAGTGGTGGTGGATAATAAGGAGATGCCAATTAGTAATAATTTTTATAAAATTATTTCAGGCTTGATTAAGCTGATTTTATAATCAAGTTTTTGTAACCAGTGCTGTTTAAAAGTGCTTTTGGAGCTCTATACAATCCAACAGCTAGTTTAGAGTAAGATCAGCAGTGTTTGTCAGCTCAAATAGCAGATCAAGTTTGTTATTGGATGCTAATGGAGTTAAACAGAAAAAACCTCCCTGATGCTGCTGTACACATCACATCCTGTTTCCAATGTCATAAGAAGGTTTAGCACTGTGCTGAGACCTCAGATTCAGAAACAACTTATTCAATTATTTAATTACCAACACTAATTTACTTAGCAATGAAGCCAAAAAAAGCAGTAGAACATTTGATTTGAAGCCCATGAATAGTTCAATTAAATTAATTTTTATTTGTATAGCACTTTTAACAATGGACATTGTCTTAAAGCAGAATAAATACAATTGTTCTTTATAAGTGTAAGTTTGTCCCTGATGAGCAAGTCAGTGGCAACTGTTACGAGGAAAAACTCCCTGAGATTGCATTAAGAAGAAACCATGAGAGGAACCAGACACAAGAGGGAACCCATCCTCATCTAAATGGCACCGAATTACCATTTGTTACAGCTAAACGGATTTGAGGTGTGCAGGGATGGTGATCAAATGCAAAGTGTAGACCTGAGTCAGTGTAGCAGACTGTTGACATTAAATACAGTCCAAATCCATCCTCAAAGCTCCTGTGTTACTGTCCTGTGTTCCTGTGTAATTTCACAGATCCCCAGGCAGTTTGCATGTCTTTTTCTTGAACAGTTAAAACAGCCTACAAACAGCCCACTATTGCAATGACATCTAGTCCATTACCTATTAAAAATGTTTGATTGACTTTATTAGCCATAGTCTCGTTAAATGTATTCATAGTACAAAACACTTATCCACTGTGAAATATAACACATTGTGGATTCAGTGACACATGTCTAGATGAATACACCACCCAATCCACAGTGTGCCTCAAAGTTTACATTCCATTTTTTGGTGTTTTGTGTAGTTGTGTGTGTCTGGGCCTGCCCTGAGGGCTCACAAGTGATATGGTGACTCTGATATCAAGTTAAGCCGAGCTGTTTTGTCTATATTTTGAGGAACAGCATAGCGGAGTATGAGGGTCCCTTTTGTTTAGAAAAGAGGCTTTACTTTAGCTTTTCTGATTTCTTTCTTGATCAAAATACAGAGAAATCCGAGAATCCCTTCAATCCCTTCAATAACACAGTTATTGAATGATTTTATTTATAAACACTTTTCATTGTTACCCAGATGAGGATGGGTTCCTTTTGAGTCTGGCTCCTCTCAAGGTTTCTTCATCATGTTTTCTCAGGGGCACCATTGTCAGGTGATCTGGTGTGCAGATAAGGGCTACATTTATAGGGCTAAATGAATTCATTAATAAATGTATAGATTCAGGTATTGAATTAAACTGAATTGAGCTGAATTATGTGATGAATTATGTGATTATGTGACCAGACTCAAAAGGAACCCATCCTCATCTGGGTAACAATGGAAAGTGTTTATAAATAAATTCATTCAATAACTGTGTCACATGATAAAAAATCACACCACTTCCTGACCTCACTAATGCTCTTGTAGCTAAATGGGCAAATTTCAAAAACTGACCATAAAATTATTTGCAATTTATGTACACCATCAAATCACTTTAAAGCAATGTTAAAAGAAACAGTTATAAAAAAACTTGGACATTTTGCTAAAGGACAATACTGCAACTGGTTCCACATTTATGTGATATGAATAAATACATAACACAGGAATGTGTACAATTTGTATTGTTTAGTGAAGGTGTACTATAATTATGTTTTCAAGGGTTAAAATGTTTCAAAGTTTTGTGTCATAAGCTGATTTTCATCTTGTTACTTGAATCCAGTGTTTTTTCCCAGATCAATGCACAGCTATTTATCTTTTATTTCTCTTATTTCTTTTTCTGGCATATTGCACTAATGTTGGTTTGTAGTACTCACAGGCAGATTAGCGCTGTTGGGAGAATGTCCCTCTGCTGTTTCAGCATCATACGTGTAGTAATCAAGAGCGGCACAGAAATACCCAGGCTCCACATCTGAACACTGTCGTCCAATGAGGTGAGCCCGACAATCACACTGACCATTGTCCATTCTGCAGCTGTAAACATTGGAGTAGCAGTGTTCAGTAATATTCAAAACTACTGAATACAATTTAGTATATAAATAGGTTGTTTACTTGTCACATACATATTACAAATGTGATATAATCGCATAATTTCTATGAGCCAATTATTGTAAAACTGACCTTTTGCTGAATGATCCACCAAAATCACACTCACAAGGTCTGCAGCCTTCAAGGTCATTACTGAGTCCCCAGTAATCTGGCTACAGGGACACACATGCAAAATTATGAACCACTAAGGTTTGAGCAATTACAGCACTGTACATAGTACGAAACCTTTGTAGAATGTGAAAAATCTTACTATGCACTGGTTACAGTAGCGACCTGTCACATGTCTCTTGCACGAACAGTCCCCACTGATATGGTCACATAACTGTTCCATCACGCTGGTGCCACGTGGATCACAGTTACATGCTGTTGCAAATATTTGTTAGAACAAATGTCACAAACAGACAAATATAAATCCTGCATAATGTTGCCTAAAAGTGTTTCTAGACTTAGCATACATGGACTTTTGAGGCAGTTTCTGCTAATATTTCTGACAAATCCTGCAATATTAAGTTCTGTTCATAGAGCCATTTTCTTGGGTTAACATCACAGCTTTGACTGAGTGACTTAGTGCCATTTACTTGTTCTAAAGCAACTCTGGCACTGTCTTATCTACCATGCTTCATGCTGAGAGAGTTAAACCTATAACTTAGACAAAGGTCTGAGTTAAAGATTGCCAGAAAAAAAAAGATTCTTAGTTTTTAAGGTTTTCTTTAGGGACTTCTCTGTATGTGGTTAATGATCAATGATTTAATCCAGACCAGTCTCCCTGCAATTTAGAAGCAGCCCTATAATATGGTGCTGCCACCATCATGCTTCAAAACAGATGTGGCATTAGTTATTAGCAGACCTGGTTATTGTCTAATGAATCACTTGTTCAGTCCAAATTATTACATTATTGTCTTATGTAAGCAGATAATTTTTATGCTCACCCAGAACTTTAAACACCCAGATCTATTTCTCAACACAACCACAAAGAGTTCCTTAGACTCCATGACTTAGATTTGGGTCAGACATGCACTGTAAGTAGAGGTCCATTATACATATAGGCATGTGCCTTTCTATGTCATGTCAAATGAATTAAAATTGCAATGGGTGATCCAAAGTCAGGTTCTAAAGCTCTTTCAGGATAATTCAAACAAGTAATTTGCAGTACCTTAGTCAAGGTTTTGAATATATATCTAATTAATTTGTTAATATTTAAATCTGCAAAGATTTCTGAAAGAAATGTGTTAATTGATTCCATTTAAAATAAATTCTATAATACAATAAGCATGCAGCCAAACATACTCACGTTGGCATCCAAGAGGGTCGTTTTGGCTAAGGCCATAGTGACCATCTTTACAGTAGTCACATCGGTGACCCTGAACGTTTGGCTTACAGCGACACTGACCACCAATCAATCCGAGATACAAATCAGTATGACTGTCACACCTCCCTCCATCCTGAGAACCCACTGGATCACAATCACACCCTGAACACCGGATAGCAGAAGGAAACGAACATGATAAATAAACAATTCAGTGTGAATGAGTGAACAAATAAATGCATAGGATTTGCATTAATCAAAGATCATTAATAAACAACTGAGCAGACACAGACTTACGAACACAGATGTAGGGGTCTCTGATATTCCTAGCTGGGTCCTGGTAGTAAAAGGGTTTGCAGGTTTCACAGTTGCGGCCCATGGTGTTATGAAGACAGTCTTCACACACCCCTCCACTGACATTGCCCGTGGCCAGATACACCCCCATATCAAAATGACACTTGTTCGAGTGGTCATTACAGTTGCACTCTGGTTAGAGTAAAAAAATAAACCAAACAAACAAATAAATGTATTCATTCATTCATTAATGGAGATTTCTTTGTTATATAAATTCAGAAAAAAAATTGTGCATGGATATTTTGTACATGTGTATGTTATACCTCTGCAAGTGTGTGGGTTATTTGCCTCAGCTGGTCTCCAAGGCAAATCGTGAAAGAAATCTTTGCAGCGCTCACAGTTCAGACCCACTGTCTTATGCTTACACACACAGCGCCCGTGAATCTGATCAATCACAAAAGAGCCTCATTAAATATTCTGTCACAAATAGAAATATCTAATTTAATAGAAAAACAGATCAGATGAAAAAACCTGACCTAAATCTCATTACTATTTATGCGCTCTGTGAATTCATCTATATTTGCAGGCATGAGACGAAAAAACAATCCTTGATCAAATTAATTTAAGATTATTAGTGCCAGCTCACCATGCCACTGTCCCGAGTGTGTACTCCTGGAACTGGAGCACACTCAGAGGCATGGCCATAACAAAAGCAGCTGCCACGCACCACCAACTCATACACCGAATAATAATATTTCTGTTGCACATCAGGGCGACGATCCAGCAGGTTATCACCAAGAGTATGCAGTTTAGTGAAGTTAATCCTCAGGTTAGTGATTCGTAGCAGGTCTACACATGAAAAACAAATGGTACTATTATAATACATACATTGAACACCAACCTGTTAAGAAAGTGTTTATTCAGTATTATACAGATCAGCAATACACTGTGCTCACCTTGAATATTAGGACTATAAGGATTGCTGACAGGAATTGCAGGATCAAGCACTTTAAAGATGACCTGAAATAAAACCATATGGAGCGTTTCTTGTTAAATGGTAGCAAAGATTTAGAATTGTTTGCATTTATCAAAATCAGGTTATAAAACTGACAAATTTACTTCAATGCACCCTCACCTCTCCTTCTGTGGATGGCTCGATGTTAGAATATCGGTCCTCACAGATCACATCATCGATGAACTGCAGCGCCCTGGTAGGCACTCCAGGAAAGGTCCTAGTGCAGTTGTAAGCAAAATAGCGGTACGGCCTCCACGAACGTCCGAAATCCATAGAGCGCTCAATCAACATTCCTGCGGGTCTAAATGTCTGAATAAATATAGGGATAGGGTCAGAACACTGGGTTAGACATGGCATAGTGCAACTTGATAGTACTGGGGCTTGATTCCCCATCCATCTGAATAGAGTCATAACCATTGTGCCAAAGTTGCATGTTTATTATTAGTCTCATATTAGTTTCCACCATACAAAACACTGTGAATGAGTTGTTGCTATAGAAATGTTATTTCATTACAATGCACATTAATATTATGCCAGCTAGTAGGATACATTATAGGAGAATGAATGAAAACCATTTGACAGTTTTGTGAATTCAATAGTGCTGTGGTATAATAAAAGTTATTTATATGTACCTTAAACTTCATGATGAGGTGAGTGAAGTGGAACTCTGTCTCCAGATTAAGTCTGATGCTAACACGCTCCTCTCCTAAAAACGACCAAACAAAGATAATAAGGAAATTGAAAGTCTCCTTCAGAGAAACACACTGATTAACAAAAACAGGTTTATACTAACTATTTCAAACTTTTGCTTTGAAATCATGCTTTGAAAACATTGCTAATCTGCAATGTTAGATTAATTACAAGTAAAAGAAGAGCATTTTATCTTTCACATTACTTCATTAAGGTTTCTCTGAAACTTAATGAAGGTGTACTAGATTTCAGCAATCTTTTTTTTTATTTTACTTATTATATAACGCACATTAACGTATCATAATGTTTCTTTAAGAATAAAATTTTTTGAAGATTTAATCTTATATTTTTTGTTTTCTGTCTGTAGTGTATGCAAACACTTTTAAAAAAGCATAAAGGTAGCACCAAAAGCCATGCATCAATACCATTTTTACCAGATTGAGTACTCATATGAGACCATGTTTTTGATACTTTTTGAAACCAAATCCAAAAGCAAAAAACTTAACCCGCTTAGGTGCATCATCATTTTATTTGGCTTTGTTTATCTCTGTCCATCTTGGCTGATCCTTAAATATTCTAGGTAGACCCTGAAAGCAGGTTCTTTTCTTTCATAAAAGGCTCCAAAAAATGCCTGAGGAAGCTAAGACATTTAACCATCAAAAAGCCCCTTTACAAAGCCTGCAGCCTGTTATAACACTATTGTAAAATAGATTAGAAAAATTACAACTAAATTAAATTGCAATTAATAATGGTGTGTGACTTAATACTAACCGTTAACAGATTGCCACCATGTAAGATTTTCGCTACTGTCTTTTAGGTAGATGACATTCTCCACGCGATGGCTGGTTCTGTGATGATTGGCGTCGTAGGGTCTTCGAGAATCACAAGTGAAGCACTTGTCTGACTGCTGCAGTGCAAAAGAATGTAAAAGATATTAAAAATGTAGACGCTCAAATTCTCTTAAAACATTACTATATTAATATTGCCTAGAAATTAGTTTCATAATTTTTGTTGAAATCTAAGTTAGTTTTCACAACACCCGAAAACAAATCTGACTAAAATGTCTTAATAGGAAGCAAGTACAGGAACAGGGCCCAGTTTGGCCTTCAGAGTCCGAGTCCTGAGCCAAGCAGAGAGCTTAAATGGAATACAGCCAGATCACTTTGTCTAAACTGGGTTGTTGTCCAGGGAAACGAAATCTCCAACAGCGACCTGGCTATGAAAAGGTTCATGGGTTAGAGCTTCTGAAACAATGTGACTAATCCTCACCCTGGATTTTGTTCTGAAAGTGCTTTTCACAGATACTATAGTGCCTTCTGCATACATTCTGCTCTGCTCTTTTGCTGCTGTTTACAGCATGACAACACTAATGTGAAGGTTGCACAATGAACAGCACTTTCTGTTCCTAACCCTGCTTTCATCATAGTAATAAACCAAACAGATGGAAGTCTCCATTGTAGTAAGCATGTGCCTGCAGGCCCCACACACAGACACACAGATATATGTCAAGCCAACCAGACTTTTGTATTAATTGTGAGTAACAGAAAAAACAGATTCATTTTAACTGAATGGCTTTACACAGTTTACAGAGAGAATGTAATGTAATGTAATTTAAAAATTGTAATTAAATAAATACAATTCAATTAAATAAATCTAATTTATGTCGTTCAGCAATTAATTAATAAACTAGAACGTATGGCATATGTTGTACAGTATATATTGAGAAAGATGCATCAAATGTATGTTTATGTATGTGAGAAAGGTGGTGACAGTTACAGAAGGCTGAAACACAAATCAGATGACAGATGGTTGGCAGGCAACACCTGGAGCACCCTAAGCCTTTTAGTATGGGCTGGATGGTGATTTTTCAAATGCAAAAAATGAATTCTGGAAACACAGGCACATACTCCATTAAAACACATATATTTATTGAATACTAGAGTCAGAATAAAATAAAATAAAATCTTAGAAAAAAAGGGGTAAAGTGTCCTTTTCCTTGTTAATAGGGTGGTATCCTTATCCCATTTACCTATAATATGTACATTTCACATAGAAATATGGATATAATGTTAAGTAAGAAATAACATACACCAGACAATGTTGTTAAACTAATATAATCTGTAGCAGGGTAATGTGATATAGAGTTGATAATTCTAATCAGCTTTACTTTATGGTTTTTAACCATTTAAAGTTATATTTAATGCTATAGAATATATACAAGACAAGTTAGCTGTTCTCATCATATGTGACAAATAAAGGCTATTCTATCTTCTATTCTATATAAATTATTGTAAGCGAGATGCTACTATAAAAACAATAGCTGTGCTGTTAAATACAGCATATAACAGGATCATAATTATATTATAAGTGAAGCTTTATATGTATACAATATGAAAATTTCGACTTATAAGTAATATACTAAAAGTGTAATAGATTTTATGTATACATGCAGTGAAACGAAATAAATGTTTCCAGTGAGCACACCAGATGATGACAAGACACACTAGGCAAGACCATGCACGAAGAACTGTACAAAAAAAGCAAGAGGGAGGGTGAAAAGGGGCTACATTGTTTACAAAGAATGAGATCAGAACACATTGTACAGAAAACAGAAGTGTATTCAGGAAAAGAAGAAAGAAATCAAAACAGACGCATACAGGAAAAAAAGAACGAAAGATACGGAAGCAGACAATACACTTTTTTGTGAGGATGTTAATGTACATGTAACGTGTGTAAATATGTTTTATTGAACTCCAAGTGAGATTACCTGCAGGTGGCTAACAATGCAGTATTGCTCAGGTGTTTCCAAGCCACAGGTGGAGGTGGAGGTCAGGTTAACAGCTCGCCCGATTAGGAGGTTCCCTGTAGCTGGATAACAGCTTCCGTCTGAACAGCCATGTGGGCTTGATGGCAAATCCTGTGCCAAAGTATGGAAAACTGCAGAGAGAGAAACAAACCATTAACATAGTATTTTTATCATGCAATACAAAAATGCTTTGCTAAAACGTGCTTTTGTAAACACCTGCAAGTATAATATATTCAAATGTAAGTTCTTTCCTAAAGAATTTTTCACTGTGTGCCAGCAAAACCAGAAAATGACATAGACACAAGCGAGCAAATTCAAGTGATGGCAAAACCATCTGGGAGTTGACAAAGGAAAACTAACCATACACAGTAGGTGAGAGAAACAGCATACTGTCTGCCCTTTGTCAGTCAAAGTGACACTGGCTAATTGTGGCCATCTATGAGCTCATGTGTGCATAAGGTGGCAAGTCAAACAAACTTGAAGTAAGTGTAAAAATATGCAGTGAAGATGTTTGGCTCTTCTGAGGATTTTATAATCAGTGACTTTAGTAATGTTTGAGCAATGTGGGGAAGGTGAGCTGTTTCAGGGAGATGACGCAATTCAATTCACACTACATAGTACATGTTACTGGTTCCACCCAAGTATCACATTTTTCCACAAAAAAAAAAAAGACTTCAATAACTGGCACTGTCCCACAAAACTAACAAAGCAATGATAAGACACTGGATACACAGTGCACAGTGATACTCGTGCAGCTCTGGCATTTACACCTGTTACCAAACTACACAATGCAAACCCAGCAGTATCAGTGGAGATTTTCATTTAATTTAATTTCACCAAAATTCATTAATTATTTTGTAGATAAACTATAAATAAATGGTTCAAATAAAAATAATGGCAGAAATTAATCAAATACATGGCCCACTCAGCAACTTGGTCTGATATGCATGATGAAGGCTTCAACATTAACCACATAAACAGTCTGTTTCAGGTAAATGTTACAGAAAAGCATGCATGTATTCTCACCAAGTTAAAGTTTCAATAGCTATTATCTGTTCAGAGTCCACGGTGCTAGCCAAAAGTGCTAAAATGAAGTGGCAGTAAAAACTGGACTTGTGTGTGGAAAAAAAAACAAAAAAACAAAAAACAAATAGGTCTTCAAATTGTTATTTTAAACACTAATGAATAAATAAATAAAAAACAACAATGTAGTTATGTTAGTGGCTTATTTGCACCTTTGCAAACAAGGAATTGTATGTAGGCCTTGAGTGTAAACCATTCTTCACATTGCAACATACAGCATATATGCAGTAGAACATACACACTCACTAATACACTGATTCAAAGGCATGGTAAATCATTTAATATCCTGTGTTCGTGTGTTAAAATATACCTAAATCGCTAGGTCCTGAACTATTCTCAAATATCAATTTAACAGGACGACATACCACAGATTCCACGAGATAACAATAAGGTGAAACTAAAGTGCAGTTTCTAAGCTAGTGAACATTAAGAGCCTTAGGGCTAACTCTCATTGGCTCAGTGTACAATAAACCCATAATGCACAAATAAAAATCTCTGACCTTTGGAATGCAACAATGCACACATCAGACTCTCCCTGTGCAAACAGGGCAGAAAACGGCCTGGTTAGTATGAATACCTGGGAGTCATTGGGGCATGAGATGCAGGCGTGAGGGCAATACTCTGAACTTTACTCTTATTCTCTCATCTCCATCCTTCATTCATCTCTAAAGGATGTTTAAAAAAACCTCGCCACTGATCCAATCACAGACACTGTAATGTTTTTTGATTCAACAAAGAGCACTAATGTTTTTTTAAATGTACTACGGAAAGTTTAGTGAAAGTGCCAACATCTTTCATCTAAACTCAAGTAGGAGCTGTGGAAATACCTCAAGAGAAATTCCTGCAAAAGACTACACTGCAACAACTCAAAACAAAATACAGGAGTGGAAAACACTCTTTGCGGTTATAAACGTGTATGTTGTGAAAAGGTGGGTTTTGCAGTAATTTGCTGTGAATTTAGCTTGGATAATTATACGCTTGCAGTCTAAAAGATTTTAATAGGCTTCACATGCCACACACACCAGAGAACCGCGCTGATTTTCAGCTTGACAGTGAAGCGTGCGCCACAACACAGGCTTTGTCAGACAAAAGATGTGTTTAACATTTCCACAACACCGCTTCTCGTGTTCAGACTGGCAGGACAGGGAATGTGATAACGCACCTATGTGTGTGCAAGTGTGCCTTTTACCAAGGAGGTAATCAAAAGCGTGCTATGTTATCACGTAGCCTGTTATTGTGCTTTGACACATTCCTTACCTCCAGTCTTTGAAATCAGCAAAAGCACAGAACATACTTTACAAATTAAGTAGCTCACAAGCTACTTCTATATGAGCGGTCAAAAAAAGAAAAAGGGTAGGTAAATTAATGGATTATAGATATACAAACACAAACACATGAATGTCATTTTTACTTTGAAATTGAATGTATTACTATATGTTTGGACAATGTGACTTTTCAAAAAGTAATATTGTCAGAACTACATTAAGTTAGCTCTCCATAATGTGATTTCATTTATTATCACAGCTTATCATCTGAGATCCACATAGAGCTACCTGTGGCGGAAAAAACCTGTATTACACCCCAGCAAAAAAAAGGCTTCAACAATGTGATAAAAATATGATCAAGAATCATGCCAATTCATCATCTGTTGTGACCGACTGTACATGTGCTAAAAAGTGTAGTTATTGTTATAGCTATCCATGTGCTTTGAATATGGAGAAGACACCAGACTACAGTGTGGAATGTAATTATATTTTAATATAATCAAATATAATTTAATATGCAAAACATTAGATGCCTCTCATTTGAATACGCAATTTGATAAATAAAGGCCTATATGTGTCATAGATTCCAAAAGCTTACATAACTGGATAGGCTGCTAGTGATATTTCAACTAATGGTAAATATTGCTTATTTACAATATATTTTACTTCTGAATAATTGATTGAAACAATATGTAGCATTAGTAATGCTTATGACAACCAACTTCCAAAAAATTTAATGACGATTTCAGACAAAATGGCATAGTTATAGTTTTAGATACGTAATAAAATATAATTTTATTGATATTTCAACTTAGTTAAACATTTATAATAAAAATATTTTTACTTGAAACTTAAGTTTTAACTTTCACTTAAGTACATTAACTATACATTCACTTATAATGTCTCTCTCATGGAGATATCCCAAGTAGAGACCTGCACGAGACGAATTTTACTGTCCCACTCCTGCAAAAATGTTTTATTTTCTCAATATTTAAGTTTCCTCAATATTTAAGTTTCGTCCTGCTCCCACCCGCAAAAGCCCGCAGGTAAAATGTATAAGAAGGTTTATTTTTTAATGCACTGACTGCTTCTTCCTGCTACTCTGCTTTTGTTTTTTGTTTCACGTGCTTCCATTTTAAATATGAATTTTATTTGAGTTTGGCTTTTTTGCGTATAAGATCACTGACATGAACAAGGAACTTTTCAGAACATAGAACATCAACTTTAAAGATATCTTATAATAAAAAATGTAAAAAAAGCCCAAGCTTTTGTTGTGTTCTATGTTCCTTTCTTCAATAATAAAGTAATATCTGTAGCACTCAGTGATTCCCCTCTGTTTTGGGCGGATATAAGCAGAGGTTCTGACCATCGGGATTTAGTGTACACCATGATGGAGTGTCCTCAAAACATAGATGCTTTGTTACTTCACAACTTTCACAATCCATCATTTTTTTTTCAGTACCACTAATGGCTAAGTGGGCAATATTTAGAACTTCTATTTGCATCACAGGCTGCTGCAATTTGTTCACCAAAAATTCCAATGGAGGAAGTTTGAAGAAGATTTGCACTGAAAAAATGTGTATATTCTAATATTTATTACAATAAATAAATAAATAAATAAATAAATAAATAAATAAATAAATAAATAAATAAATACTGGGTTTCGGAAAAATCTTTAAATGCTATGCAATGTAATGTTTTGAATGGAAACACAATGGGTACCAATTTCAGCTTATAACTCTAAGGTCTCTGTATCAAGCTTATGTTATCGTCTGTGAGGACTTGTGTATATTCTCTTTGTGTCCGTGTGTGTTTCCTTTAAAATTTCCTGGTTTCCTGCTACCTCACAATGAAAAAAGTTATATTCCTTGCAGGTGTGAATGTTCATGTGTGCCATGGAGACCTGTGATCAACTGGAAACCTATTCAGTGTGTATTCCTGCTCTAACTACTCTGCAACCCTGACCAGAAGGGGTTACTGAAGTTACTGAAACAAATATAAATGAAATTCATGGACTTATCAGGATGGCCTACAATTGTATAAAAGCTGCTACAATTCTAACACTTTTACAATTTATATATTTTATGCAACTGATTCTTGAATTTCATCAGGAAACTGGAAAGAATGCAGACAGACACACACACACACACACACACACACACACACACACACACACACACACACACACACACACACTCACACACACATATTCACCCTTACACTCTCTTGGATGACCTTCCTTGGAAAACATTAATAAGTTCAGTGTGCTCTCTCTGACTCAGGCTGGTGCAGGTGAAAGGGAAAAAAAAGGAAATGAGCACATTCTCACAAGTGGCAGATAATAAGCTGTGGCCAAAGCCATGGCAAGCCCCTGGGTGAGCACCCTGTAAGACCCTGTAATCAATCTCTATTAGGATTACCAGCAAATTCCTGAGAAAACAATGGATAACTGCAGAAAAGAAAAAGAAAACCACTCACATCAAGAGGTTAATTTTTCAAACCAGTCGATCTTTCATCTGCCAGTTGTCATATAGATTAAAACACGGTGATGTGTATAGTTTGTTTTTATTCTAGACTGCATAAATTATCCTAGAACATTATCATGAAGAATAGCGGAAGGATTTATAATAAAGTCTTTTGTTATCACTGTGTAGATGGTGTGAATCAGATGTAATAACACAGATTTGATGTGAGATATGAACAGATCAAAGAGGTTGAGAAGAAAGGTAAAATTACATATCATACTGTTTCCAAATACAGTGCTTGATTATATCTTAGTTTCTATTACTTGTTATTAAAAAACCACAGGAGAAATAACCAGATAAAAAAGAGCACTAAAAAGGTGGCTCTGGGAGACAGGAAGTAGTGATCATAGAGTAGATCCTTGCTGGTAACATTTTATTCATAGTTACTAAGCATTATGTCATGTGATCACAGCTTTGAAAATAACTCTGTAGATCAGTAGCTTTAAAACAGACATACAACAATTAATTACTTTGCCTTTGTATAAGAATATGAGTTTGCATTTGTGCAATTTGATTGCATCCAAAATTTATGAAACACCCGACAGTCTCCAAAAGCCTCCAAAACCAAATTACAGTATGTTTGTACATTTGACCTACTAAAGTGAAAATAGATTTTCTATTCATCTATTCATTTTCATTAACCGCTTTTAATGTTTAGGATGTGGGGGATCCAAAGCTTTCGCCTATAGCACTGGGGGGGAGTCAAAAAAGTCACCCTGAAAGGGAATGCCAGTTCAACACAGGATACCATGTACAAACACACTCACACCAATGGGCTATTCAGTTTAACTAATCCACCAAATGACATGAATTTCAACAATGGGAGAAAACTGAAAAACCAGGAAGAAACCTACACAAACATGGAGAGAACATGTGAAACTCTATGTAAATAGAAACTCTTTCTTAGAATCAAACCCAGGACCCTAGATCTGTTAAGCAGCAATATAAAACCACCTAATTTTGTTTATATTTGGTGAGCGCCAATTTACAAGCCCTGTACGTCACACAAAAAATGACTTATACTTACAATGATTTACCCATGGATCAAAACACCTTCCCTAGTAGCACATTAACGAAACAAGAATGCCTCAGAAAATAAAAACAATGCAGTAAAACAGAACGCAAGAACAAATTCAGAAAATCCTAAATTAGATGCTACAAATGGTGATGACTATCACAAGAATGAGGAATTGCACTTTATCTCTCTGTTGTTTGGTAAGCCTAGTGTAAATCATTTTTAAAAAACTGCTAATGATACAACAATAAGGAGCAATATTGTGAAATATGATGAAATTCTGCGTAAAGAAAGCTGAGTTAGTTATAAGAATAAATAACCCATTTTCCTTTACGCAAAATTTCATCACTGACATACTCATGAATTCTGTGCAATGTTGAAAGTGTGTATATCCTAAAGAATTAGAAGAAATAGATCAGCTTGATAAAATAAGCACAAATGAATACATCAGTAGATTAATTTAGCCTTGTGTTTTCTTTTACAGTTAATAGTTTTTATTTTTTATGGTCTCTTAAAATGGCACATATTTTAGATAATCAACAGCAAGCATGTGATGTTCAATAAGGCCCTCCTCTTTTCAGTTAGATTTAATGCAATTGTGTATCTGGATTTACTGTTTAATTGTTTTGTTCTCACTTAAAGGACACTGATCTAGAGAAGATAACTGAAGAAAAAGCAATGTTTTACAAAGACATATAAATAATAATAATAGAGATAATAATTTATTAATGAAGTGCTTTTTAGGCTTGTATGGGTTGAAAACATCAAAGACTTAACCAAGAGCCACGAAATCATAAAACTAGAGAGTGCTTGCCCTAACATCAGAAAGATACCGATGTGTAGTGTTATAAAGAACGTTCTAAAGAATGTTTCAGTGGTTGACACTGGAAAAGTCTATTCACCTAACAAACTCTGAGAGAATATGTTCACAATGGCCAATGCATGTAGACTGTTTTGCTGCTGTAACTACACACCTTTCATCATCTAGGAAAGAGAGAATTAGACGAAGAGAGAGAGAGAGCGAGAGAGAGAGAGAGAGAGAGAGAGAGAGAGAGAGAGAGAGAGAGAGAGAGAGAGAGAGAGGAAGGAAAAAATAAAGAGAATGAGGGGGCCTCACAATGCAAAACATGAAAACATGCAGCCTTTGTGGTGGGAGCTATGAAGTAAGCAGAGCAAATTGAAGCGGCGACATTACAGAGAGAGAGAAGGTGATAGCAAAAGTCTCTCACACGGCAGATAGTTAAGGTGATCTGGCTGGAAGGGAAGTGGATAGGTCTCAGCGTGTATGAACCTTTTCTTTTCATAAGCAGCTTATGTTCCTCTCACTTCACAGGAGAGTTGCATTCGGGGAAAAGCTGAAGCACTGTCGTCTATAATCAGTCCTCTTAAGCTGTGGTTAAACTTCAGGTACTAAAGCCATCATCATAATGCATGTTGTACAAAAGTTTACAACTTACCTAGAATAAGGAGACCCAAAGATCTGGCCATGATGGCTGTCAAGCAAAGAGAGCAAACACCTATCAAGAGGCCTGAAAAGAAATAGAAGGGTATTGTAAAAAAAATCTATAATAAATCACATAACTGACCTATATAAAGATTATGCTGAGAGGTTTACTTCACTCTTTATTTTATTTCAATTACACACACAAAAGGTTGATATTCAAGAATCGAAAGACAATAATCCAAAATCCATCGATGAAAACAAATAAGACTAGCACAAACTAGGACATATTACATTTAAAATAAGTTGTGCCATGAATGTACTTTTTTAAACAATGCAGTATGAAACAAATACCGAACCCTTTGGCAACTGGAAAGAACATTTCCATTGGCTGGTTTACAAATATTTTTACATACAACAATGCTATAAGACAAAACAAGCCCATTTTTGTTAATTAGCTCTTTTTAAGTTTTTTCTTCTTCTTTCTGTGCTATAATGCATATTTGCATTAGAGTTTTGATAATGGCTTCATATTGTTAGTTATTTAAGCAGAACCAGTTAAGGCATATCAGTTGCTTCAGTATTAAACAATGTAACTACCACTGGCTTTGCACTAACACTAAAAGAACATTCTCTAAGCACACGATTTTGGCTACATCTTCAGTGCTCTCAGTGTTTTTGAATACAAGAACATTTTTGTTACACTAATCCATTAATGACAAAAGAAAAAGCAGAAATGAAAGAAGGCTGTGATGGTGGTCTTGCTGCGAGGCGAGCATGCTGTGAGGTCGTGCGATGAAAAGCCGAGCTCTCGAGAGGAGCACTGCCAGCTCCCAAACAGCACTGCTGCAGCCTCTTCATCCTCATGAAGAGAGGAGCACAACCCCTTTATACAATAACATCTCAGCCATTTCCCACACCATTAACAGCAACATTATCCCAAACTATCCATAGCTCTAACACACATCTGTTAACACAACTGTATTTTGATGGTGAGGAATTTAATCCTAATCACTAATAAACTAAAGAACATCACAAACACCTAGGGGCAAGTTTTCAAAAACAGAGATACCATCATTTTTGCATTTCAAATTGGAAGCTAAAAGATAAACTATTGTTTTCTTTATTTTAAATCAATCTCTATTAGACACAAAGGTCAGAACTAAATTTATTTTATATTGATTAAATATAAAACATATCATTTCTTGCATGTTCAACAAAACAGTAAAAAAAAAAAAAAAAAAGGAAAAAAAAAAGGTTATTCTGCGGCCTTCTTATACATCAGAGCAAAAAGAATAAAGATTTTAAAGATTTTACAGAACTACCAGCTATAGGAATTACAGTCCAGAGTCAAAACTATCTGGAGATGCGGGACAGTGTGCCTGCATTGTCAAACTAAGCGTCTGCATGTGTATAGTCTAGGAAAAAGCAGCACACTTGCAAATTATCTAAAAAATCAGATCGAAAAAAGTTATACTACTCACGCAAGGGAACATGAAAAAAAATCCTTCTGCACAGTGGAGACCCTCTTTCGCGTGTAAATCGTGTCTGTGTGGCTAGAGAGAATGGGACAGAAAAAGAAAGAGTGGGTGCCTGAATAACGGTGACCACAACTGGCTTTTGAGGTATAAAAACTGAACGGCCATCGATGACCAATCAGGAAGACTGGAGTCATGACCCCCCCCCGCCTATCCCCCATGTCACTGCAGCAATGGGCTGATTGGAGAGTGATTCTTATTCAAATGTGCCTGTCAGTTTGAAAAAAAAAGATCCTGTTGAAAAAGGGTGAGCTGGTCTCTAGGCAGAGGGAATGCACTTGTCTGTTATTTGGCCATGGTTCAGGCTGGTGAGGGGTGAAGCGGGGAGGAAAGCACTGCCATGACCTTCTCCAGAACCCCATAGCCACTCTTTCCTCCAAATAATAATGGAAATGACATGACGACCATGTGCAAATGTTTGACCATTATGGAACCAACTGAAATTTTATTGTTATTCGATTACAGATCCTTAAAAAAATCCCGTAAGTCTATATGTGAAGATGGACCTAAACATTTTTTTTTCCATTTAATATTTAATTAGTGTTTGACAATGAAAAAAACTTGATAGTACATTTCATTTAATAGCTTATTAGTTAAAAATAATCTAGATTCATTGTCTTTCATTAAAAAAGATGGTAGCACAAGGTTAAGCTTCTCAAAGGCATCAAATACACTATGTACACTATCACAAGTATGGTTCCCAGCAATTATGCCCACATGAATGTAAAATGTTCCAACATTGCACATTCTATTTTATTTTTATGAGCACAGCCAAAAGCATAGCATTATTTTCACATATATACCGTTATGACAACGAAGAATAAAATGTGCTACAATTCTATCTTTTATGTGTTGAATAATTCAATGAGCTACACTAATTAGCACAGAATGCCATAATTTATATTGTCAATGTACAGTTAATGAATATGACCTGCATTTGATGGGAGTGCTCTTTTGAGTCCTAGATCCAAAGTAATACCAATATTTCTGTATTGTTTGTAGAAAGCAGTTTAGACAGCATTATGGGAACATGCAGAATATGAACTAACAATAGAAACAGACTCAGGAAGTAGCACAATGGATGTTTAATCACCTCACTGATTGTCCCTGAGCTCTTGATTAGATGTGCCTGTGCTCTGCAACCTCCAGACTAAATATATAACACATTATAGGTCAATGTTTTAAAGCTATTTTGTTGTATGGGATTAGAAATTCTTGTAAAAAAAAAAAAAGAAAAACGTTTCTGTGCTCTGCATTGTTCTATCTGTAGTGCTGTATCAATATACAGTACAGACCAAAAGTTTGGACACACCTGGTGTGTCCAAACTTTTGGTCTGTACTGTATATATAGACCAAAAGTTTATATATATTATATATACAGTACAGACCAAAAGTTTGGACACACCTGCTCATTCAAAGAGTTTTCTTTATTTTCACGACTATGAAAATTGTAGATTCACACTGAAGGCATCAAAACTATGAATTAACACATGTGGAATAATATACATAACAAAAAAGTTAACTGAAAATATGTCATATTGTAGGTTCTTCAAAGTAGGCATCAAGAGAATGCCAAGAGTGTGCAAAGCAGTAATTTAAGCAAAAGGTGGCTATTTTGAAGAACCTACAATATGACATATTTTCAGGTGTTTCACACTTTTTTGTTATGTATATAATTCCACATGTGTCAATTCATAGTTTTGATGCCTTCAGTGTGACTCTACAATTTTCATAGTCATGAAAATAAAGAAAACTCTTTGAATGAGAAGGTGTGTCCAAACTTTTGGTCTGTACTGTATATAGATGTAATAATGAACCATAAGACAATTAAATAAGAATTTTGCAAACATTTGCTGTGTTTTGCTTCCAGAGAACATGACCAAACAGCAGTCAAGTCTAAACTTAACCACTTTACTTCACGCCTCAAGTGATATTGAACCATCTGGAGCACAGGGCTGAAGATAATGTGCACTGATATGTTTAGCATTATTATCGGCAGGTGTGTAAAGATGTAATGATTCACCTGGCGAGCGATACAGTCTGGGTCACTTTTTTAGCACTGAGTGGTTTTCATTTCAGGGTCTCACCAATATATTCATATTGGGTTGCCAGTATCTGCTTATTATTTTTGACTACCAACTAGCAGATGTCCAATAGGATTCCAGTGCAAGTAGTGTGGTGACTAGTCTATGATTTTGCTCAATGTTCAGTTTGAAAGTTTTTTTTTTGTTAAACTGTCCATGTTAATAGCTTAAATTGACAGACACATGCATTCTTAAAAGGGATATTACATGGAATTCTTGGAAAAGTGAAGAGTGATGTGCTGGAACACTGTAATTCCCTGCATTCCCTAGAAAAATACCTGAGACTCAGAGTGTACCAACTGAATCTGAGATCATGACAGGGTGATACACATCTCTGAATCAGATTGCCTCAGTCCTAATCATCCATGCTAAACCTGTCTGTAAATGTTTTCAGGAACATTATTATAATAATATAAAAATGCACTGCCAAAATGATACATCTTAGATAGAAGCATAAAAAAACATATTCATTAATTCTTCATGAATTATTTAACCATGCAATACTGGTCAAAGGTGCTCTAGAAAGAAATTATGCAAGGCAGGAAAGGGTGGGGAATATGTGATTACTAAACAAAACCAAATTCTTTTACATTTCATATCCTCTAATTCTGCACTGTTCTATGTCCTCTCTCTATGTTGAAGTTCTCTGTTTATATTTACTCACTGCCAATGTAAAATTAGGCCTGGTGTCTATGGCCATGCCTCATTATATCAATTGAGGATAAGAAAAGTTATAGATCAGTAAAGAGACCTAAAATCAGCCTCCCAAACCAGCTTTTGTTTTCTGATGACATTTTGTCTCCAGAGCAAAATAACATCCGGTAAGTAGATGGCAGGCAGGATATTTTGATAAAATATTATTTAAATGGGTGTAATACTTTCTGATTATTACAAACATACGCCCCCTTTCCAAAAAAAACACCACGAATATACTGACTACACTCATGTGTGTGTGTGTGTGTGTGTGTGTGTGTGTGTGTGTGTGTGTGTGTGTGTGTGTTTGTGTGTGTTCAATTGAGAAGCTAGCTACACCATAAGCTACTCAAAAAGTAGATAATTACACAAAAGCAACTTTGTAAAACTTGAGGAAATGTAACTTAGTCAGTATGTTGTGCTGATATTCAGCTGTACATACTTTCTTACAGTGTATAATAAAATATTTAACTTATTTGTTGACTAAAAAAATTATAGAATCAGTTGCATTACTTCAACAAAAACTGAACTGTAAAAGTAATAGTTCAGTGGTTAAGATGTTGGACTTCTGATCAGAAGGTCATAAATTCTGATCCAAACACCACCAAGCTTTGCTGGGCGTTTGGGCAAGGCCCTTAATCCTTAACTACTCAGCTTTGAGTCACTCTGGAAGAGAGTGGTCTGCCATATGCCCTAAAAGTAAGGGTAAATTAAGATAAAACATACAAATACAGAGTAGAAGTTTCAGTTTGAGTTCACTAGTATTTCTGCACTATACTATTTAGTTAAAGATTAAAAACATTTACTGGAAAAACTACATTTCTTAGAAATTAGTTAAAATATATTTACACCATTAAATACTGTAGTTAGGCTAGTAGCACTACTTGTTGCCAGCTTCTCTCTAACACTGGTATATGGACACAAAATACAGAACAATATATAGTATGAGAGATCTGTAATGCAAATGTAGAAATTGAAAAATGCTCTACAGGTAAAAGGTTTGTGTAAAGGTGGAGTCTCAAAGACTCACAAACCGTCTTATTCATGTTCAAGGCCAAAGGGCGAAGCAGCTGATTAAAGCACTACACTATAATAAACATTTGCCATGGTTCTCTGCTACAAATATACCCACAAGTTTCAGACAACAATTCCTGTAACAATTCCTACTTCTCTATCAGAGAATCCATCCGTCCATTGGCTTTTATATGTACAAATATTGTATTATTATATCTAGAAAAGTAATAATACTAATTTGGTTTAGAAATTAACAAATACACTTTCAGAGCTACTATTCCAATCACGTTTTTATTTTTTGTAGAACTTGAAAAATGAAAAATACAAAGAAAGCTAGGGCCTGCATCAGGATCTACCATCATAAAGACCTAAATCCACCAAAAAGTTCAGTCATAATAACCCAGGATTAAACCTACTCAAGCAAAGAAACAAGCTTTAAATGCACAGTACTGAAGCATTAATTTATAACAATAATACTTATCATACATACAAAAAAACTTGTATGTGGATTCACTGTGGATTCGAATAACTCTTGACTCAAATGCTAGAAGAGTTCTCAGACTTGCACTCACAGATACAACACAAGATACAATCTTTTCTTAGAAGTAAATCAAAGAGTAAACAAGATGCAAAGCTTTGATTTGGAGATCTATTCTAATCATCCTGAATCAGGTCCTTTTATTAGTCTGAGATCAATGATCTCATGCATGCATCATAAAAACCAAACTGATAAAGAAACAGCTCTGTGCAACTCATCCGCACACCTGCACGTTTACACGCATTTATGTAGACTATACACAACATTGCCCTAAAGAGATCTCAGATCATGTATGGTGTGTAACTTATTTAACCAAATTCCCATTTCAGTTCTTTGTGTAATATCTGTCAATGTGAAACAGCTTTTCATACATTATTATGACTAGTTTTCAGTTAAGTACTATTCATGACATAAAGATATTACACTTTCTATGACCATGAAAACTTTTAGTGTTGCTTGCTCAACTGAGTCAGTAATGTATTTGTCATTAAGCTTTTATTTGGAATCTACTTTAGCAACTGAGAATTTCATTGCCTTTATAAAAACATTTGATTTATACTGCAATAGCGGCGATCTTCAGTTGTTTTCTTTTTTTTTTAATAACAGGCTATTTTGATTTAGATTGCATAACGAATAAGGAAGATGTGAGCACTCACCTGTTCACTTATTACAGTCCACTGATATATTCTCTCTTAAGACCTGCCTGCTGCTGTGAGCGGGAGCAGGGGCATGCTGAAAGAAGCTGTGAAGAGGGCGGGGCCAAGCACAGAGCAGTACTCACTGAAAGTAGGTGCAAAAGGGGCGGGGCCAAGCAGGCACATGCTGAAAGTAACTGTGAAGAAGGCGGGGCCTTGCTGAATGCAGTACGCGTTATAAAGTGATAATAAAGGGGGTGGGGCCAAGCAGAACCCCCATTCACTCAGAGCTCACAAGTGAAAGCTTTCGAGAGATAAATTATGACTCTTCCAGCTCCCTAACGGATCATCACTGCCACTTTCTTTTCTGAAACCGCTATTATCACTGTAAATGTGTTCAAATAAAATGTTAAATGTTTCATGAAATGTTACCCTATTATCTAATATATACCAAAAATATGACTTTGAATTGGATACATTAAGAACATTCAATTAATAATTATGTTTTGTGGAATCATATCTTTTTTTTTCCAGCATGAAGCTTTACTATCTCATTTTCTCTTCTCAAATGCAAAAATGTAATATATTTCTCGAGACTACCAGAGAATGGTGTGATTAGTGATTTCAAATATGTCATCTGTCTCAGCAGCACAATGTCCCCCAATATGGGTTCAGTTAGCAAAATGAGACAAAAGTATAAGGAAGTACATTAGGATCCCCTGAATCGTTTTGCATTTTCATTTAATAGTCTAAAAAAACGAACCCCCCCCCCAAAAAAAATAAAAGGTATTAATCAAGAAGATTAATCAACAGTTGCTCTGATTAGCACTGCACATCTTCTGGGTCTCAAAGTATGCTCTTTCCTGCAATGTTTTGCTGCTGTAGGTCCCCTTTCTCTTTAAAATAACTGTAATATCTTACAGAATCATTTGTTAATTGTTTAATTGCATCCAAACAACAACAACAGACAATAAAACCATGCTGGTTATAAAATCAATTGTACCGTTTTATTCTCTCGTTTCACTAATAGATGCAAATGTATATTAAATATCCTAATCCCCGACAATAAAGAGAAAAGAAAAAAGACACGTCAGAAATCGTGCCTCGTGCAAATCATGCACTAGTACAATTCTATTGTATAGTACAACATTGTTACTATTAAACATAGACTGGCAAATAAAAAAAGCATAATAAGGTCATAAAGGGTTGCAGAAAATGATTATATTAAACAATGACATTCTGCCTCCTTGTGGTAACGAGGTGCAAGCACATGTGATGTAGCATTGCACATACAGTACAAACACTCAACCCACTTGATTGCATACACACTCTCAGTGGGAATTTGTATGTTATATTAAAAACAAGGTACAGAACATAAAAAGAAATCCTGAACCACATTA